>NC_055990.1:162569238-162881858 GCF_018446385.1 Zingiber officinale
TAAAGTTATTTTAGGAAATTAAATATTAGCTTTCCATAAAAGGTTTTGTCTAGTCGGTGGTGGTTGCTCCCATATCCAAGAAGGTCATGTGCCTCGCCACGTCAGTACTGGGAACCAATTATGGAAATTAATATTTAATGGAATTAATAACTTAAGGTGATTTGGGTCGAACGTGTTAAGTTCCGCAGGAGACCCAAGTCAAAACCTAAAAGAACGAATAGATTAAGTTTTGGATCAAACGTGTTAAGTTCCGCAGGTGATTCAAAATTTAATTTAAAAGAACACATGGTAGCTAGGAAAAGGTTCAGACCTTTGTACAAAATTTTTATACAGTGAAACCTCTAGGTTTTCCGAGTAGCAACCAACAACATCTGCATGCCATAAATATTGTCATAATTGTCATAATTTTTATTTATATAAAAATATGAATAAGAATATGATTTTCATAAATCAAGATTTCTTTAATTAAATTAAGAAATAATTTTCCAAATTTTAATTATATATTTAATATAGTAATTGTTTTCCAATAAATTAATTAGGAAACAATTCCCTAACTTTAATTACTTAACAAATTAGAAAATCTATTATTAAATTTTTTAATTAATTTAGAAACTTTTATATTTAGAATTATTCTAAATTATTTTATAAACTTTATAAAATGAGAATTTACTATCCAAAAATAATATTTTCTTAATAAATTCAAAAACTTTCCAAAATAAAATTTTCTAAATTATTTACAAAATATTTTAAAAATTAAAATTTTCTAAATTGTTTCATAACTTTCCCCAATTAGAATTTTCTAATAAATTAGGAAACTTTTCAAAATTAGAAATTCATAATAAACTAGGAAAAAATCTAAAAATTAATTTCCAGAATATTTATAAAATAAAATTTCCTATCTTGAACTTTACAAAATTACAATTTCTTAACAAATTAAGAAACTTTTCAAAAATAAAAATTCATAATAAATTAGGAAAATTTCTAGAAATTAATTTATGACCAACTATGACTCGTAAAATAATTTTACGATCATGTCGAAACACGATCAGTATTTGATACCACTGTTGGAAAAATGTATGATGTGGTGTGTTCTAAATCATGTTTCTGAAACATGCACAGCAGAAATAAAAATATAATAATTCATAATTATTACATCATACATATCACACGTATGCAAGGATACAACACGATAAAACATTATCATAAAATAAAATTTTCTAAAATAACTTTTACTCTAAGTATATCTGACAAATGATGTGAAGTGGAAATGACATCAACTAGTAAACTCAACGGAGTTTGCCTCTACTTGTATCCACATCGAGTTGTCATTGAAACGACTTCACAAAACCACAAGTCGTTTGTCTCCGATCGGTACTAACCAAGCGTAAAGACGAAATAAACCGAGAGAACTCCCATGGCATGATTTAGTGGGCGGTGTGGCACCAAAATCGTCGATATTGAATTCGTTGGCATTGAAATCGTCGGCATCGAATTCGTCAACATTGAATTCAATGTCTGGAGATGGCCGACAGTAACACTTGGGTAGCAAGAGCTTGGGTGGCTGTTAGAGAGAGGGAGAGGGAGAGGGAGAAGAGGATGAGAAAAAACCCTATTCAAATTAGAGTTTTCTTTCAAAAAAAATTACTTCTCTCTTCTTCTCATAGAGGTGTAATTATACAACTCTACATGACTTGGGGAGCAAGTCATCTCCCAAACCCAATAAGCAAAGTCAACTCTATTCATTAGCATTAAAATTAAGTTTAGTTCAAAACTAAATCATTTTAGTTCATAATTAAACCAAACACTTTTGGTTTATTATTAAACCAATTTATTTCATAACTAAACCAAACTTCTTTTGATTTATTATCAAACCATAATGAATCCATATCTCCTACAATAGTCATGGTCCATCCGTGATTCCGTTTCGATAAATATCTTTCCATATTTGTCATTTTAGTTTGGTCTAACCAATCTCTATCACTCTCTCGATTTGAGAATCTAATTTCTCAAACTCATTTTAAGTCTTTAAAATAAACTTATAATGCGTGTGTCCTTATAGGTTCCCAGTTATATTGGTCGTCCATAATTAACCATTAATTATGGATTGATCATGAGTGACACCTAGTAGTATATCATAATCCCCAATTGATCGAATAATCAAAGTTAATTCTAGAACCACTTTTGAACCAGCTACAGTGAGTCATGTCTTGTTCATTTCACTCGTCTTGTACAAATTAGTTCAAGACACTGTCTATGTGTTAGTCTCCACTACACTAACTACATCACACCTATCCCAAGAAATACTTCCTTGTCTTGCAGATTCAAATTACTCGTACATGTGTCCAAGAGTACAATACTCTTAATATGTGATGCTTTGACCAAAGACTTTGAATAATAATCATGATAAGTAGTCATAGGTTATATATTTTCTCGCAAGGAGTAGTGAATCCTCTGTGAGCTATCCAAACACCTTTGAGCACTTCGACTTATACCCAATAATCCTGGGTCCATACTTCTACAGAGATATTTACTTAAGATGTCAAAGTATAAGTCTCTATGATCAAGGTGACTTGAATACCTTGAGTCAAAAGAAACTTACACTCGAGGTGCAATAAGATCTTCATTAACATATCTATATATGTAGAAAATCATATGAAGTCTCCTAGCAGGTCACTCTAATGAATTAATTACCATAACTAGCATTAACATTTAACTCTCAATATCTTAATGTGAGCTAGTGAGGAGCAATTACTTGGTTAGACCAAGAAGTATAATCTGTGCTAGTCTCACAGAATTGATAATGCTCGAACTCATCAATCATCGACTAGGGATTGCTTCAATACATTCATAATTACACATGTAGAGATGCTCACAAGTTGTGATCCAATCACAAGCTCTCTCATGCTATGAATTGTATTACGGACATTCAGTAGATGAGTTTAAGATCAAATTATACACATATAGAACGTGCAGTCAATTAATGAAACTTTATTTATCTAATAAATAAGTACAAACTATAAAGCGATTACCTTAGGACACCTCTCAAATATAACAACGGCCATGGGGGCTTTGCTCCTCGTTCTCTCTCGATCGGCTATGTAGATCGAACCGGCTCATAAAGGGCCCCACTTCCCGGCTCTGTCGAATAACCATGGGGCTCTGCTCTCTGTTCTCTCCCGTTAGGCTAGCACTAATCAAACAGGCTCCCAAGCGACCCTACTCTCCGACTCTGCTAGACACCCATGGAGCTCTACTCCCCGTTTTCCCCTTATTGTCTACCGCCGGTCATACAGGCTCCCAAGGGGCTCCAGTTCCCGGCTCTTCCGAACAGTCATGGGACTCTGCTTCACGTTCTCTCCAGATCGACAGATTAGACAAACTCCTAAGGAGCCTCACTCCCCAGTTCTGTTAGACAGGCACGGGGCTTTGCTATGTGTTCTCTCCCAATTGGCTATTGCCAATCGAACCAGCTCTCAAAGGGCCCCACTCTCCAGTTTTGCCCGACAGCAACGAAGCTCTATATTCACAATGTGACTATTAGATACAATGGAAGCATGGTGATAGGACAAATTGTCTAGCAATGAGATGATACTTCATTAAATACGGAGATTGTAAGAGATATTATAAAAGGAGTCATTCTCCGCTGATACATGTGTGTGCACACCTCTTCTCATACTTATTTCATTTATGCCACCACTTCATTTCCTCCATTCCTGACTTGATCATCTGAGTAGTTTCGACCCTAAAATTTTATGTGGCAATATCCTATGCCTTAATCACTACACCACCCCGAGGAAACTTATATTATATTAGATTAGATTATATTATATTATATTTATGAATAATGCATTTGTAGTTAAAATTTTTGGGGATGGCATGATCACTAAAACAAATACTTGTTTCCTTTTCTGATACGAATTAAATAAGTTGTATAATTGTTTAGTTGATCGGCAAGTAAATTATATATATTTGAATAACTCATTTTGACAAATAGTTTAATTCCTTTTCATTTAATTTTGACATATTGTCGAATAGTTCTCCAGCTCATTTAAAAAGAGAGAGAGCGAGAGAGAGTGAACCGCATGTTTAATTAACTTTTCATTAACATTTTCATTTTTTTTTCTTCTCATGTTGCCTCTCATATCTTTATTTTTCTTTGTTTTTTTACTTATTTTTGAAAAAAAATCAATCTATACAATATTATTTCCACATTTGTTTTCAATTCTCCACGATCTCTTAAGTAATATTATGTTAACTCCATTAAATAATAATTAAAATTTAACTACTTTTAATTGCTCGAGTAAATTCATAGTCACCTAACTATCACTATTCATGTAATAATACATATTTAGAATCAATAGTCGCGATTATAAACTTTTTTGTACCTTGATTGTGATAATAACTACTAAATAATTTTGTTTGTTTGTACTTCAATCTTTACTATAATTTTATAATAATAATCATTTATGATTAATTCTGAACTATACGAAATTTATTGAAAAAAAAAACTTATCTTTAATTAGATCTTTTTGCACAGTCAATCTTGTTTTATAGTTATTTTCGAGTTACAAAAATAAAGGTCATAACAGTTATCTTCTTATCGAATGTCAGGCATGTTAAATAATAATAATAATAATAATTCATGATAGATATTATTAATCTCAATAAATAATACTACAATAAATAGATCGACCATAGATTTTTGAGTTGGAGTTAGTCTTGTTTTAAGAAACAAAAACAGTGCGAATCAGAAGAAGAAAGAAAAAGAAGAAAGAAGAAGCAATTTCCCATCCATGTAAAGGAACGCGAGAAGGCCCAAAGCTTTACTACTTGGAATCGAGCATTCTGCTGCTCCTCTCAATCTTGCATCTCTCATGGATTCCCTCTCCAATCTCTTCCTCCAATTCTGACCTAATTAGGATCGCCAAAATCTTAGCTTTCCTCTGAGCCGACAAGAAGACCACTCCCGATGAGAAGTGGAGCGTCAAAGTCTCCACCTTTGAGCTCCAATCCCGATCCCTCGCCATGCCTTTCTTCTTCTTCCAATCACTCCCCTGCCTCCGACGACTCCTCTAGCCGCTGCGAGGGCCTCGACCTGCTGGTGCTCGCTGTGATCGAAATCTTTGGGGACAGAGTTTTCGAGAAGGAGCGCATTGGGAGGAGCGGAGGCGGCGAGGCGGCGGCGAAGAACGGGAGAAACGAGGCGAGGGAGGAAGAGTTTGCAGGCGGATTGAAGCGGAAAGGGAATAGAAGGGAATCGACAATGCCTTCTAGGTTCAAGGATTCTGTGTTGCAGCCATGGAAGCGGAGCACCCGCCGGCGACTGAGCGCCGGCAAGCGATTGGATTCGGGGTAAATGACGAGGTTTTTGATCGGTCGCTTTGTTTCTCCAGTTTCTGTCTGGCCCCCTTTTTTTTTTTTTTTCTTTTTATCTGTATGCAAAGCTGTGGAGATCGGATGAATTTGAGCAGCATCGCTGGATGATCTTCTCTTGATATCTTTAAAATTCAAATGAAAAAGATTGAAGTGAAATTACAGATCCAAATCATTCTAGTTTCCGATTTGTCTATGAGATTCCCCCAATTGGTTGATGCTATTTTCTTGCGAAGTTTGTGTTTGGATTCAAGCAACAATGCCCTCTTTCCTCCCATACTGTCATTGACTTTGGTAGATTAATTAGAACTTGAAATGATCGTAATATTTCTTGTAGTAGGAAGAGAACTTTAGTTCCTTCATGTCTTCCTCAATCAGCCAACACATTTCTGAATTATTAGGCTCAATACAGTTTCAGAAACTCCTCTCGGGGTGAATTATTGTAGCATTTGTGAGTTACATTTGTGTTTGTTGTATCTTCTTTCTTCACTATCTCAATTAGCTAGCAATTGTTAATGATGAACCTTTGTGTTGCTCGATGATCTCGGTTGTTTCTTAAAGCATACATAAACACTCTTGCTCCTGATTGTAGGTGTATTTCTTCCTACTCTTGGTTCAATCTCAAGAGATTAGTTAGACATGCATTGTTGTTATTCCTTTGAAGTCCCAAGATTATTTGCTGAATCATATCACTCTACAAACAAGTTTTGGTAGAGAAAAGATAACTCTTTTTCCTGCCTTCAGCTCTCCACGAGCATGTAGTAGTACCTTCTTTCAATAAAGACTGGCAATGGCCTTCAAGACTGATAAAAGGGAGCTTTTTCATAGCTTCAAGGGAGGTTTTGGGGACCTTCTTCATTGGCAGTCACATTCTATGTCCATCTTAAGTTCGAGAAAATCAACTTAGGAAGAGTTGGACTTAGGCTGAGTCAGTTCCTTCTCAACTACTTTGACTGAGTTGAGAACTCCTTCAGCTACAAACTCAGATTCAGAGATGTATTGTTTGTTCCCATTCGTTTGTAATGTTTAATCCCTCATTTAAAATAATACAATAATGTTTAAAATTCGCATACAATAATACAATAATTGAGATAAATTTCTAGTTTACGGGTATTCTACATACCTTTTATTTTCTCAAAAATATTTATATGTCCCGTTAATAAAATACTATTAAGATAAATGATTGTGCGTATTTGTGTATGAGCATTTTAATTGATTGTATGTTTAAAAATGAGTTCAAGCTTATTTAAAGGCACGTGTTGGGTTAGATAAGCATGGGCTTTTATTGGGCCTAGGAGGATTGGGCTGGATTGGATTGGGTCAAATTGGGCGGTTTGATTGAAGCTGACTGGTCGAAGTTGGGCCTATTTAAGCAGGGAGAACGTGTCGGAGGACGAACTATATCGATCCCTTCCTCGTCTCTTCCGTAACGGCCGAGGAGAAACCAAGGCCGATTGAAGGCAGCTTCCGGCGCCTATTGAACGAACATAGTGGTGATGCAGGGCACGAGGGTGGTTGAAGCGAGCGACTGGGTGTGAGCATTGGCCTACTTCGCTTGTGGGCTTCGAGTTCCCGAATGGCTGAGAACTTGCGATCGAAGGAGGGGCGGAGGAAGCGCTTGTAGAATTCAATTTAAGAGTGTAATTGTGAGTTCTGGTAGGATCTATGCCTTAATTTCCTTGGATTCGGATGCTTTCCGTCAGTTTTCGTCCTGCGGCGATGCTCTGTTGTTTCTTTTTTTTAGGTCTTTTCCCCCGATGGATTATAATATTTCGTATTTGTGTGTTTAGTTTGGTTATCGATGATTCTTTTAATGGATGATTGATTCATCAGCAGTGTGATCGATTCTTGATTCCGGCGTCAAGAACTCTGTTGGTAAGTGTCCAGTTGGAGTTAGACTCTGTATTTTTTGAGCAATTAGGTCTTGACTTGTGAATGCTCCGCGTGGAATTTATTGTTGTGATGGTAAAGCAGCCTGGGACTCTTGACTAATATAGTGTGCGTGATCGGTTAGTTCAGGGACTGTGGCCGATTCTTGTGCTTCAGCAAGAAGAGTTGATCGGCAAAGTCTGGTCGGCTGCAAGGACGTGTCCATGGGCGAGTGGGTGTTAATGACAGTAATCGACTGGGTTGGCAATGAGTGTGAGAGGATAAGAGTTTGTTGCGTTGCATACATATCAGAGAGAGAGAGAGAGAGAGAGAGAGAGAGAGATAAAGGTGGAGTTGTCTGTGCCAAAAAAAAAAAATGTTTGAGTGGCCAACGAAGTTCACTTTAGGGTGTGTTATTAGAAAGAAATCAATTTGAGCACTGAGATAGCTAGGACACAGAGGCCCTCCGCTACTCCGGATACCGAAATCAAGTTTTTGTAAACCTTGATGTGATAACACGGGAATGAATCTATCATATAGGGGATTGAAACCTAGGTAGGAGACAGCTGTTATAGTGATTCAGGGAAACATTGAAAAGCTTGCTATTCTTTTTTTCCCTTTCAATATGTTCTTTTCATTTATACTCTTATTCAATGGCGGAGCTAGAATGACTGATCTATCCGGGCTGATCCTGGGATGTAGGCCACGATGCCGACGCTGTCACCTCGGGCTGCCTTCTTCTTTCTCTCACGTTTTTCCTTTCTATAGCTGCAACTCCTTCTCAATGTTGTCCGGCCCCCGGGCTAAAGCCCGGATAGCCTAAGACATGGCTCTGCCCTTGCTCTTATTGTTGTTGTTTGTCATCATATTTTGTTTTGAATTGGTCACCATTACTGATATGTGGACTTAGTTTCATTGTTGATATTATGATTATTCTTATGGTTTATATTATGAAAGTTGTTCTTGTGAGTGTATGTGGTGGTAATTTTTTCTAGTAGGGTATTGCTCATGTTGCCATACTGATACTTCAAGCTGATTGTTGTTACTACCTATTATGTGTATGGACCTAGACATAGTTTGTCATGGAACAAGAATTTTACTAGTGATGCACTCTAGTTGTTAGGTTCTGGTTGTTGAATACGTACTAATGGCATATTTGTTATGATGTAGGCTTTTGGCACCAAGAAGCATGTTGATACGAGTGCATAGGAAAATCCAAATGGGTGAAATACGCTATCGATGTTTTAATTGATATAGTATTAGAGTAGTAACATTTGTTCACTTACCTTTTAGTTGTGGATAATAACATATACTAAAATGTTATGCATGCATTAAATCTTTCCTTAACCCTACTCAACATTTTCCTTTGATTTCTGTTGTTGTTGCCTTAGATTTAATAGGAGCTTTGTTGTTTGCGTCACTGGCTTGTTGACCTTTTCTATCTCACATCGACGGGAGCTTCGTGTAATTGACTGCTCTTATCACTTGGCTGCTCTTATTACTTGGTGTATCGATGAATGTTGCTTAGCAATTGAGTTGTCAGAATTTTTGTTTCTTGCTACCTTTCTTACCATGCTCAAATCCATATCATTTTATCCACATGTAGACTCTCCAGTAAGCTGTTCAAGTCTGGTTGTTGTCAACTCTCAGGAGACATATTTTTCCAGAGAATTGAGTTGCCGAGGGACATGGTTGACATTGGAAAGGAGATTCACAAGAATGGCATGAAGCCTGCATTGTTGGCCAAGAGGCGGGTCATGGTTAAGCTTCACACTAAAAAAAAAGTTTTAACGACAGGATTATCCATCGATAATCCATCCCTATTTTCGATTAGTGACCGATTATTGCTATCGCTATGAAATTGGTCGTTAGCCGACGAGATTAAAAAAGTTTGTCATTAAATTAGAGATGTACGTTTGTTAATCTTGTCTCTAATTGTTGAGACGGATATTATATTCCGTCTTTAATTAGCGACGATTAATTTAATTCTGTTGTTCAATTTGCTAGCGGTGTCATTATATCATGGCTAAGATTTAAGACGGAATAATTAAAAACCGCCGCTAAATAGAGACGGATAAATAAATATCGTCGTTAATTAACGTAACATTTTAAAATTTCATATATGAACATTAGTGACGGAAGTTAATTTTTCATCACTAAGTAGAGAGGGAATTTTAAATATCCGTTGTTATATAAAGACGGAATATAAATATAATTATCATAACTTTTTAAAAATCATATATAAACATAGTAACGTAAATTAGGCGATAGAATATTAAAATTCTATCTCTAATTATCCATTTCTTCCTATTTATATTAAAAATTATTCTTATCAAATATTTATTAAAAAAAAGATAATCATTTTATATTCTTATGTCTTTTGACTTATGTGTTTTTGGTAAATATCTTCCAATAAATAGGAGGTCGTTGTAGCTCATGTTTCTAAATATTTAAAAATACAATTAAATCAAAATATTAGAAGTCATTAATAATCACATAATTTTTATATAAATTTATTAATTGTAAACTCACCAAGTCCAAGGCAGATTCGATGATCGATTGGGATCATGCTTTGTGGATCCGGTACTAGGGCCAGCTAACTCACTGTTTCTGTTGGCTCGAGTTGCCATTGCATTTTCCTACCATCTGTCTATAGCCCTGATGGCTCGCCATGCATCCCAACTATCTTATGGTACATAGAATGACTTTATTCCCTTTTGTCTTGTTTTGTATAACATATTTTTATACAATTTGACACAAGTTACGTTTCATGTTGCATAAAATGTTGTCTCATGCCTTGCCTCCCATATATATCTTTTTTGCAATAATAAATTCACAAATTAGTATAAAAAGATTAAAAATCCTGATAATTAAAATTACTTACCAAATATTCATCGTAATAAAACTACTTCATCTCTTGGTCTGCATGCTTCCACGTAATACCAGCAGGGATGAATCGTTCTTTAAATGTCAACGTGATCTACTTGATGACCATCTAGGATAAAACTACATCAAACAAATAGAAATATTAGAAATATGTTATAGAAAAAAAATATATGCAATAAAAATTACTAATTACACCTATACTTACTAACCCCCAACATCGCAAAACAGTCTACTCACCAGGTATAGCTACCACATCCGATATATCTATATTTGCACAATTACATCATAACATATGCACATTTACACTTGTAATAATTAAATCAGAACAATAATGACTTAAATAATAGAACTAGTAAAATTTAGATATAAATAGAAATTTACCTAAATATAAATGACTAATAGAGTATAACTAGTCAGATTTAAGAATCTTGATCATTAGCATTAACATTTTGTAGGTTCTCACTAGACTCTATTAGTTAAATAAACTCCTCACTGTTGGACATCTCTTTATCATCCATCTCCTCATAAAGTACATTAACATATATAAGTAATTGAGATGTTGGTTGAATCTGGGAATTTATTGAATGTATCTCCACTGTTCATTTTGAAATGCATCATAATTTTAGGTCATGATGAAGTTCAACATTTATATGGTAGAGTGAGGCTTTATTCGACAAACTGCTAATCATTCACTAGTTCTTTTTTTCTTTGTTGGATATTTAAGATAGAAAATTTGACCCGCTTATACCGCGAAAATGGAATATTCATACTTATTAAAACTTTTGTTTATATTTACCTCAATTAAATTGTAGTTTGAATGTACTTTGGTACCTATCCTAGAAGTTAGATCATACCAAGAATATTTAAATAACACATACCTTTTAATAGATAAGGTAGGATATTCAACCTCTATGATTTTTTCAAGTCTCCTATAATAATCAAATTAGGAATTATTGTTGTTGATAGATACTTTTACACAAACACCATAATTGAAAGTTAGTCTGTGTGAATCTCATTGTGTCACGTGAAATTTAAAGTTATTAACATAGTATGTTCTTGCAGCATGGTGTTCTTGTTGAGTTAACCATCTAAAACTAGACGCACCCATTATCTTACCAGGAAACTTGAAAATAGAAAACATTGATAGGTCTATCGGCCGAGCGTCATTAGAATTTCTAGGACACTTGTTGTAGGTACCCCCGTGATAGTTTTAATGTGATCAACCAAATCAAGTTAGGCCATGTTGTGTTTTGATCCTTGTGTCTAAGTGTACAAAAACTTAGGAGCACAAGAAGTCAAGTGAAAGACGCAACTAGCTATTAGGGTCGATTTGTAGTAAGAGGGGGGGGGGGGGGGGTGAATAGCTCGTCGCGCTTCGTTGTCTTACTTTGATGATGGTGATATGCAACGGAAATACACACAAAGCACGTTCACAATGCTAACGCTAGAATTTACTTGGTATCCAACTCAAGAAGAGGTGACTAATCCAAGGATCCGACCCTCACTCATTCATCCACTAATAAAACACTCCTTCTCGGTAACTACCGAAGACGAAGAAGCTTGTATAACCTCTCAATACAAGAAGAAAGAAAAACAAGCTTATACAATACAAATCTTACAAGATTTATAAAACCCTAGCTTGCTTCTCCTTGTGTGGAACGCCACTTGACCTTGGAAGTGCAGCAACACTTTACTCCAAGAAGCTTCAAGATCTGGCGTGAACCTGTGAGAAATCGTAGCAAGAAGTGGAGAGGAAGAGATGTGGAGGAAGACGCTGTTAGAGTGTATACTAAAATCCTAGCTTTTGTAAACATTTATTTTGAAATAAAGAATCACATTGGTCAAAAATGTCTACATTTATATGCTAAGTATAGTTGTTCAATTAATTTATATTGTAGATAATATGATGTGTGGTGTCACACACAGAAGATCATGTTATCGGTTCTTTATAAATTATAAACAGTAGCTCACGACTAAGATGGAAAGGAACAAACCATTGGAATAGTCGTAGTGTAATTTGATATTAGTTTATCTTAACTATAAAATTACACTAATACACTTTGAGTGTATTGAGCAGGACCATTTAAGGAAAGTTCTTTTTATACTGACTTAACAAAAGAACAAGACCTTAGTTAGTATGGAAGTGTGTGCTCTTAATCTTAATATAATTACAAACACATATATTTAGTATTTATTTCTTTGACTTATCAAAGGGTGAGATTTAGCTCGATAAATCAACAAGCCCGATAAGTTGGGAAATGATATTACTTATAGTGTGTGTTGTTGATTATAGAAGAAAATTGTGTCCTAGTAATCTAGGTTGATAATGCCCCCAAGGGGAGCTCATAAGGATTGTCATGTAAACCCTGCAGGTGGACTTAGTCCGGCATGACAATAAGGTTGAGTGGTACTACTCTTGGACTAAGATATTAATTAAAATGAGTTGTCAGTAACTCAATTAATTAGTGGACATCCGACATCTTAAACACAGGAGATTAACACACTTATAATAAGAAGGAGTTCAAAATGTAATTTGGGATTGATGCGGTAGTTCAATAATAATTCTTTAGTGGTATGAATTATTATTGATGAAATTAAGTTGTATGTTCGGGGCGAACACGGGAAGCTTAATTTCATTGGGATATGTCTCGTCACAACCTGGAAGCAAATTATTAAAATAAGTATTTAATTGACTAATTGTTAAGCATTTAGAAGTTATAAAAATACCTTAATTTTTTGCTAAAAAAATTAATTAAATGTATTTTTTTAATCTAGATAAAGCTTCTTAAAAAAATTCAATATTTAATTTTCTCTGAAAGTCTTAAGTCAAAAAGCAAATAATCTAGATATAATTTTAGAATCCAAAATAGATTCCTTCCAACCGGGTTAACTAGGAATCTCTTATGTATGTATTTCTTTGAAAATTTTCTAATTTAGCTCTTATGATATTTAAGGTACTAATTCAATCCACTATATTTTCTAATATGTTGAATATTTGAGCATGTGTGATTTTTCAAAGTTTCTATCTCTTTTTATAATTTTTCGTTCTCAATTTTAACTTTATCAAAGTCTTCTAATCGACAAGATTCAACTAGTATTGATTTTAATTCCTTAACTTCTTTTACTAATTTACAGTAATTTTTTGTTAATAATTTAATAAATCGAAATAATTTGTCAAGAGGAAGATATCGTACTTGACTTATCTTGTCAATCTCGTGATCCAAATTTTCTCTTGAAATACTGCTTTCTTCCGATATCGCTCCTCCTTTATCGATGCTTTCGATGCTCATTTCGAACGAGCTTGCTTCGTCTCCTTCTTTTTGGTGACTTGCCACTAGCGCAAGTCCGGTGATGACTTCAATTTTTGATTCGGACGACGTTTCGTCCCACATTGCTTTCATATTCTTGTACTTGTTCGCTTGGATCGGCTTCTTGTTCTTGCTCTTATCCTTGTCTTTCAATTTAGAGAGGTTATCTTTCACATGCCCTTCTTTATTTTAGTGGTAGCATCTTATCCTTCTTTTCCTACCCTGCACATGATTAAATCTTTTAGTTTTAAATAACTTTTTAAATTTACGTACCATCAATGTTGTTTCACTATCATCGAGAGAAGATTCTGAATCTTGTTCGCCCGCCTTTGCCTTTAAGGCAATGGTATGCTCATTCTTCAAACCTGCACATCTTATTTTATAGACTTCAAAAGTTAAAAATAATTCTTCTAAAGTAGTTGAATCTAGATCCTTCGATATAATAAGTATCTACTAATGATACATATTAAGTATTTCTAGGGAATGTGTTAAGAGCGTATTTTACCGAATCTTGGTTACTTATCTTTTCTCTGAGATTCGTGAGTCCAGTGATGAGCTCCTTAATCCTTGAGTGAAGGTGTGCAACGATTTCATCTTCTTCCAGTTTGATGTTGCTGATCTGGTTTCTAAGCAGATCCTATCTCGCGAGTTTCGCCTCCGAGGTTCCATTGTATAGTTCCAAAAATTTCTCCCAGAGCTCTTTTGCAGACTTGTAGGCCCTGATCTGGTTGACTTCTTGTGGCGGTAGACGCTTAGCAGATGAAACTCTACTTTACCATTTGAAATCGGCTTGCTCCTTTTTTGTCCAGTGGTATTTTTCTTTATCTTCTGGTGCTACAAAATAAAATTTCATTATTAAAAGCAAATCGAAATTAGTTTTGAAAAATACCTTCATATTCTTTTTCCGGTTGACGAAATCTCCCTCGAACTTTAGTTGGTAGATACTTGATCCGGTCATCTCATGTGCTTCGTTCGACGGTTAGTCCTCCTGAAACAAACTTGGCTCTGATACCACTTATTGCCCCAATGTAGGCCGGAGGGGAGGAGAGGTGAATTGACTGTTAAGAAAAATCTTCCTCGACTTTTAACTCAGATAAAAAAAAAAGAATAAATGAACAACTAAAAAAGACGAGGCAAAAAGATTTACTTGGTTACAACCAGGGTGGTTGTTAATCCAAGACAAGTAACGCACTAAAGATCTCCTTCTTTGAAGGCGGAGAAACCTCTTACATTTGTTGGAACCTCAGAAAGTAGCTAGGAAATGAATACAACAGTTGTTACCTATTTCCTAGGTCCAGGGGTCTTTTTATAGCACCTGAAAAATCTTATCCGTGGCTGGAAGATGCCTTCCACAGAGTTGGAAGGAGCCTTCCATGGCCTGGAAGACTCCTTCCATGGCTGGTTGAAGGCGCCTTTAGCCTGAAGGTCCTGGAGGCGCCTTCAACTCCTGTTGAAGGCGCCTCCAGTAGCTCCATAACTCCATTTTAGCTTTTCCTCTGCTCCGATTGCCTAGGTGATTTCGGCTAATCGAAATAGGGCTCACCCGAACCCAATTTTTGACCTTCTCCTCGAGCAGGCTTCCGCTCCGACTTCTCGTCCCTCGAACATCGTGCACACCCTTCTCGTCCACCGGTGTACTCTTCCGCAGCACCTTGTCCCTCGGATGCACCGAGCCTGTCAGTTCCCTTCTCGTGCCATCTTTCTCGCTAGCTGCGTCTTCCGCTCGACTTCTTGTGTTCCTAAGCTTCTGTACACTTAGACACAAGAGTTAAATACTAACAGGACCTAACCTAACTTGGTTGATTACATTAAAACTACCACGGGATATCAACAATCTTGTTGACCTAAGGTAGGCCGGAGGGAGGGAGGTGAACTGGCTGTTAAGAAAAACCTTCCTCGACTTTTAACTTAGATTAGTATAAAAAAATAGAATAAATAAATAACAAAAAAATGAGGCTAAAAGAGTTACTTTGTTATAACCGGAGAGGTTGTTAATCCAAGGCAAGTAAACACACTAAAGATCTTCTTCTTTGAAGGCGGACAAGCCTCTTACACTTGTTGAAAGCTCAGAAAGTAGCTAGGAAATGAATACAGCAGTTGTTACCTATTTTCTAGGTCCAGGGGTCATTTTATAACCCTTGGAAAATCTTATTCTTGGCTGGAAGGCGCCTTCCACAGAGTTGGAAGACGCCTCCAGCGAGGCGTAGTGGATAAAAGTTTATCCACTACCAATGGCAAAATTTGCCTGGTCGAAGGCGCCTTCTATGGGTTGGAAGGCACCTTCCATGGCTGGTTGAAGGCACCTTCAGCCCAGCTGAAGACGCCTTCTGCCTGAAGGTCATGGCGGCGCGTTCAACTCCTGTTGAAGGCGCCTCCAACAGCTCTATAGCTCCATTTTAGCTCTTCCACTGCTCCGATCGCCTGAGTGATTTCGACTAACCGAAATAGGGCTCACCCGAACCCAATTTCCGGCCTTTTCCTCAAGCAGGCTTCTACTCTAGCTTCTCGCCCCTCTAACATCGCGCACGTCCTCATCCACCTGTGTACTCTTTCGTAGCATCTCGTCCCTCGGATGCATCGAGCTCGATTGACTCCCTTCCTGTGCCATCCTTCTCGCTAGCTGCGTCTTCTGCTCGACTTCTTGTGTTTCTAAGATCCTGTACACTTAGACACAAGGGTTAAATACTAACAGGACCTAACCTGACTTTGGTTGATCATATCATAACTATCACGGGGTACCTTCCAAATAGAAGCTCCCAAAAAATGTTTCTTTTCTTGCACAATCAAACAATGTATTTATTTATCTCATCAGAATTATGCTGAGATACTAGTAGGAATCTATAACTGTCTATTAGGTCAATAATTTCTTCACCTGACTTGTTGGCGGACGTTTCTGACTACAATATTCTTAATGAAAATTTTCTTATTTCGCTAAAAAGAGCGTTCAATTAGTAAAAAATTACGGTGATTATCAAACCAAGATACCTTTCCACTGCAAGGTAATAAAAATACATATGACTCTATCATGTAATGTGGATATGCTAATTTACTAGCGGTGCTCTATCCTAACAATATTAAGTATGCTGAAAAATCACTTATCACCCATAATAAGACAGCATGTAATGTAAAATTAGTTTTATTTGCAACATTATAGGTCTGCCTACATTCCATAATTCATTCAACTCTACAATCAGAGATTGTAGGGAAACAAATATCTTTTCTTTTGAAGTCGTTGGCCTAGAATAAATACAGTAAGGAACATAAATTATCTTTCATACACATCCATGGCAGTAAGTTATAAGGTGTTAATATAATTGACCAAGATAAATATTACTATATTGACTGACCAAATGACTAAAATCCATCTGCAGAAAGTCTCAGTCTCACATTACTTAGTTCCACTGCAAAGGAGAGAAATGCTGTATCAAGATGTGTTCATTCCAAAGGCTAGTAGTCGCCCGTGATTTTCCTCCTCCATGTTGACTCTGAGACGGGTTGGCGGGGGCGTTGAGGGCGAGTGTATTCACCTTTTGCCACTATGTTACTACCTCATGTGGCTTGTTGTTGCAGCAGATGCATACAAGCGTTGAAGTCTAGCAGTTAATGAAATAATACATAACTTTTCATGCAATCTTTTTCTTCTTCCCTAGTATGTGACTACTATGCTTATAATGAGGATAAATACAAATTCTGCATTCAATCATTTCACAATCTTTATTTCAAAATATCATGCAGTTGTTTATGCAACAATCAATGTTTTCTATAGGCAAACCTAAATCTCTCACTAAATGTTTTATACTGTAGAAGTTATCAGTTATTAGATGATCATAGGGAACAACTCTGACATCAATTGACAAATATCATTATAATACCGTTTTGAGAAATGATGCTCTGCTTTGATATTCAATAACCTTGTAGTAGCTGATATATAATTGAGAATGACCAGACGGAATATCTTCTCACACTTTTCTTTTATTAGCCTTTAACATGCTATACAGTTATTGAACTTCAGGTGTTGGTATTTCATCCATATTAAAATATTAACTACATTCATCCCGACATAAACCATTGATTGCAATGCATTCTTATTAGACGATGATTCCTCTAGAGGAGTTGTGCCAGATGAAGAAGCAACCGAAGTTCCAATACGATGAGGCAAATAAGGCTCTCTGTAACAGTACCAGTTGTAGTAATTTTGAATAAATCCATTTTTTACATAGATGTACTTTTAGTGTCCTCATCACGGAAAGCTTTATCTCTACATCTGGAATAATTACATAGATACGTAACTCAACACTATCCATACATTATGGATGAATCTTTGTAAAGTTCACAAACTCTTCGACTCTATCAAAATATTCATCTAATTTTCTAATCTATTATACATTCAATCTTTGTTCATGTACATTGTATCCTAATAAGTATAAAAATGACAACATTATGAATACAAGATTGATTACTTAGCAATTATGCAATTAATACCAGAGATGTACTATAATATGATTCCATGTATAAGCGAGGTAACACAAAGCTTAGCATATCATTAAGCATACATCCATCAATATAAGAAAGGTACTACACACATTATTCAATGTATTAGTTAAGCATGCCATGAACACAAAAAAAAAAGTATACAAGAAGTTGCTCAATGAAAGCAATGAAATTAGGTTAAAATTCTACAACTTATCAAATTAGGTTAAAATCATCAAGAATAGAATTTAGATTTGTATCCTAAACCTTACTGCCAACTAGTTGGCGGAGGCCTTGTGGCCAAGGCTGACGTCGCAGCCGAGGTAGATCTGGCCAGCCAAGCACGCCAAGTTCTTGGTTACGAGCTCAAGGCCGGCCAAGTTCGCGACCGCGAGCTCAAGGCCGGCCAAGCTCGCAGTCGCGAGCTCAGAGCCGGCCAAGATCATCGTTGTTTGGTTAAAAATGAGAGGAGAGAAGATCATACTTGCACGATCGCTGGAGGAGAGGACGTCGTAGATGGGAGGGCACAGTCGCCGAAGGAGAGGACGTCGGAGATTGGAGGCCATGATTATCGGAGCGATCCAGAATCGCCAGAGTCGGAGAGCACTTTGGGAGATCAGGGCCAAGCGATGCCCTAAATCCCGATATTAGCGACAGATTATTTATTCCGTTGTTATATAGCGACAAATTAATTTATGTCGTCACTAATATTTAAATACAGTAGTAATATTAGCAACGGAATTTGAAAATTCGTCACTACTTAGTGATAGATATCTTATTTCCATCGTTATTAATTTCAGATTAAATTATTAACAATCAAATTAAAGATAAAAATATAATTCCGTCTATTCAGAGATGAACCTTTAAGTCCGTCTCAAGCTTCAGCCAAAGAAGAAGAGTGAGACTTTGCAGGGAACCATGTTGACCAAACCTCGCTCCACAAACTAAAACTATTCCAAGACTAGCATACTGAACCCAAACTCGGAAACCCTGTCAAGGGCAGGCACAATCACCTCATTCATGTCTAATAGAGAACAAGTATTAATTTCCAAGGCCGATGTGCTAGTTGCATATATTAATGTTTTCCATAAAATTAAATTGCTCTTTTTTAGTGAATAGATTTATAGATTTATGGAAGGAAACGGCTAGCAGAGGCATCACAAAGAATGAGAAAAGTCCCATGGAAGAAATTGGTCCACGATTGAACAATTGAATAAGACCCCCAAATGAAAGCCATCTTTTGCACAGCTTGAGCTTATCATCGCCCACAATTAAGCTGCATTACAAGTTGCAAAGTCTCGCATTTTGACCAGTAATTTGTTTCTAGTTATCAAATTGTTGTCTCAAGTAGAAGTTAACTATTCAACTATTCTGAGTGAAGCATTAATTTTCTGATAGGAAAGAAAATAAAGCCTAGTTGCAATTGGGACCATTTATTGTTTGACTTGGAGCACGCAGCCATTAACTCTTGTGATGGTGGAAATCTGAGAAAAAATATTGTCCATTGTTATTAGGCAAGAATTGACGGAAACCAACCAGTGAAATTTATGGTGACTTCTTGAATTATTCAAATGGTTGGATATTTTTTCCCCCCGATATTTTGTGGATGAGAAATACTGGTGCAATGGAAACATGGGCAAATAGCAACTAAAGGTCTGACGAATCTGAAAGTAATGGGGAGGAATGATGCACAGGGAAAGCACCTTGAACTTGATTGCTGACTGCCGAGTGCTGAGATAACATCAAATCGTTAACCAGTGGAGAAAACAAATAAGCATCATGCAAAAAGAGAGGAAAGAGATCAATACACCAAGTTGAATCCGTCGTTTCTTATTTGAAAATTGAAAGCCTGCAAACAATGATTCGTGTTATTCACATGGAGTCCAAGGTTGTCCTTCATGTCTAGATCATATGGTCCATGTTATCGTCCATTGATACACCAACGTGATTCAGATGTAGCTTTTGCTGCTTTTAGTTGATCAAGATAAGCATTGAATTCTTTCTCCACGGGACCTACAAACTTCTAATGTCTTGAATTTCTCTCAACTAAGAGAGGAAGGAAGCCCTTGAGTAAGTTGTTTCTCTTTGATAGGGAAACCACAGCTTTGTTACACATCCTGCGAGCTCACAGTGTGCAAGTCATGTGTGTTTTTAGTCTATAATTTATCACTCTAGCAAAACAAATATTTGTTTGATGCATTCCAAACAGCAATAGGATCACTTCTATCAGATGCTGCTTCCTTGGAATTCAACCACAACAAAATTGTCAAGGTTCAATGGGAAGAACAAACTATCCTTCACTTTAGCCACCATTTCAGTGGCCTTTAGGCATCAGAAAACGACCCTTGATCGCAACTCCAAAATTGGAGGAGCTAAATTACTTTCCTGAGCTTCATATACATCATTTGTAAAGGAAATGTAACCTCAAGCATTATTCTCTTGTCTCTATATATTTTACAGAAAAAAGTAGCCAATTAGATTTGTTTATCTCTGCTCAATATGCCTCCAAATCTAGAAAACTTTCTTCATAAAGAATTTGCAACCTTTGACCAGCTGCGGTCACTGTTTTTCATTTAATTTGAAGCCACTGGCTCAGAATCACGTAGACATTTCTGGCCATTCACGAAGAACATGGAATCAGTCAATCAATGCCTTCCTTGCCCTGCGCACCTGGATGTGAAGGATATCTAACCAGAGACAAGTTTAAAGTGCTCAGAAAGATTCCAAAGAAACTTAGATTTCTTTATCAGTGTTGGAAAGCATGACACATACATCATTCACAACTCATCAGGATAAGGTTCATCATCAGTGCGTACTCGAGCGAGCGAAAAGAAAGCATTTTTATTCATAAAAGTAACGAAGCTTCCTCCTCAATTAATCTCCAAGCTACACCAGTGTCAGATCAATTTTACAGTTTTCAAAAACATAATTCAGGGAACAGAGTCCTATATATATTTTTGCATATATATATATATATATATATATATATGAAAAGATTGAAAAGTAGTATGGAGCTCTAACAAAGTCATGCTTTAATTATTCCTGAAAGGGTCTCTTTTTCTTTCATTAATGTGATTTTTCTTTTTCTCAATGGTCAGTAATTTGGCATACTTTTCTTTTGAATTTGTGCAGGTCCACTCAATCTATTGCTGTCATAGAAATTATGCAGGAGCACAAGTTGGTACCTGGCTGAGTTCCTCTTCATGTGATGGATGAGGATGTTCAAGTTTATCCTCTTCCATGCCACGCCATGTTTATTTTGTGGCAATCTGTGGGAGGTTCAAGTACAATGGGCCATGGCCTTTCCATGTGAAAGAATGTGGGGAAAGGAGTGGAGATCTTCCTCTCATGTGTTTGCCTCAGATATTGTTCCGAGCATCATCATTTAAACTCACTCCCTGTAAGAAAATTAGATGAACTTGGCATCTCGCAAGTTTATGGTCAAAATAATTACTTTATTATCTCAAATATATATCATTAGTTATGTCCTAAAAGTGAGTGACAATTGCATTACAAGATTAAACATTCAAAGTAATGTCTGGAAGGATCTATATGTGAGAACAGGAGACAGGTCCCCATTCAGATTCATTACTGCAGAAACGTGAGAGAGAGAGAGAGCGCACCACCAGCCACTGCACCAGCAGCAGCCATGTCTGGAGCTCAGGGGGGATGAACTTTAAATAGAGAAAGCATGATGGTCCACACTCTTCTCCACCATTTGCTCATCAACTTGCCTCCTCATGTTCCCATTCAAATCATTCATGTGATTAATACTCTTCTCTCGCACACATACACACGTATATAAATCTAAAACTGACCAGTCGCCAAGTTAACGTAGTGTGGAAGAAGATTCTTCTTCTCACAACCAGATGAGCTCGAGTTGACCCACAGCAACATCGCCCATGCCTTGAGATGTCCAGTATATATCGCACCAGTCCAGAATATGATTAAATAAATCCACTGAACAACAAGTTGCCAATGGCTATATGTAGATTACTCCGCATCAGGCTCGTCTGTTAATTCCAAGTCTTTCTTGGCCTTTTGATCTCTTCCTTGCTGGTTGGAGCTCATGGAAGTGGCGGGTAGCGGCGGGAGCGACGTGATTGATCCGGAGACTGGCATGGAGGTGCATTCCGCGCGCGGGAAGCTGCCGTCGTCGCGGTACAAGGGCGTGGTGCCGCAGCCCAACGGGCGGTGGGGTGCGCAGATCTATGAGAAGCACCAGCGCGTGTGGCTCGGCACCTTCAACTACGAGGATGAGGCGGCGCGCGCCTACGACGCGGCCGCGCAGCGCTTCCGCGGCCGGGATGCCATGACCAACTTCCGGCCTCTCAGCGACGCCGACGACGACGACGCGGCGGAGCTGTGCTTCCTCTGTTCCCACTCCAAGGCCGAGGTCGTCGACATGCTGCGGAAGCACACCTACCTCGACGAGCTGCGGCTGAGCAAGCGCTCGATGAGCTGCCGTGGCAAGAAGGAGGCGCTCTCTCTCGGCGCGGTGTCGGCGGCGGCGGCGGCAGGGGCGGGGGCTGAGCGGCGGCAGCGGCTCTTCGACAAGGTGGTGACGCCGAGCGACGTGGGGAAGCTGAACCGGTTGGTGATACCGAAGCAGCACGCGGAGAAGTACCTGCCTCTGCCGAAGGCCGGCGGAGGCGACGACGGGAAGGGCCTTCTCTTGAGCTTCGAGGACGCCGGCGGCAAGGTGTGGCGCTTCCGGTATTCGTACTGGAACAGCAGCCAGAGCTACGTGCTGACCAAAGGCTGGAGCCGGTTCGTAAAGGAGAAGGGCCTCGAGGCCGGCGACGTCGTCTCCTTCGAGCAGTCCACCGGCCCCGACAAGCAACTATTCATCGACGCCGTCTCAACCGCAAACCGCCGCTGTAGCGCCGCCGTTGCGGCCGTCCAAGTCGTGAGGCTTTTCGGCGTCGATATTGCAAGGAATATTCCGGCGCCGCCGCCCATCGGAACAGGAAAAAGGAACAATGAGCATACGGAGTTAATTTCCTCGCCGGTAATCAATAAGAGACAATGCGTAGAAGCCTCGTAGCAATATTTTGCTTAATTAACCTATAAATTTCTCTCCTTTCTCAAATGTTTCATTTCAAGATCTTGTGCATAACAAAACAGAAATGGAAATTTCCAATCTTGAAGAATGAAACCACAGCATCAGAATTTTTGTCTCCTGCTTATCCAGTTCCTCTGTATTGTTCTTCACCCACTTCACCACTTAACAAGAACGAACAAGTGGATGAATCTGATGCTAAAAATTAAAGTAACTCGATGTTAAACTATAAGAACCAGCCAAATTGTTGAGCAAGAACAATTGGACCTTTCTGCTAGGCAAATAACTTATACAAAAAGTTTTATTTTAATTATTTCTTTGTCGGCAATTTACTGCTCCTTGAGAAACGAATGAAACAACTGCTGAGATCTGAGAGTTATCTCAGAAGTAGGTTGTGGTTGGTTGAAATGGCCAAGTTCACATGCATTATAAGAAAAACAATAATAAAATTGAAGGACTGAAGAACAACTGCTGGCATTCATGGAAGCCATTGACAATAAGCCTTGGAGCATTTTAAAAAGACCAGGTCTCCCAAGTACACATATATTTCCTGTAGCACTTATGATAATTTAAGAAATTTGTCGATAGCAGTGCAAGTGACTGCTCGTTGGCTGCTTCAGGAAGAGCTGTCAGTCTCATGGCCTACGTCAGAAAAATCAGAGCAAGAAACTTGAAGCCCCTGCTGCTAGTTGAGCAAAATATCATTCAGGTTCTTATTCTATTTCATGAGCAACAGAGTAGAAACACTATGGACACACTACGAAGACTAAGTAGATGCTAAGCTGAACAGCTCAAGCTCAACCTGGAACAGCAATGAGGAGCTTCATGTCAAACAAGATCTTTTTCCTTTGTTTTTCTGGCACCTGCAATTAAATCTTCTCTGAATTGTGTGCAATAGTCTTTTTGTGAGTATATTTTCTTATTTGAGTGGCAGATAGACTTCCCAAAGTCATAAGCATTCTTTTATACATACGACATGTGATAAATATTACAGCCATTCTTTTTGAAAGTAAACTCCTGAGTTCCCAAGCCAACACGTCAATGCCATAGAAAAAACAAAGAAAAAAAGATTCACACTCAAGTTTAGCATTATCAACTAGTTTTCTTGGCACCATGCTCATTTCATGAACATGACCTATTCAATTTATAGATTAACTAAATAAAAATGAGCAGTAATTCTTCCATCTGCATTTTCTTGACCTCTTCTTGCAAGTCATAGCCAGGAATTGTAGCCATCCTTCTTATATTATACATATAAAAAAAAGTGGAAACACCAAGAAACTATCAACTCAAGACTATGATTGAATTGAATTGAATACTTTAATAAAGAGATACTAAGCTTTTGTTGGCCATTTTCAACTCCCATCATAGCTCACACAAGACTAATTACAAGTCTGCAAGCCTCAAAAGTAGTAATAAAGTAATGAAGAAAGTGTACAACAAATAAATAAAAAAACTTGAAAAAAAAGAGCTATGAAAATAATTAAATACGAACTGTATTTAATCCTTTTCTTTAACTCTATGAAACAAAATTCTGTCTGAAGGAACATATTTGGGCCAATAGAAGCCCAAATTGGGCCGACCCATGAAGCCCAATTTAAACAGTTTAGAAATGTGAGGTAACATTATTCTGAAGTAATATAACGGGCGTTACGTTAATAGTAAACCAGTTGTTGGTCCAGATCTATCTATATCGATTCGCGGTCGCATTTCGTCTTCGCTTCGATCTCAACGGGGCACGATCTCCTCCTCCGCAATTTTCATGTGATGCGAGAAGATCACCGAGGAGCGGATCCGTTTCCATTTGAAGAACTGAGACGAGGCGGCGGAGGGCGGAGATGGGGGATCCAGCGACGAAGCGGGCGATGGACGTGGATCGCTCGTCGCTTTGCAACTGCGTGGTGAACTTCCTGCTGCAGGAGAACTACCTGCTCACCGCCTTCGAGCTGCTTCACGAGCTGCTCGAGGATGGGCGGCACGACCAGGCCATCCGCCTCCGCGACTTCTTCGCTGACTCTTCCCTCTTCCCCCCGGATCAGATCTCCCGCTTCAACGCCCTCCGAGGTTCGACCCTCCTTTCATCGCGGGATCGATTGTTTTTGAAATGCGCGCGGTTGTGTGACAAGTTCGTTGATCATTAGGGTTATTGGTAGGGTGATGTGTGAGAATGGATGATTGATATGTTGTAACTTTTGTATTTGTTAAAACAATTTAGGTGATCATATTGCTATTTATGCTGCAATATTAATTTACTCTATCATACCTGATAATTAGTTAGTCAGTAGTTTGATTCTTTCAAGCAAAATAAAAAAGAATGTTTTGGGGGTTCAAGCATGCTTATCTGGTCACCAGATTTACAATGTCGTTGCATTCTCTGATTCTTTGCAACTCATTAGCTGGACCTTTTCGTTTCTGTTACAGTAGCTAATTTGAGTTTAAAATTTTATGACATCTTAAACATTCTTTGTCTAGGAGAAAGTTTTAAGTTACCTAAATTTTGTTCTCACTTGAGTTATATTTTTCATGCAATTTTCATTACTGATAGGAAACTCTTCACTTTGTTATCTTCTTCTTCTTCTGTATATTAGCTCCCATTAAGAATTAGATGCATATTTATACCACTAAAAGTATTCAGATCTTTATTCTTCCAATTGAATTTTCTCGCGAATAGTATGGAACTGGTTATATTTTCCACTTTTTTTCAGATGCAGATCCACAGAGTATGCTAGAAGAGAAAGTAATGGTGGAAGAAAAATTATCTGTCACTGAATATGAGCTTCGTTTAGCTCAAGAAGACTTGTCAAGACTGAAGGAGGAGTTTGCAAAGCAAAAACAATTTTCTCGTGATGAATTTAGTGGTTTGTATTTAACATTGCCATTGGAATTGAGACCATTATGATTTATTCATTATCTGAAATTGTTTATATATATGTGTGTGTGTGTATGTGTGTGTGTGTGTGTGTGTGTGAGAGAGAGAGAGAGAGAGAGAGAGAGAGAGTATATAAATCCTACTTTCAGCAAGCACTTAGATCTTTCCTGTAAGCTACTTCTACACAGCTAGCAGGAGAGTACAACATGTTATGTTTGTTCTTGTGTAGAAGTTGAATGCAGATAACTATAGTGAGCTCAATAAATAAAATCAACATGGTATTAGAATGTTTTTTGTTTTTGTGTTGTATTACATTTTGTTTCATGCTAAAGTAAATTCGTTATCCTTGTTCTGGATAATGCATAAGAATCCTGGAGGTTTTGGCATGCATGATTGTGCAAGTTTCATGGGTTATATAGCCTTTTTTTCTTCTTCCCCCTATCATCAGACACATATTGTGATAATTGGCAAGCCATAAATGAATGATCTGGAAAACTGAATGAATATTGGAACATATATCATTCGTTTATTTTGTCCCTTGGATGAACATTAAGCTTCTTTTGCATGGTCTATCTATACCTGTTGTCTCTGTATTACATGGCATAGTGGAAGATGAATTATATGTTGGTAACTGTTTTGTTTCATGCTTGAGATCCACAACACCATTTTCATATTTATTTTACATTTTTTGTGTTTTAATTTTAAGTTATTTTGCTTACAAAAAAATCATATTGATGGTTTTATGTTCTAGTTCAGGGTCCACTTCTGATTTGTCTGTCTCTGATGACCCTACAAAACAACAGAACAAGAGGCAGTTCTCTTATGTCTCTTTAGGACCTTTGAAGGACACTGAGCGCATGGATATAAATTGTGCTGTGAAGGAATATTTGCTCTTTGCAGGGTATCGTCTTACAGCTATGACATTTCTTGAGGAGGTGAGGAGGATGTTGTTTGTGTTATAAACTAATATTTTGCTAATGGAGTAGTTTTCTTATTCATTTCAATTTTGATGGTGCAGATTCATGATAAAGGTCGTTGTGGTCCCTTTTTGCTTATTCTTTTCTTGTCTACTCATGTACTTCTGTCATTTGGGTTGTCTCTATTTTCTGCAAACTGACAGTTTATGACCAACCTAGTGACGATTAGTCTAAGAAATTTGTATAACTTTACTAGATTCATCTAAGATACATACTGATAGTATATGAAGCAGTATTTTTTTCATCTTAATTGCTTAAGAAATTTGAACTATATGATCATGATTTGCTATGATTGCTAAATTGCAAGAAATAGCTGTATGCAAATATAGTGATCTAAGCTTTAGTTGGATATCAACGAGGCAGACTTTACCCTCTAAATACACATTTTTTAATTTAATTTTGGTATTTTTAATTTCAAAGGGGGAAACTTTTCCCATTGGCACAATGCCTCCTGTTTGAGCTTTAACATGATT
Organism: Zingiber officinale; assembly: GCF_018446385.1. Classification (NCBI taxonomy): domain Eukaryota; kingdom Viridiplantae; phylum Streptophyta; class Magnoliopsida; order Zingiberales; family Zingiberaceae; genus Zingiber; species Zingiber officinale. The sequence goes on from NC_055990.1 coordinate 162,596,526, forward strand.
TCTTGTACGTAAAAATTTTCAATTGTATGACATTTCAGTATTTTGGTATCACTTGACTAATATTATGTTGCAAAAAATTGTGCTTGACAATATTTATCTTTTTTTCTTTGCCCCTTATCTAGCTGTACTTCTATGGAGGTAGATTAGTTTCTTAAATTCATTTTATATACATATTAATTGGCCTATCATCTTCTTCAAGTTTTCTGTTTTCTGTTTCTGGGAAAAATGAAAATTGAATTAAAAATTAAAAAAAATCCTTCAATTTTTTGGTACTATTGTATAATTTTTACACACTAGATGCTTGATCTTTATTAAATATAAGAAAAAATATTATGACAAACATTGGGAAATAAAATATGAGAAAAAAACAGGAAATAGCAAGCTGTTTCCATAATGAAACAACTCTATCTGTGCATTTTGAATTCTTCATTGCTGATAAAATGCTTAAGTTCACTTTATTTGCTTTGTCATTTTGTAGGTCACTGATCAAAATCTAGATGTGTGGCCACAAAGTTCAGCTTGCGTTTCTGATGCTTTGCGTCGTTATTATTATCAGTACCTTTCATCCTCCTCAGAGGCTGCAGAGGTCATTTTTCCCATATAGCTTGAACTGAAGTATTCAAGTTATTTGATTGTGGAATGAGAACATGGATGACAAAATAATTTTTTATATTTTATTTATAATCTTTTCTGCCAAATACTTTATTTGGTCTTGTACTCTATAGATGGCTTTAATTTTCTCACACTTCCATTCTTTAACATAATTGTTTTATAATCTGCAAGTTTGTATGCCAATTTACTTTTGATACCATTGCCAGATATTTTTTTACAAGAACAATAGCCCAATAGTTGAGAGATATTGATCAATTGCTTGATTCATGTTTATGTGTGGAACACCCACCCCTTTGCATCTGTTACATAACCACTATATAACACATTAACACTACATCCTCCAAGTTCCACTTCATCAACCAACCAAACCATTAAAGTTCATAACATGAGTTACAGTGTGTTTGTCTTCAAGCACCAAGGATAGCAAGTCTGCAGCAGATTCTTCAGAATTCACACTGTTGGTAAAATTTACATGAATATTCACCAGCCAAACAACCTATGTTTACCAATTAGTTAGGTAACATAAATCAATTTGATTTAGGCTTGAAGTACATAGAGTGATAGTGTAGCACCAAATACTTTGTATATTATGCATAAAATTTCACCATATCTATTGAGCAGCATTCCCAGTTTGGTCCTCTAATTCCTATGGCCATATTATTTATTAAGTTTTTCTTGTAAGGCTGCTGGGGGAAATGCAATAATGTATCTTCCTGTTTCTCTTATTAAAAGAGTTCTAAAAAGGAATTTATCTTCATAATGATAGTGATGCGTTAGGATCCTGTGAAGATTTTGATGCTTTAATAGGCTGCTCTCTCTCTATATAAGCATATGTTTGTAATTTTGCATGTCTACTCTCAACCAGAAATAAACAGAACAAAAAGCTTAGGCACTTATTCCACCTACTTGTGCTTGTAAGCGTTAACATGGAAACAAAGTCAGTATCTAGAGTTGGTGAGAACAAGTGAAAGATTAAGATTTGTATTTTCAGACCATGTTTTTCAAAATCTCCAATGTCTCCAGTTTCTGGAAGTCGTGATGAAGATTAAATCAACAATGTTTATGTGGGAAACTTTGAAAGCAAAATGAAAGGTTTTAAAAACAATGTATTCATGGTGAAGCTTTGGAAGTAAAAGAAAGGTTTTAAAAAAGATTTCCTCTACATGGCTTTGGAGATAGTTGGATGCATGCTATTGTAGTTCAATTGCTGGCATGGCTATGACACTGTGATTTTGGAAAACAAGAAGAATCTTCAATCACTTCTTTTAGATGTAAACATATTCAAGCTTACTTTTGCTATTTATCTATTAATTTAATAACTTTGCAATAGAAGGTTCATGTTGGATTTTTCTTTTTCTTTTTTTTTTCAAGTGACAGTGGAATCTTGTTCTTGGTCACCAAGTTGTATTCCATGATTTTGTTGGATTTTATAATTTTAATTGTAGTTTATGTTGATTTGCTCCATTCCTTGTTCCCAGCAAATGAAAAGTGTTTATGTTTCTTTTCAAACATAGAAAGAAAGTTGGTGTCATTGAATGAATCCTTATCTCACTGCAGGAGAAAATTTCCCTTCTTCAAGAAAATGAACAATTGAAGAAAGACAACAAAAGACTTATTGATGAGAAGGAATCCATGCGTAAAAACAAGGAAGTGACTGATAATCATATAGTAACTCTAACTAAATCCTTGGAAATTGCACATAAGGATTTAAAAGACAAGGAGAATCTGGTATTATTCCATCCATAGTCTTTATTGTAATTACCTTCATAGAATATAGCTGACATCTGTGTGATTTGAAGGTACAAGATCTTAAGCAATCTGTGGATCTGCAGAGAAAGCAGCTAAATGATTGCAGAGCTGAAATCACGGCCTTAAAGATGCACATAGAAGGAGCCCAAGCTAGCAGAGGGTGGACAGTCAGAGAAAATGAAAACACCAAAACTTCTTACAGTGGCAACTCTAAAGAAGCAAATAAATCTTCTTGCAGTGAACTAGAAGAATTGAAGAATGTTGATTCTATATCAAGAATCCCAGAAGCTACTATATTTGTCAGCGAGGATGCACAGACAGAGGAAAAAGTAGTTGAGATCAATCAAGTTGCTGTTGTATCAAATTCTGTTGAATCAACATCTACCAAGTCTGATGAGAATGGTCACCAGACTTCTGAGAATGTCAAACATCATGTTACTGATTCAACAATAGTTTCTTGTAACGATATTGCTGAATATCAAGATGATGCTTATAGTCTCATTTCCGATCCACAATCTCAGAATGAAGTATCAAACCAAAATCCAGGGAGTCTCAAGAGGGAAAGAACTGCTGAAAAGATGGTAATACTGGGAAATACATGTTTGTATGGTGCTAGCATTACTAGTTTTCATTATGTGGAAGTTTTGTGCTTCAAAGGTGACTTCTTTCTTGCTAGGCAATGGAGACCATCCAAATTCTTTCAGATGCGTTACCTAAGATTGTTCCTTATGTTCTGATCAGCTATCGTGAGGTTCAAATTGAATCTTTTTGCATTTACATTATCTTGAAATGCTTGATTAAATTAGTTATTCCATATGGATGCAGGAACTTCTTCCGTTGATTATGTGTGCAATTGAGCGTCATCCTGATAGCACAGTGAGAGATTCCTTGACACATACATTGTTTAATCTTATAAAAAAGCCTGATGAACAGCAGAGACGTATTATAATGGATGTGAGTTTTTGAATTTAATTTTGCTCTTTAATTTTCCTCATCATTGAAGAATGTAATTTAAGAAGTTGCTTGTTTACTTTTTTCCTTTTGAATTTAGTTTTGCTTCTTCAAGTTTCCTCGTCATTGAAGAATGTAGCTTAAGAAGTTACTTGTTTACTTTTTTCTCTTTGAATTTAGTTTTGCCTCTTCAAGTTTCCTCATCGTTGAAGAATGTAGCTTAAGAAGTTGCTTGTTTACTCTTCTTCCTTCAGGCATGTGTAAGCCTAGCTAGAAATATAGGACAGATGAGAACTGAAACAGAGTTGCTTCCTCAGTGTTGGGAGCAGGTAATCAGTAGTAGGCTTAATTTACTTTAACTGTTTTAGTATGCTTTCTCTTTCTTTCATGTTTTGTTGATGTAATGAAATCCATACACAGATCAACCATAAATATGAGGTGCGAAGAATCCTAGTTGCTCAATCTTGTGGAGAACTTGCAGAATTTGTTCGACCTGAGATTCGTGATTCTCTTATTCTCTCCATCATTCAACAATTAATTGAAGATTCTGCTACAATTGTTCGTGAAGCTGCTGCTCATAATCTGGCGCTGTTGCTACCACTCTTTCCAAATTTGGACAAATATTTTAAGGTCAGCCTCATTAATGCTCAGAGGACATCATGGAGCAGAAAATTGAGTTCACAGATTTGTCTAAAATGTAAGCTATATGATAGGCTGGAACAAATGGCTCCAAGGATGGCTGAGGGGCTTACTTCCTGGTCAAAGAAAATTCACTTATCTGAGATTCCTATCTGATATTTGCCCTTTTGTTTCTAGGTTGAAGAGCTCATGTTCCAGTTGGTATGTGATCCTTCAGGAGCAGTTGTTGATACTTCAATCAAAGAACTCATTCCTGCAGTGATAAATTGGGGAGGCAAACTGGATCATGTTCTACGAGTTGTTCTTTCCCACATCTTAAGTTCTGCTCAGGTATACATGTTAGACCATTAGCAGATTTCTTCAACCTATATTGGATATGATCGCTAACACACTTGTTAAGAATTTGTCAGCGGTGTCCACCTGTATCAGGGGTTGAAGGTTCTGTAGATTCTCATTTACGAGTTCTTGGAGAACGAGAACGCTGGAATATTGATGTACTACTAAGAATGCTGAAAGGTTTATTGCCTTTTGTCCATCAAAAAATTATTGAAACATATCCTTTTAGTCCAGCGCTGGGATCCTCTATCACTTCAGAAAAACAAAATTCCTCCATTTCTCTTTCTTTGCTTCAATTATACGCAGGGTTAGCTCCTACGACTTCATGTTATGACTATTGGCAAAATATTGCTTTATACAATTCTTACCTTGATTAAACATTATCTTATTTATGCATGTTTGCTAAATGACAAAACTACGCTTGGATAGAGGCCACACTACACATACAATTTGGCCTATGTTTGATTGGATGCACACGGATTGCTTCCCTGACTTAATTCAATTATCATGCCTCTTATCTAACAAGGAAGACAATCTAAGAGCTCGAATTACAAATGTGAGTTTGTAGTAATTTTTATTTGGTTGATGCAGTTTGGACTATAATGTCTCTCATCTCTTTATTTCTTGGTCTGTCTCTCCATCTAGTACCTACTTGACGTAGCAGAATTATTTGGGGAGCAATATCTTACACACATAATGTATCCTGTGTTCTTGGTGGCTGTTGGCGATACTGAAAGTGCAGATTTGTCATTTTTTCCTTTGACGATGAAGGCTAGAATCAAAGGTACTAGAACCTTCCCACTTGTATGAATTATCCTTTAATTATTTGCCATTTGCCTATCTTATTTTTATGCTTTCATGAGGTTGCATTAAGACAATTAAGAATATCAGTGACTACTCACCTCATGGGATTCCTCTCTTTGTTTAAATGACATTGGTTAAGAACCTAAGAATGTGTTTGCTGAAGCTTTGATTAATGGAAATTTTGATGACATCATCCCTGGAAGATTAGTGTGTAGGCAATTGCATTGTCACTGAATGAATGAATTTGCTGTTTTCTTTGTTGCAGCACTTCGGCCTAAAAATCCTGTGGCAGAGAAGCTTTCCCTCTTGTGCATTCTTCCCTTATTGTTGTCTGCTATATTAGGCGCACCAGCCAATCGTGAAAAATTGCCAGATTACTTGAGAAAGCTGCTAGTGCAGAACAATAACAATGAAAGTTCTTGGTTTGTTCATCGAAATGCTGAGTTGATTGAGGCAGTCCGCTTCCTTTGGTCAGTATTTAGTTGTTCTAGCTCCTTTTTAAAATATATCACATGATTTGACTAACTGGAATTATTCCAGCATATTCGAGGAGCATCATGGAGTCATTTTTAACATTCTTTGGGAGATGGTAGTTAGCGCCAATGTGAATATGAAGACCAATGCAGCACTTCTTCTGAAAGTCCTAGTATATTACTAACAATGTTAATGCTAGTACTACTCTTTTTGCATCTATTTCTGGTTACAACTCCATCTATGCAAATCATAGGTACCATATATTGATGTGAAAGTTGCCTCAACCCATGTTTTGCCTGCCCTTGTCACTCTTGGTTCTGATGCAAATACAAATGTGAAGTATGCAAGTATAGAAGCATTTGGAGCTGTTGCACAACATTTCAAGAATGACACGGTATTAAAGGATTGCTATAACTATACAATATTCTTTTGGTTCCAACAAATACTCAGATAATCAAGCATCTCTTCTCAGATTGTTGACAAGATACGAATACAAATGGATACTTTTCTTGAAGATGGATCACATGAAGCTATTGTTACTGTGGTTCGTGCACTACTTGTTGCTGTGCCACATACAGCAGACAGGCTGCGAGAATATATCCTTTATTTTCTGAATATCATGATCTTTTTTGTTTGTTTGTCCGAGTCAGCATTTGTCCTTAACATTTGATACATTTGTTGTCAAAGATTTTCCAACTCACTTCCGTCTCATCTAATGGAAATGATATCACATGCCGCCATGAGAAAGCAAATGTATTTTGCGAAGCTATCCGTGCTCTGGATGCCACAGGTTTGCTCTATTCTCGACTTTGCTTTGTTTATTTCCTTTGGAGGGAAGTATTTGATGCATATGCTATTTAACATTATGTATTGATAATTATATACCAAAGTGGACAATCACATAGCCTTTTACTTGAATTTATTTTGGTTAAGCTAATTATCTGACAATCATATTGACCTTTGTATAAACTATCTGGGAACTGTTTGAGATCACATCATATGAATATATGAGACACTTCAATGATCTTATATACATATATAAATACAATTAAGGAACTCATTCTGGACTGTTTTTGATTCGTTTAGATCTGTCTTCAACCAGCATCCATGATTTCCTTGTACCAGCAATACAAAACCTTTTAAAAGATGTAGATGCTCTCGATCCTGCCCACAAGGAAGCACTCGAAATTATACTGAAGGAGAGATCAGCTGGAACATTTGAAAGCATCAGTAATAAGGTAATGGGTGGCAATCTGGGCATTGCATCCACTGTAAGCAATTTCTTTGGTGAAAGTGGCCTTCTAGGAAAGAAAGAAAGCAGCGACTTGCATGAAACTCCTGCTTCTCCGAAACCTACTCCACCACCAGTGCAGCAAGATACAAGATTTCAGAGAATGATGAGAGGCGGTTTCAGTGAGATACTGCGAGGTAAAACCAAAGGGCCCGACGAAACAGGCTAGGACCTCTCTGCCCGTGTAGCTATTGTTTTTTTCTTCTTTCATGGTCCTTGGAGATGCTTTTGATCACTAGGACATATTTTCTTCTGTCAATCTTTCGATCCATGTCATCTCCAACCAAATTCCTTTCTTTGATATAGCAGTCCTCTCAGAGACCATATCAAATGTTGACCCTTTTTTTGTTAGAGAAAATTGACTTATTATTGGTTGTGAGTATTTGATTAATGGTTAAGACCAGCTGCATTTATTCTTGGATAAATTACAGTATACTCATAAATGTAAATCTTTGTCATTGCTCCTACGGGCATAGTAGACGAGTTAGTACTCGGTAGTTGATGCTTCCTTTATTTTTTTTTTGGCTTTATTTGTATGCACTGGAAGCTAATTACTATCATCTTCATTATTACCATCCTTCTTAGAATTCACCTCAATACTTATCAAGATGGTCATAAATCCAGTGAGTTAAAATAAATTTAACTCGCAGAGTCTGCCCTTGCATTGAAGTTTTTCTTCCTTCCGATCATTTCTAAAACCCAGCCTTATTGGAAGAGATCACTCTAAAGCTCTGATGATTTTAGTTCATGGCAATATACCTTCTCGTCTCTCCTATAGCCATAGTTGAGTTAGTTAATACTGACTTTTTGCAGGCATTCAAAATTTTGGAGCGAAAAACTAGCTTGATTTCTTTCGCAATATCATACAACTTCTTATTTGAGTTTATTACACAATTTAGAACCCTCATTGATCCCTCCAAACAAAATCCAAGAAAACCAACAATGTTGGCATGGGAAGTTCTATTGATGCTGGCTACCTCATTCATGAACTCTTTTCTCCATTGCCTTTAGATCAACTTAGGATTCCTCCAGCAACCAAATCGCCATCTGGGTGGGAACCCTTGAACATGAAGCCATAACCTCCTTGCCCAAGCACCCTTGAACATGAAACCAAAATGGCCTCAGGTTCGCCCACACCGACCACCTGAGGTCTCTCAGTCAGAACAATTTCCGGTGGTGTCCTCCGTCCAGTTAAGCTTCAGCCCCGGCAGCAATACTCCTGCATGCTCTCTCCGGCTGGCTTAAGAGTTGAACTTATTCTCCTTAAAGTCGAATTGTCCGGTCTAATTGCTCGCCAATGGATGCCGATTATCTCTCAACATATAACTCCCTTGTGAAAGCATTCCATCTATAGTTTTCCCTCTCAAATAAACAGGAAAAGCATCAGTATTCCACCCATTTCTAGTTATACTTTTTTTTCATCTTCAGTTTCTCAACTGTAGAAAACAGGGCCTAGATCAAAGGTTTATTTCTTCTCATTTTGCAACTTCCAAACATGGATTAATTATATATAATTTCACTACACATTCATGGTTACTAGAAATCAATTAGCAATTGCAAGTCCAATAAGCACTCAAGTAAATGAAGTGCAAGGAATATGTACATCAAAACACTAACACTTATCAACACTATAAACACATGTAAGCTACGCGCGTCTTCAAACCTTAAATTTTTCTAGTTGAGCGCAAGGAGTTCTTTAGCTTAGATTGTTTGGAATAGTATTGTAGGAACTCACATCCATACTCAAAGAACATTCAACATACACAGTGGGATCAACTTTTCAATGAGACTCAGGAGAATTCTGGTTTTGGTGGCATTTGCAAGACACTAATGCCGCCTTCCAACATGTCGACTACCAAACTAATTGAAGGCCTATTTTCTGGTTTTATCTGTATGCACCATAAGCCAACCACTATCATCTTTCTCACCATCTCTTCAGTCTCAGAATTCACCTCAGGGACTGTCAAGTTACAATAGTTATCAAGATTATCATAAATCCAGTGAGGAAAATGGATTTCACTTGTATGATCGGAACTCACATTGAAGTTGTTCCTCCCTCTGACCATTTCTAACACCAACATTCCGTAGCTATAAACATCAGACTTGCTCGATATCGCCCCGACACTCCTGCAGGAGACTTCTGGGGCAATATACCCTGGAGTTCCTCTCACAGTCATTGTTGAGATAATACTATCTTTTTGTATGCACATCTTAGCCAATCCAAAATCTGAAATCTTAGGACTGAAGTCTTGATCAAGCAAGATGTTATGAGGTTTGATATCAAAGTGAACGATCCGAGTGTTGCATCCTCGATGTAAGTAATCGAGACCTCGCGCGATACCAAGCACAATATCATATAACTGTGCCCAACTTAGTTTGTTATTTTCTGTATTTGGTTTATCATCAAAAATATACTTTTCCAAGGATCCATTGGGCATGAATTCATAAACTAGAACCTTCTTGGATCCCTCCAAGCAAAATCCAAGAAGACCGACAATGTTGACATGGGAAGTCCTGCTGATGCTCGCTACCTCATTCATGAACTCTTTTCCGTTGCCTTCGGATCCGCTTGGGATTTTGACAGCGACCGAGCGGCCATCTTCGAGTGAACCCTTGAATACAGAACCATAACCTCCATTCCCAAGCTTGTCACTGAAAGACTTGGTCATTCTTTTTATTTCAGAATAAGTGTATCTCTTTGGAATTGTAGACTCGTACTGAAGAATGAAGTCTTCAATATCTTGTTCATTTTTCTCGTGTGGCTCTCTAAGACATAGAAGGTAGCTCGAGATGAAACATGCAAGTGTAACGCCAATCATTGTCCCTGCAGTTTACCATGTTTATCTTGATTATTGAAAATGGAAAAAACATTCAGTTTGAAGTAATTAACCCAGAAAATAAGTGTTTTAAACAATATAATTCTTGTAAAACCTTTTTTTTAAATACACATCCTGTCTTATTTTTTCAATTCTAAAGAAGCAAGAAGGAAATTCAAGTAAAATCAATCTTGTGCTTTCCAAGTAATCCTAAATGAAGAACAAAAATTCATTGAATAAAAGGGTATTTTATTCACAAATAAGAATATTGAGCAATTTTTAACCAACTTATTACTTGCCTATTGCAACTCCAATTTTCAATGCATGCTTCTTCCTTCGAACACCTGCAACAGACAGCAAGAAAAAATCTTTGAGAACATCAGAAATTTGATTAATTGAACAGCAGCAGGGGAAATTCTAAAATGCTCAAGTAAAAAAAAAAAAAAAACAGGGTGTAAGATATGTAAACGTACCTGAGTTCTTGCAGTGAGAACAGTTTGCGTTGATGTCTCCCGTCCAATGAAGCTCGAACCCCTCACACAACACTGCTGCATATCCTTCCACAAGCTGATTACCCACATGGGATTCCATGGCCGGCCAAATCACGACTTCACTGCAGTCTGTAGAGGAATCGAATTCGTTCGGAATGCCCAGGAAGACATAACTACGCATGATGTCTGTTCCGGATCGATTAAATTGAAAGCAGGGGATCATGTTACTCGACCATTTACTGTCGGAATTACTGCAGTTGAAGAAGAAGGTGAGATTGTTGTAGGTGTGAGCGTAGGATAAAGCTACGTTGGAAGGCAAGGTGACATTTTGGCGGAGTCTGGGACAAGACTCCTGCGCGGGAGAGAAGACATCGTCGTCGGCGAGGGAAACGACTGTCCCAGTGTAGTTGATCTGTAAGACCCTGTAGTTGTGGTCACCGAGGCTGAGGATTGGGATGCCACTTTGGCAGGTCAACATGAAGCCGTGGTAGCCGCAGTAGGGAGAGGTCTGGTTCGCATCATTAGACAGCCAGAAGGGGTAGGAGATGCTGGCGTTGCCGCAGGGCGCCGACTCCGAGTTTGGGCAGGAGGAATCGCCGCGAGAGGGAACGAGGAAGAGCACGAGAAGGCAAAGGACGAGGACGTGAAGAGGTAGAGACACTGCCGCTCCCGACATGCTTGAATCTAGCTAGTGGCTATTTTGTTTAGGAAGGAATTGTTGTGCGAGTACTGAACTTGAACACCAAAGGCATTTCATCTTGGATCGTTGACTTGAGCTTGGAGTTGACTAAGGAGTAGAATTGGATTAGGAACTGATGGCGGGCGTGAATTCGGTGGTTAAATGTCAAGGGGCCGTGGATAAAGATCAGTTAGCAATTTCCAATGGTGGGTTAGTTATATATTGTCATTTATTTTCATACTTTATTATAAGGAAAAAAATTTACATGCAGTCTCTATTAATAAAGAAATCTTTTTATGCAGCCCACGTCTATAAAATTTTTTGTTTCCGTTCCCTAGTCAAATATATTTACCTAATTACTCATTATACTTTACATATAAAAAGTCCAAAAATCAGTATAATTCCTCTTAAATTCAGTATATTAAATTAGAATCTAGTATATTTTCTATTAAATTAAGTACGATTTTTTTTCACCTCAATTGGATGAAAAATATACTAAATTTTCTTTAAATAATACTCAATTGGATGGAAAATATACTAAATTTTCTTTAAATAGTAAATGATGCTGAATTTATAAGAAATTATATTAAACAGGTGAAAAGGCGTGCTCAATTTAATAGAAAATATACTCAATTCTAGTTTAATGTGTTGAATTTAATAGGAATTATACTCATATTTAGATTATTTGTACTGAAAAAATATGAGAGTTAATTTTGATAGAAAATATACTCGATTCTAGTATAAAGTACTGGATTCTAGTGTAAAGTGCTAAATTTAACCGGAAATATACTCGTTTTTAGATTTTTTATACCTAAAAAAACTGATGGCCAATTTAGGTAACAATAGTTGCATGAGGGAGTTGAAACAAGTAATACTTTACATGCAGGGAGTGGAAACAAAATTTTTTATGATTAGGAACTACATGTAAAGTTGTGATTATGATTAGAGATTTTTCTAATTATGATTAGGGATTTTTCTTTATTTTACCGTTATTATAATCTCACTGCACAAGTTATATATTGTCATTTATTTTCATATTTTATGGTGGGTTAGTGATCCATTTGACATGAACTCGTAAACCAAAGCCCTCTTTGATCCCTCCAAGCAAAATCCAAGAAGAGTAACAATGTTGACATGGGATGTCCTACTGATGCTTGCTACCTCATTGATGAAATCTTCTCCATTGCCTTAGTTTCACTTGGGATTTTAACAGCAACCAAGTGGCCATCATGGAGTGAACCCTTGAATACAGAACCATAACCATCATTCCCGAGCTTATCGCTGAAAGACTTTGTCATTCTTTTGATTTCAGTGTAAGTGTATCTCTTTGGAGTTGTGGGCTCCTACTGAAATATGAAATTTTGAATAGCTTGGTCTTCTTTCTCGTTTGACTCTCTAAAACATAGAGAGTAGCTTGAGATGAAACATGCAAGTATAAAGCCAACCATTTTTCCTGCAGTTTACCATGTTCATCAGGATTATAAAAAATGGACAAACTATATATATATATATATATATATATATATTTTGATCCTGTCCGAACGCTGAATCAACGGACGCTTTGCACGTGGCGCTCTTCGAACTGCTGACGTAGATCTTCGACACGTCGTATGGACCTCCGGCGAACCTGTAAGAAAGTCGGGCCGGGAGGGGATTCCCGGCGACGACCCTCCAACGCTCAAGTCAGGCAAGAGGAAACTAAGGAAGTGGCTTCGAAGATCCAAGATTACGTACCTCCGGTGAAGAATGAGGACCCTTATATAGAGCCAGGAAGAAGCTCATGCACACATACCGAGGTGAATACGTGTCCTCTTACCATACCTCAGTATGGGCTTGTCAGAGGAGCTTGCCTGACACTATACCGCTACAGTCCGAGCACCTCTCTGATGGGACGACAGAACCTTCTGTCGTAAGGTTTAGTGTATGACTTGGTTGCTGGACATGCTTGTTGTCAGAAGATATTTCCCGATGTTTTTCTTGTCCTTTTGTCCCTTCTGTTCCCGCGCCAAGCGTCCGGCCGCTCGGCAGTCCCCTTGCGTCCGACCGGACATATGTATGGATCCGTTCGGGAGATTCCCGGTCATGTGCTAGGCTAAGACTGTTCACAGCATCGCTGCTTTGTGTCTCGGCCGAGCGGGCCATCTGCTCGGCCCAGCGACCTTATTCCCCATGAGCGTCGAAAACCCGACTCTTCGCCGGGTTATCTTTGATTCTGTTCTGATCGGTCCGGTCGGTTGATCCGACCCTTACCCGACCGGCCGAACCTCATCTTGCCCTTGGACTTTGACCTCTACGTATCATTGACTTCCCTCAAAAGGGGTCCCCGTTCTTCCTGCAGGATCATATATATATATATATATATATATATATATATATATATATATATATATATATATAAAAGAAATTATAGATATGAATGATCTATTTTGGAAATTCGCTAGTTGTATTTTGTCCATAAGTATTGATTGAATAAAAGGTTTTTCACATCTACCAGAACTTAAATAAGAATACTGATTAATTTTGAGCCGACTTGTTACTTGCCTATTACAATTCCAATTATCAATTTTGTTTGCTTCTTCCTTGGAGCACCTACAAGAGAACCTGAAAAATTCTGAGAAGATCAGAAACAAGAATATCTATTGAGAAGATTGTCAAATCATTCTGAACCTGAGAAAGAAGAAATCATGGGATCCAAATACGTGAGCTTATCTTGCAATTGAAGTTTATATATAACTATATCAATGGCCATCTCCATATGCTTTAAACCACATAATATGTTTAACTATAGAAATAACTGTTGCTACTTGCTCAAGCCTTTAGCATGTTAACGCACTGATATAGATACCAACATGTTGCTTGTAATAAATATGTTATATGAAGTTTTGAAGGATAAATCATTCTTATCGAGTGAATAACAATGGTAAGAGGATCTGTTTTTTCTGTTTTGATAGTGGAAGTCTAATAGCTGGATCTGTTTTTCAGTTTTGATATAATACTAGAAGGCTAAATTATCTAAGACAACAGCCAGACCCCAAAACAAATGTCATCATACACTCAAATGAATAGAATTTATGGTGATTAATTGTTCATCTCAAGATCTCCAAGGTGAATTAATTCCTTGCATACAACCTTCGTCTCAGTCCAGTGGAACAATCAAAGCTGTGAACGATACTTAGGACTTGAATTCCCTTTTGGACTCATCAAATTCATGGCAGGGGGTAACGGAACTCGGCCATCCACTGAAAGTGCTGCAGTTGAAGAAGAGGGTGAGTTTGGCTTCAGCGACAGCGTAGGATAAAGATACGTTGAAAGACAAGGAGACATTTTGGCCTCCTCATTTTCATGATACTAAGAAACAACTATTTACAAAGGAAGTTGTGGTCCTTGAGACACCTGCAAGAATCTACTCAGAAATGATACAGATAGAAAGATTAAACACTCAAAAAGCAATCAAAGAATCAAAATTTGAATTTTATTTCTAAATATTTATAAATTGTAGTTCGAATTGATCCGAACTAATATTTTGTGTTTACGATTGAGAGCATTGTCATAAGCACTTACATAGCTCCTCTAAGCTCAATGTAACTTCATCATAAAACACATTAGAAAAAAAACACAATACTGATTCGAGGTACATATAATGGAAGCCTTAATGTTCTTCAAAGGCATGCAACTCAATAAAGTTCTGGTTTCGGTGGCATTTGCAATGCCCTAATGTCTCCTTCCAACATCCCCACAACCATGCCAATTGAAGGCCTATTTTCAGGCTTTGTTTGTATGCACCATAAACCAACCACTATCATTTTTCTTGCAATCTCTTCAGTCTCAGAACTCATTCCAGAGATCTTCAAATTACAATACTCATCGAGGTTGTCATAAACCCAATGTGGAAAATATTTTTGACTAGAAGTGTCTAAACTTGCATTGAAGTTCTTTCTTCCTCCAACCATTTCTAACACCATCATTCCGTAGCTATAAACATCAGACTTACTCGATATCGTCCCAAAGCTCCTGGAGAAGAGTTCCGGGGCAATGTACCCTGGAGTTCCTCTCATAGCTATAGTTGAGATAATGCTACCTTTTCGAAGGCACATCCTGGCCAATCCGAAATCTGAAATTTTGGGACAAAAGTTCTTGTCTAGTAAAATATTATGTGGCTTGATATCAAAGTGAACAATCCGAGTCTTGCATCCTCGATGCAAGTACTCGAGACCTCGCGCGATGCCTATTGCGATGTCTTGTAACTTCTCCCAGCTCAGTTGGCTATCCTCCATGTTCAAATTCTTGTTAAAAATGAACTTGTCCAAGGATCCATTCGACATGAACTCGTAAACCAGAGCCCTCTTTGATCCCTCCAAGCAAAATCCAAGGAGAGCAACAATGTTGACATGGGAAGTTGTACTGATGCTGGCTACCTCATTGATGAACTCTTCTCCATTGCCTTTAGTTTCACTTAGGATTTTGACGGCAACGAAGCGGCCATCGCGGAGTGAGCCCTTGAACACAGAGCCACAACCTCCTTCCCCGAGCTTGTCACCGAAACACTTGGTCATTCTCTTTATTTCAGTGTAATTGTATCTCTTTGGAATTGTGGATTCGTACTGAAGTATGAAGGCTTGAATAGCTTGGTCTTTTACGAGGTAGATTAGGAAGAGACATGCAATTACAACGCCAACAATTACCCCTGCCCTGGTTATATATCACAGTTATTGAAACAACAAATGTGTGTACTCACATAGCAAAACCAACATTATATTACTCATCCTAATCTTTAAAATATGAAAGTCTTAATTAGTGTTTAAAAGATCAATTAATGTAATTAACATTATATTTAAACTTACAAATGACATCTCCGATCAGCCATCCTTTATATTGTTTCCTTCCACCACCACCACCACCACCACCACCACCACCTGCACCATATACAAATAATTTCCTTTATGATGTGTGTATCGATTTAAAGCAGTAACCACGCAGAAGAAAAGGAATCGATCACATTAAGAGGTTGCTGAAACTAATTTATCTAATTAGCTAAGTCTAGACCTAATATATATGTACATACATCAACCATTACTAGGCCCGAGCATGGCTCGGCTAAACAAGAACCATGATCTGGGTCAAGCATGGACTAAGTGTAAGCCTATCTGTCCCAAGGCGATCTTTTTATTTTATTTTTTCCATTTTGAAAAGTATGAGAATTTTTAAGTATTAATGTTTGGATGAAATTAACTTTTAAACTAAATTCAACAGCTTTTTTATCGAATCTAAGTTTGTAAATTTTTAAAATTATCAAATCACGTAGGATAGTTTTAAAATTATCAAATCATGTACTTATTTCCTATTTTATTCTTATCAATCGATTGATATTTTAGAACAGTCAAATTAATTTAGTTATGTACAGAAACGTCAAAATTTTAAGTGTTGATTGAGTATTTTAATCAGTTGATTGATTTTTTTTTTTATCAAAATTGGTTTTAGGTAAAATTGATTGATAGACTAAACAGCTTCAAATTGACATGGAATTAGTTTTTATGTGTTCGGCTATCTCTTCTCATTATATTCATTTCCTTAAACGTCAATTTAATGTTTAGTACATCACTTGGTTTTTGCATAAAACTGGCTGATTTACCTAATGACATTAAACTAATTTCTATGTGCTCATCCATCTCTCCTGATTATATCTATACTCTTAAATATCAATTTGACTCAATATACTGAGAGCAATGATTTTTTGAACACGAATATATTTGAAAATTTTTATTTGTGTTTAAAAAATCTGACTGATGGACCAAATGACCTTGGATTGACATAAAACTAAATTCTATATGTTCGGCTAGTTCTCCTGATTATATTTATACCCTTAAACATCAATTTGACCTAATATATTGAAAGTAATGATTTTTTAAATATGAATTAAATTTTTAAACATATTCGTATTAAAAATCATTGCTCTTAATATATTGAGTTAAATTGAAGTTTAAAGGTATGGATATAATTAGGAGAACTAGCAAAATATATAGAATCTAGTTTCATGTTAATTAAAGATTGTTTGGTTTATCAGCCAGATTTTTTGAATATGAATTGAATTTTTTAAATATATTCGTGTTAAAAAAAATCATTGCTTTTAATATATTGAGTCAAATTAAAATTTAAGGGTATGAATACAATCAGAAAAACTAACTAAACATATAGGATCTAATTTTATGTCAGAGGTTGTTTAGTGATTTTGTCATATCAATTGATTTAGCTAAATTGATTGAACTATTTCAAAATATTAGTCCACTTATAATTGTAAAATAAAAATTAGATATACAATTTAATAATTTTAAAATTATCCTACTAGATTAGGTGAAGAGCTATAAACCCAATAATACGACCAAGTCAAACGCTGCCTTTGGAAATTGGAATTGTAAGAGAAGTTGGGCACGAGGACCATTTTGTATAGAATGGTCAAAAAAAGTTAGATCAGGCTGATCAGCCATACAAGTTAATTAGAACAGCCATCTCCTTTTTAATTAGTGCAAAAAGGAGATGGTTGTTACCTGAAAATTAACTTGTCACGGTCGACTTTGATTATGCACAGTCTGTTCAAGCGGAATGATTGAAGAAATAACAAAAAAAATTAAGAACAGTGATCATATATACGTACACGAGGAGGCACCGATCGTCCCGTCAGGACAGAAACAGGCGGAAGCCAGAATCCCATCGCCGATTTTGTTATACCCACAACGGCCACCTGACCTCTCGCAGTAGGCACAGTCGGTGCCGGCGTTATCCCCCGTCCAATAAAGCTCGAACCCATTCTTCAAAATTTCCGCGTACTTAACCGCCAGCAGAGTCGCACTTGAGTCGGACACACTGGATTGCAGGGCCGGCGAAACCACCACTTCAGCGCAGTTCCGAGGGAGAGAGTTTTCGTTCGAGATTTCCGAAAAGATATAACTCCTATTTCCCTTAGCTCCGTCGTGTTGAAGGCAGCGAATCTGGTTATCTGACCACCTACTGTCGTTGTCGTTGCAGTTGAAGAAGAAGGTGAGATTGGCGTCGGCGTTGGTGTAGGCCAAACGCGTATTAGGACCCAGGGAGACGTTACGCCAAACTCTGAAACAATAATCATCTAGCGCACGAGAGTAGGTGTCTTCGTCGACGAGGGAGATGGATCGGTCTGCGTAGTTGATGTCTAAGACTCTGTAGCTGTCGTCGCCAAGGCGGAGGATTGGGATGTGACTTTGGCAGCTCAACATGAAGCTTTGGTAGCCGCAGTAGGAATTCATGATCTGGTCGGGCTCGTCGGGGAGCCAGAAGGGGTAGGAGACGGTGACGTTGCTGCAGGATGAAGACGGAGAGCTTGGGCAGGAGTAATCGCCGCTCGATGGGATGGGGAAGAGCGCGAGAAGGCAACTAAGGACGAGGAAGGCCAGAAGGGGAAAAGATACTGCCGCTCCCGGCATGTCTGGCGATCGATTACTTTGCTCAGGTGCAAAAAGTTGTAGATTAGGATACTTGGATATGGATTCCGACGTACGGAGGGATAACCAAAGATCAAAAGCAGGAGGAAGGACTGGTGGTGGCCATGGATTGCGCGGTGAAGCTGCAATGCATGCACTTGACTATGATTATGTCTAAAAGCCGTGAAGATAATGTATTGCCCGGATGACTTTTACGTTGACTTAGAAGATAGACTCTACTGGGAAAGACGACACTCTTTTCAGCTCCTTTCGCCACGCACTCGGAAGAGTAAACAAGAGATAAGGACGAAAATTAGAAAAGGGGTTCGATCCGGTCTTCTGATGCTCTAGAAGATAAATAGTAAAATATAAGTACATGTTCTAGAAGATAAATAGTAAAATATGGTGTATCGTTATCGTATCAACGAAGAGAATCTTCCGTTATTACTTCTCATAATCTTTGTAATATTAAAGTGATAAAAAATATTCGATGTCATAAGCTATTCGGTATTGGAAGATGTACGGTTTTCTTCTAAAGAATTTTCCATTACACATATATAAAGAGTCTGTTGTAACCTCCTAAAAGTTGAGTAGTCACTCTCATAAGAAGGTTACATTGTCTATATGTAACAGATATCAAAATATTCCTTGATGAATAACTTATCAGATTTATTGTTGTGATTTCCTAACAATATTTTCTCCTAAAATAATTCGGTTGAACCCTTATCCGATTGACTATATGTAATAGGAGACCAACAAGGATGGGAAACTAAGTCCCTCCAGTTCGACCGACAATTAGGATGACCGGGCTATATACTGAACTGTATTATAATAGTAAAAAATGAGTTGTCCTCTAAGTTTGAACGACGTTGCATCCAACCGGCTGTATATTGAGAGTGTTTTTACTGAGAAATGAGGAGCTCAATGGTCTGTCCGGTAGCTTAGACCAAGCAACCATATATAATAAGACTTGCCCCTACACTGCTATGCTAAGATCTAAAAGTCCGACTGAAACTCATACTGACCGACACTAAACCCTATTCACCCACTGACATGAAGGTCATTCGGATTTAACTTGTATATCTTAGCATCAAGTGGAACGATAAATCCTCCCAATCCATCCGGTCTTTAGGGTTGATCATCTTTATACTGAGAGTCATATGTAAGACTGATAAGACCGAGCATGTAGCCTGAAAATAATATTGCAAAAGTGACGAACTGAGACTAAACAAGGTTATTTTGACCAACGTTGCAACCGACCAACTTATGTAGGAGATAGGGATGTTGAGCCCTCTAAACCTGACTAGCTTTATGACTAATCAATTGTGTGAAGAAGGACTAACATATGAGGAATACACTAAGGCCCATAGGTTCATCCAACTACATACTAAGGGAATACACTGTAGCAATGGAGAACTATATCTCATCTACTCGATCGGCTTTGCGGTCGTTCGGTCATATATTGAGAGAGTGAATACTAAGTTTAGTTATGCTCGGCTAGTCTTTGAGATAACCGTTTATATAATAGAGTTATATAGTATGGGTCATAATTTCGATCAATCTTTGTGTCGGTTGGTTGTTCACAAGCAGAGCACTAGATCCTTCAAGTTCCACCTGCTATGAGTTCAGTCGTCCTTATACTGAAGGCCTTAGTGCTGAGTGAGGAGCTAAGCTCTGATGAGGGTGACGCTTTAACTGTTATCTTATCTTAACTTTGATCATCATCTTATATTGATTTTTAACTTCCACATCATCTCTGGATCCGCTCATAATATCCCATATCAACTAAGTTTCATATACACGGTTGCAGGAAACACCAAGTATTGTAAGACAAGTGTAGTAAGTTTGGGTTCAGTATTAATGAATATTTACAATAATGGATGGTTGGGATTTTTTTCCTCTAGATAATTTCATCCAATATTAGTCAACAGATTTAATAAACAGGAATAGGAAATTACACAGCCCCCACGCACCAGTACTTCATCTTAAAACAACCACGTTAATTATGGTGTTATAGCAGGCTAATTGAAAGTATTAACAAACACTAGAACACACGAACCTGGACTTCAATTAAGGGCAGACCATAGCAAAATCGTATTCCGGTTAAATATTGAAGATAACTAAGCCAATCTAACACGCATGCGGAGATAAAGAGGATCCATCAAACACGAATCCAATATAAAGACAGCAGTTAAAAGTTAAAGTTCAGACGGTGAACATGATCAATAGTGGTCATTAATTTCATCCAAGTTGACCTAGCGAAAATCAATTTCAACCGTTGATCAGACCTGAAGTGTTTGATCTGTCAAGCGGTTTGTCTGAGCGGATAGCCATCTTGTTAGGAGCACTATGGCAATAGCATCATACGCTTATTACGGATTGAATGAACACTAAGATGATCGAAGCTTTTGTCTGATCCGACGGAAACAATCTACTGAATCAAGTCACTACGAGGAAAAGTAGCAGAGGTCGATCGAGCGGATGAGTCTCGATCGAGCGGCTACCCCGCTCGGTCGAACAGTGGAACCCTTCCCATATCTCTATGCTCTCACAAATTTCTCCGGAATTGATTAACCAGTCAATTCCAACTTCCTCTCACCTTTGCGAGAAAATCTTTCCCAATCGATCGGCTGTTCGATTGGAAAACCCTCTATGCATTTTTGCGATAGCCTCCCAATCGATCGATTGAGCTTGGGCCAATCGATCGATCAATCGTCTAGTCCTATTTCGCCAAACACAAGTCTAGGGTTCCACTTCCAACATCCGGTCAACTATGATATGTTAGAACTCCTTATTGCCTAGTGTCTAGTCAACCTTGACCTACTAGGACTTCGCCACCAAATGTTCGGTCAATCCTTTAACACACTTGGACTTTTCTCCTTGTGCTAAGTGTTTGATCAACTTTGATCCATTTGGACTTACTGTCTTGTGCCAAGTGTCTAGTCCTTCATAACCTAGTTGGACTTCAAAACATCAAATGTCCAATCAACCTTGACTCACCTGAATTTCCACATACTTGGCTTCACTCACCAGGACTTCCCTTCTGCACAACTTCACTTACTAGGGCTTTTCTAACTATCTGGCTTCACTCATTAGGACTTTCGTACTGTCTGACTTCACTTATCAGAACTTCCAAACTGTTTGGCTTCACTCAACAAGACTTTCAAATTGTCTGGTTTTACTTACTAGGACTTTCTCACTACTCGGCTTTACTCATCGAGACTTCCACACCAAGTATTCGATCAGCACTGACTACTTATATTTTCATCTCGTCAACTTTGACTTACTTGACTTCTGGTCAAACTTTGACTATCAATCTTTCATATGAGCAATCTCCATATATTGTCAAATATCAAAGCTCAAATATCACAACTCAAAGTTGGATCAACTCAAGCTTAGTCAACCTGATTAACCTTAACCTAAAAAAATTATACTAACAATCTCTCTCTTATAATTTCTACATATAAAATATTTTTTGCGATATGATAACTAGTAATCTAATAAAATAAAATTTATATTTTACAATTTTCTTTCCATTAATAAAATATTAAAAAAAATAGAAATGAATAATTTACTTCATCTTGGATCGTTGACTTGAACATGGAGTTGACTAAGGAGTATAATTGGAACAGGAACTAATGGCGGGCGTGCATTCAGTGGTTAAATGTCAATGGGCCATGGATAAACATCAGTTATCAATTTCCAATGGTGGGTTAGTTATATACTGACACTTATTTTCCTATTCTATTATAATCTCCCTACACGAGTTGGGAGAACTAGAGATCAGTTAGCAAGTGCAAGTCAAATGTTTACTCTAGTAGACAAAGTGCAAGGAAAATGTTTTGACCACAACTTACATAGAAACTTGGTAGCTAAACATTGTGTTCTAATAACATTCATAACTTCTAAATGAAGATTCAAGAGAACTCTGGTTTTGGTGGCATCTGCAAGACACTAATGCTTCCTTCTAGCATGTCGACCACCATGCTGATCGAAGGTCTATTCTCTGGCTTTATCTGTATGCACCATAACCCAACTATTATCATCTTCCTTTCAATCTCTTTACTCTTAGAACTCACCTCAGAGGCAGAGACGGAGTCAGAGGCTGTCAAATTGCAATACTCATCTAGATTATCATAAACCCAATGGGGGAAATAAGTTTCACTTGTATGGTCTGCCCTTGCATTGAAGTTCTTCCTCCCTCCAATCATTTCTAACACCATCATTCCATAGCTGTAAACATCAGATTTACTCGATATCCTCCCAAAACTCCTAGAGAAGAGTTCTGGGGCAATATAACCTGGAGTTCCTCTCATAGCCATCGTTGAGATGATACTTTCTTTTTGTATGCAAATCTTGGCCAATCCAAAATCTGAAATTTTGGGGAAGAAATCATGGTCCAATAAGATATTATGAGGTTTGATGTCAAAGTGAACTATGCGAGTGTTGCATCCTCGATGCAAGTACTCAAGACCTCGCGCGATACCTATTGCAATATCATATAACTTCTCCCAACTGAGTTTGCCATTTTTTGTGTTTGATTTATCATCAAAAATGAACTTATCCAGTGATCCATTTGACATGAACTCGTAAACCGGAGCCCTCTTTGATCCCTCCAAGCAAAATCCAAGAAGGGCAACAATGTTGACATGGGATGTCCTACTGATGCTTGCTACCTCATTGATGAAATCTTCTCCATTGCCTTTAGTTTCACTTAGGATTTTAACAGCGACCAAGCGACCATCTTGGAGTGAACCCTTGAATACGGAACCATAACCACCATTCCCGAGCTTATTGCTGAAAGACTTTGTCATTCTTTTGATTTCAGTGTAAGTGTATCTCTTCGGAGTTGTGGACTCATACTGAAGTATGAAGTCTTGAATAGTTTGGTCTTTTTTCTCGTTTGGCTGTCTAAAACATAGAAGGTAGCTTGAGATGAAACATGCAAGTATAAAGCCAACAATTGTCCCTGCAGTTTACCATGTTTATCATGATTACAAAAAATATATGTAGGTGTGTCTGATAGAGAGAGAGAGAGATTGAACCCAATATAAGAAATTCACTAGTTGTTTTTTTGTACATTAGTATAGTATTGATTGAATAAAAGGAATTTCACAGTTATTAGAAACTTAAA
This sequence comes from Zingiber officinale, assembly GCF_018446385.1. Classification (NCBI taxonomy): domain Eukaryota; kingdom Viridiplantae; phylum Streptophyta; class Magnoliopsida; order Zingiberales; family Zingiberaceae; genus Zingiber; species Zingiber officinale. The sequence goes on from NC_055990.1 coordinate 162,619,950, forward strand.
TAAGAATACTGATTAATTTTGAGCCAACTTGATACTTGCCTATTACAATGCCAATTTTCAATGTTGTATGCTTCTTCCTTGGAGCACCTGCAAGAGACAACCATAAAAACTTCTTTGAGAACATCAGAAACAATAAGGTCTATTGAGAAGATTTTCATATCATTCTAAACCCGCAAATAGATAACCAAACAAGAAGAAGAAATCATGGGATCCCAAATAGTCAACCCAAGGACGTGAATCTCATCTGGCAATTGAAGTCTATATACAACTCTATCAATGGTAATGCTCGTATCCTTTAAATCAGTTATTACGTTCTTTGATCTCTCTATACCCACCCATCACAATCAGTCAAGTTCAAGCTCAAGGAAATTTGTATTTGTTAATGAAATAATGATCAATTTGGAAGTCCAATAACTGGAAGCTAAATCAACTCACAATCCCACCCTTTCATGGTGAATTAATCTCTTGCATATAACCTTTCATGGTGAATTACATCAACTGGAACGATTATAACAATTAATCAACTTGTGATCCATATTCAAAAGGAGGCCCTAAGGGTAGTTTTGCTAAATTTTCTACTCGTCCTTTTTGTTTCAAGACATCAAATTAAAGTTTCAATCCACAAAGCAACAGAAGATGGTTGCATTCCTGAATAGATCTTGTTTGGTGATGTAACCTTATATCCCAACCTTCCACTTTCAGCTTCTCCACAAGGAATGCAGGGCTCAAGTGATTGGAATCCTAAGAACAACTAAAGTATATATTGTGCATCAACTTGGAGTTGAGAGTGGCATGGAGAATACAAAATTGAACTATTATTTGTGCTTTTAGCTTTGTGAACAAAAGTAACACGCTTCCACAATAAAATACCTATGAAAAGTGATCCCGTCCGAAGGCTGAGTCGGACGGAGGCTGGTCGCGGTGGCCTGGTTGTTGACGGAAAAAGTCGTAGGTGATCCGGCTCCCACGGGTGGCTGACGCTGCTGCCGGACCCTGCGCACACTCAGACAATCTCCCCTCCCACGTTAGAGACCAGAACCCAGGGAAAAAGTCCCCGGATCAGGCCCTCCGACGCTCAAGTCAGGTCCTTTTTCCCCAGAAGAAAAACAGAGAGACTCCAAAATGAAAAGTTGTGAAAGGAAAAAATGACGAGAGTGCGCGTACCCGCGTACGAGGAATCTCCTCCTTTTTAATTTTTATGCACCCGCCTTGCTTCCAGAACCTGCCATCCTGTCAGAAAACGTTAGACGTTGGGCTTTGTCATCTATCCCCGACACCTGTCGCGCTGCTATTGGTCGTGAAGGCATCTTCTTATTTAGGAACCTCCGCCTTTACACAGGGGTTTTGTCTTGTAGTGAAGGACACCTGTCAAGCCGCTATTGGTCATGAGAGCATCTTCTCCTTTAGAAACCTCCGCCTTCGCACATCCCCCTGGTATGTAATGATTACCCTTGACGGACAATTGTGATGCTTCAACTCTTGCACAGCTTGGCTCATCCTATTTATCGCGGTCTGCATCTACCTCGCACCCTCGACCAGATCCCGCCTCTAAGCGTTATCTGCCATTTGGGCTGACTCCGACCAGCCCTGCTGCTTCCGATCTATGAGTCGTGACTTGCACTCCCGGACCTTCGAATCGCAGGCCTGTAAGTCGGGCTGCCACTACCCAGCTCTGCCGCGCCTGACCCATGAGTACTTACTGGCCCTCGACCGTAAGCCCGTAGATCAAGTTGTCTTTACACAGCTCTGACGCTTCCGATCTATGATTTGTGACTTGCGCTTACGGGCCTTCGAATCGCAGGCCTGCAGACCGAGCCGTCTCTACGCAGCTCTGACACTTCCGACCTCTGAGTTGTGACCTGTCCCTCGATCATGGGCCTGCATATCAAGCTGCCTCTGCCCAGCTTTGCCGATCCCGACCTGCCTCTGCCCGGTTCTGCCGATCCCGACCTGCACCTCGTATCCCGCCTGCCATCTTCCTTTGTTTTCCAACGGCCTCGCCTGCTTGAACAACAAGTTTGTCTGACCTCTGCTTATTCCTTATGCTAGCCTTTTGACTGCCTAGTCAGCTTGACTATTGACCGCCACGTCTTCTTGACTTTTGACCGTCATATGGCCTTGACTCTTCTCACCCTTTCCTCTTGGGCCCCTCCATTACCAACCGTATCACAAGTCTCCCCCGCAAGTCTAGTCGAAGGAGGACGACAGTCTGACTGACTAGACCTCAGCACATCTCTAAGATCTCAGCATATCTTTGTGACCTCAGCCTATCTCTGTGTCTCCACTTCAGCATATCTCTGCGCGCTCTGATTCCCGCCTCACGCATCAATCTTTGTGTCGCGTCGCCTGGGGTACCATGCCTCCTTAATTGCTTCGCCAATCGCTTGGGGTACCGTGTCTGCGTAGTTGCTTTGACTTGGCCACTGATCCTCTTTATAAAGAGCGTCACGGTCACTCCTTTACTCTATCCTTCTTCATTCCTGCTCTCCTACTTTCTTCTGCTAACCCACGTTCTGCCAGCTTCCTTCCCCCGAGATGCATTCTCCTTCCTCTGACGAAGTTGATCAACCGCCCTCCCAAATGCTGATAAATCAACTCACCTCGCTGCTTGCCACGAGAGAACGCGAACTGGAGCGTGTGTCCCAGGATTGCGCTCGCCAGACGGCTGCCCTGCGCTCCATGGAAGCCCAGTATCGTGTTGCGAAGTCTTGCGTGCATTCTGAAAAGGCGAGGAAAGAGGAATGTCAGGCTAGCCTGCAACGCCAACGTAGCCTCCAAGAACGTTTGCAGCGAGAGCATGAGGCGGAGTTATCTCTTCTCCGCACGTGCCTTAACGTCAAGCAAGACACGATTGCCCAGCAACAAGCAGTCATCGACTCCTTACATGTGGAGCTGGCTCAGGCTTTGAACGCCCTAGAGGCCCCTGAGTCCCCAGACATTTCTTCACACGGCAGTGCTCATTCTCCATGACCAATCATTTCCCCGAATTAAGGCTAGCTCGGGCCATAGTTGTCTCAGTGGCTCCTTCTCCGCAAAACGTTCCCTCTTGTAGCCTTAGCTGTATCGTCTGCTTATTGAACTGTGCTGTTGTACTTGTATGTCTGTCCCCTTCCAGCATAGTCTTTCCTGCTCAAATTTCATCTAGCGAGCATTTTTAGAAACTGACCCGTATGTGAGAGCCAAGAGTTGCTTCATGATTCCTTTTCATGTATGAATTTTGGATAATAAAACTGACACAGTGCTTGAGACTTAAAACTGTAATGAACGTGCAAAACCTGATTTCGTAGTTAATATTGACGCTCTAGGAGTAGAGTAGACGACCTTAGCAAATATTGCCCTGTGTATTTGCTGCATATTTGCAATTTGCGTAAAATAAAGCCAGATGTAGCTGACCTGATTGTTGAAAATGCTCCGCGCAATGCGAGGCATATCCCTCAGAAAGGTAGTCAGGTGTGGGCGCCGAGCTCACTTATGATTTTCGCAGGGGAGTTGACTTTTGATTCCCGCGTGGGGGCCGACCTGAAAGGTCGTTGGGCTTGAGGACAGAGCTCACTTTCGATTCTCGCATGGGAGCCGACCTAAAAGGTCGTTGGGTGTCACCACAAGGCTCACTTTTAATTATCGTATGGGAGCCGACCTGAAAGGTCGTTGGTCGTGAGAACAGAGCTCACTTATAACTCGCACTGGGGCGAGAGTCTGGGACTACCTACCTAAAAGGTCGTTGGGCGTGAGCACAAGGCTCACTTTTAATTCTCGCATGGGAGCCGACCTGAAAGGTCGTTGGGCGTGAGAACAGAGCTCACTTATAACTCGCACTGGGGCGAGAGTCTGGGACTACCGATCTAAAAGGTCGTTGGGCGTGAGCACAAGGCTCACTTTTAATTCTCGCATGGGAGCCGACCTGCAAGGTCGTTGAGCGTGAGAACAGAGCTCATTTATAACTCGCACTGGGGCGAGAGTCTGGAGATACTCCGGTCCGAAACCGGTGGCGATGGCGCTGGTCTGAGACCAGTAATGATACTCCGATCCGAGACCGGTGGCGATGGCGCTGGTCTGAGACCAGTAATGATACTCCGGTCCGAGACCGGTGGCGATGGCGCTGGTCTGAGACCAGTAATGATACTCCAAACGGCAAAGGCATAGATGCATTGCTCTTCTTCGCCTTCATTCGTCTCGCCTTTGCCGACCTGATTGCTTTAGTTGATCTGGTCGTTATTGCTAGCTTTGGGCTTACTCATTTGCGTCGCATTTCTTCCTGCAATTGCATCATGTACGGTATAGAATTAAGAATAGAGGAGGGAGTATAAAAACCTTACTCAACCCCTGGGCCACAGTGCCCTTGCAGCTTATGATGACCCCGCAGTTCTCGCGATGCGCCTGGTTAGTCGCTCAGATCCGGGGCTGTCTGGGCAGAGCCACTTGCCCAGCCGGTCCGAGCGAGGAACAGCCCCACAGGCCTGCTTGCTACTTGTCTGACCTGGCAATCACTTCCGCTGACCTGCCCTGTCTTATTTGCGACCTTTTTGAATTGCCTGGATTCTGGGGCTTCATGAAACTTCCCGCCTAGCCTTGAGCCTTTTACGAAGAATGCTTCTTTTTTGAGGTCACACCCCTCCATGATTACCTTGCCTTGTCGATCTTTAATGCGTTTCTTCTCGCGATGACACATGTCCGACGCCTTTACTGTGCACGCCTCCTGACGCCAGCCTCTGACCCTTTTTTGCATCCTTCAGCGCTTATTTCCCATCAGACGGCGCTGGGGCGCGTTACCCCAAAAGATACTCGGCTCGACTCTCGATGTTTCCTAGGAATGAATGGACTTTATAAACCCTAAAGGCAGTCCGCTTTCCATACTTCGACGCTTCGCTATCCTCCTCCCTTCGTTTGCGGCCGTTTCTTGCAGTGTAACTACTCGTTCTCCTGCATGCGCCTGACCTATGACCCCTCTCGTCTTCCTTCCCCTCACCTGCTTACTCCTCGTGATCATGGATGGTAAGGAACCCTTCTGGTATTCCCGTTATATCTCTGATTTAGACCATCACGACCTGTCTTCACGGCAATCCAATCTGGGGCTAGGCGCCGCATATGAGTTTCATCTTCCCTCGCCAGATGAGCATCCTTCTTCTCCTCCCGAAGGGTTTATCACTGTTTTTAGGGACCAAATCTTAGGTGGTATTCGCTTTCCTTTGCATCCTTTTTTCTCCGAGTTGAGTTAGTATTGCGGTATTGGTATCTCTCAGTATGCCCCCAATGTATTCCGAGCGGTCTGCGGAACCATCATCTTATGCCGCATTTATCAAATCCCCTTGACCGCTAGACTATTCCATCACTTCTATTCCTTCCGGCGAGCCGAAGCAGGGGTATTCAATATTCAGGCCAAGCCGGGCCACAAGTTTTTTGATGACCTACCTTCTTCCAATAAAGGTTAGAGGTCTCGCTTTTTCTTCCTCAAGCCCCCCGTCCCCTTAGCCGAGCCTTCCCAATGGCGTCCCCTCCTCGCTTCGAACTTCCCTTCGCATGTCCATGAACCTGCCTGCTCCGCGGCTGTGGACAAGCTGAGAGGTGTTGTTGTTCGTCTGTCTGTGCTGATGCTAGAAGGCATTCTGCACGCTTTTGGCCTTAGTCCTGTCCCCACAGAAATCGGAGCTCCTTTTGGTAAGTTGTTATCTTTTTGTATACATCTCTTCGCTAACTGAGGTGCTTTTTCTTCTTATTTTTGTAGTGGCTGTCATCCTCCGTTCCTTTGCCAGTCAGGAGACACCCTCGGTGCTCGTTCTGCAAGCTCTGAATGATGAGCTAACACCGAGTCTACCTTCTGATCTCGCCGTCGCCGCCGGTCCGCAGCTTTCGGAACCCCGGGCTTCTGATGCGGAGGACGCCCCGAGGCTTATTGAGCCACCAGCCCCCAGCCCTGCAGACTCAGCCCTACCCCGCATCTCTGATCAACCTGCGGCTGAGCCATCGCCTGCAGGACAAGTGTCTTATCTCCCTCCAACTATGAAGCTGCGCCTTACTCGGAAGGGCAAGAGAACGGCCCTGGTCACCGCAACTTCTCCTCCACCTCCTCGCCGTCAACGCGTAGTGAGCATCTCCTCTCCCACCAGGTCCTCGGACACGGGCTCGACCCAAGAGACAAGCTTGGCCCGAGAGAAGGCCTCTGATCTGGAGGTGGCAGACCCGCCATTGGACCTGATCGCTCCGGTGCCAATCCAGAGTGTATTACCTGCCCCGCCTTCGTCCTCTGTCGATCAGCCCCCGGACTCGCTGGCTCGCTCAACTTCTCCTCCTCTCGTGCCTATGAGCTCAGCCGTGCCGACTTTGGAGCTGCCATCCGCGGACCTGGCCTTTAAGGCTTCTTGGAGGCTTCCCTCAGAGACCGACCCGGCCTACGTGCCCGCTGCCGACCTATCGCCTATCTTTGGTAGGGTCGACTTCTACGGGGACTTGGCTACCTCCTGGCAATTAGCCAATCGGCAGTTCTGGGAGAGCAGTTCCCCTTTGGAGGAGTTCGATCAAATTGCTCGCTCCCTAGTTGCGGTAAGCTCTTTCTCTTCTTCTTGCTGGTATCCGTGTGTTTCTGTAACCCCCTTTCTCTTCTTCCGGCCACTTGCAGACCTGCTCCGCGAGTCTGAGCGCCGTGCAATGAGCGGCCGAGCTTTAGCGGGAGAACGCGGCGCTCAAGGCGCGGCTTCGGGAACTAGAGCCCCCTGCGGCTTCTTCAGCTCCTCATGAGCCCTCTCTCGGAAGCTTAGATGCTTATCTGCGTGTCGTTGGAGAATCTGCGGCCTGTGCTCGGGCCATTTCCCATGCCGCCTTCGATAAACTTCAACAGTTGGAGACGGCTTTGAAAACAAGTGAGTCTTCCTTGGCTTCAGAAGCGGATCGTCATCAGGTGACGGTTTCTGTGCTGAAAGCCAGAGAGGCAGAGCTGCTCTCCCAATCAGAGGAGTTGACGCTGCTACGGCAAGGTCAGGAGCTTCTACAGACGGGGTTGGCCGATGCCCAGGCCCTGGCTAGTGCTGCCGCTGGCCGAGAAGCAACCATGCGGACTCAGTGGGAAGCTTGCCAAGCCACTCTTCAATCTTTGCGAGCGGAGTTGTCGAAGGCCCAGGAAGCGGTGTCTCAGGGCCAGAGCGACTTGTCCGTGGCACGCGCTGAGGCTGCGGAGAAGAAGAACAGTTTGGAGGTGTACCAAGCTGGTGAATCAGAGCGGCTAAAGGCGTACAGACTGGCCTACGTCCGCTCTTCCTTCTACCTCCATAAGCTGGGACGCTGGATGGTCTTGTTGCTCTGTCATGGGGCCGCTGGTGGGGTTAGGCAGGCCTTCGAGCAAGGTTTCCTACGCTCGGCACCTCCTGCCACCTTCTTGGACACAGCTCGCCTAACCAGGGAATTGCCGCAGGAAACCTTCCCTTCCTTCGAAGCAGATGAGGGATTTTTCCTCTTGGAGGCTCCTCCCCCTGCGGCCGATCCAGCTCCCGGGGATATTTCTGCCCAGGCCCCTCCTGTTGCTGCATCTGATGCGTCCGCTGATCCTGCGTCTTCCGACATAGTGCCAGCCGACCCCGGGCTCCTTCCGCTGGCCTCCGTTGATTCTGCACCTTCTCCCCCGGATGTCGTATGATGAGCGATGTGTTGTAATGTTCACCTCTTATGTGTTGACGCCGATCCTTCTGTGATTGTACTCATTCGCGTGGTCTTACTGAACTTTGAATGGCTGTACTTAGCTTGCTCTTGCTTATTTTGCCTTTACTACGTCGCTCTCCTCCCGATAGTCGCTTTCATACCAAGCCGGGCGAGGGCCTGCTTTTACTTTTTGTCTTTGACGCATGTTCATGAAGTTCGCTGATCTGCTCCACCCTTCTCTCTGATGGCCGCTTCCGCCCACCTTTGTCCTTACAAAGCAATCACTTGTTCGGCGAAAAGTTGGCCGAACTGAGCGTGCCCCTTTTCCCCCTTTTTTCTCTTTCCTCTTTTTTCGTACCTCATGAGGCGCCTCGTGCCTCGAGTCTTTGCCTTTCCTATAATACCCTTTGGTTATATTCTCGAGGCTCATCGCAGAGCGCTCCCTGTCTATTTCCGCCCCTGTATCCACCATCCGTTGTTAACGTACGAAAATATCCTTCCTCCACCATACCTATAAGTATCTTCTTCCTCTTGCCTTCCCTTAGGATTCGCCGCCACCACGGAGCACCCAAACGTCGCTGCTGCCGACTGACTTCCTCCGAGACTTTGCAGCGATCCTTCTTCTTCTCCAAGCCTCTTCTTTTCGTTTGTTCTTTCTATCACCTGAGAGAATCTATTTTGCAATGACTTCTCCTTCTTGGATCTCCTTGTTGGCGGAGCACTTCCCAGATGTTTCGTCTTTCGCTGAGTTGGATTGGGATGACCTACGGTACACTTATGAAATCCCTACTAGCTTCCAACCCATCATCCCTACTGGTGTGAACCTGTACTTCGATCCTCCGCCTGGTTATTGCACTTTCTTTACTGAACAATTTGTATGTGGCCTCCGTTTACCCCCACATCCTTTTTTGTCTGGAGTGTGCCGCTACTTCAAGATCCCCCTAGGTCAGCTAACTCCCAATTCCATAAAGATTTTATGTGGCTTCGTCATACTCTGCGAAGTTTGTGAGATTTCCTGGTCAGCCCCCCTTTTTCACTGCTTCTTTGCTCTTGCTCGGCACGCCGACGGTCTTTTTTATTTCCAATCCCGCAGTCACACTGCTTTCTTCTCCTCTCTCCCTCCTCCCACTGCTAACTGGAGGAAGAAGTTCTTTTTTCTCCGGTTTCCAGAGGAAACAGACTGACCCATGTATTGGCAACCTAAGCTGCCTCTAACTCCGGCGCTGGACGAATTCCACATGGACCTCCCCTATGCTACGGCTGCCACTCGAATGGAGGACTGGCGCTTGAATCTGACAAGACTGCTCTCTGAAGACCTACTTTCTTTCTTCAGGCTGAGCCACTCTACCTCTGACACACCGCGCTCCTTAGGTAAGTTCGTGTTGAGTGCCTCCTTTCCGAACACTTTCCCTGTGAGAATGACTTCTCGTGTTGGCGCTTTCAGCTGAGGCTTTGCATCATGCGTCGGAGGTTCTGCCTCTACCCCTCGATGACCTGGAAATACTGCGGCGTGGTCGGGCAATCTTGGATAGGAGCCTACTCCCTGATCTTGGATCCGCATAATTCGGGGCGGCGACTCAGCCTGCTCCCAGCCCTGCCTCGCACGTCGCTTCTCCTTCGCCTGCCGCCTCGAGCCGAGGTCGGGGTCGTGATCCAGCCGGCTGTCCGGCCAGACGCGTCTTCCGAGGAGCCCCCCGGGCCTCCAGACGTGGTCGCGCAAGGCAGCCTCTTCACAGGGTCAGCCTCGCTCTGATGACTCTGACTCTGATAACCAGCGCCTGCTTCACAGGCGGCGCCGAAGACCAGGTTTGACCTTATTAACGTGTGATTCTGTTCCTTATACTACCACATTGCCCCTTGCTGCCGTCGTGACTGGCTCTGACATCACTTCCCTCTTTATTTTTGTTTTCTTTATCTGGCAGCCTCTCCCAACCCCTACAGGGGACGACCAGCTGCGTTCCGCTCTGCCCCTACTACTGTAGAGGAAGACAGCCCGGGCGATCATTAAAATCCCGCGCCAACTGAGCCCGTTCCCGAGCCACCTCCCGCTCCTCCTGGTGCTGACGCCGGCCCTTCTCAACCTTCCTCCTCCACCCGCCATCGTTATAGGACTACCATCCCCTCTGAAGCTGCTCTAGGTCGGCGGTCCGACGCCCCTACGAGCCTTCTGATGATGAAAGGCTGCCTCGGCAGTTTGTGGGCAGAGAGCATGGATCAAATGGGTAGTTTGTCACCATTAGCCCAGATGGATAGGTTCTCCAAGTCCTGGGCTAAAGTAAGTACTTCTCACCTCGCACTTGCCATTAATTTACCTCAGCTGAAGGTTGTTTCTTCCGTCTAGACTCATGCAGAATCTTTGGTGCTGAACCAATCCTTCCACACCCTCCATCATAAAAGTAAAGAACTCAGGGAGAGAGTCTCCGAATTAGAGCTGCAACTGAACGGCCCTGCCCAAGCCAGTTACGCTTTACGGGCGGAGATTCAAGCCCTAACCAATCAGACCGACCGTCAGAAACGGTCCTTGATACAGGTGAAAGATGAGCTCTGAGCTATGAGGGAGGAGAGGGCTGCATCTGAGGCAGGGTATCAGCAACAGCAAGCCCATCAGGCTCAGGAAATATAGTCCAAGGATACTCTTCTGCAGGAGAAGAACAATAAACTGGAGGCTCAGGCGGCACAGTTGGAGACTTAAGGGGCTGAGCTGGAGGCCCTCAGGGCGGAACTATCCCAGTCTCGGGCGGCTTTGACAGGAGTATCCACTGCTCTGGCGGTCTATCAAGAAGGAGAGGTTGATCGTTGCCTGCAAAGTCGAAGGTCCTATCTGAGCTCTCCTGAATTTTTATCCCAGGCTGGGGCACTCTTTGCGGCGTCCGTGCCATACACGGCGGCTGGAGTTATCAGGCAACTGCACGCACAGGGCTTCTTGAGGTCCGTCCCCTCCGCAGACTTTTTGAATCACGACCAAAGCATTCAAGGCTTTCCGGATGAGATTTTTGCTCCTTTCAAATGATCTGTACCAGCCACTTAAACTGAGAAATTGTTACATGTACACATGTCTTTTCGAATGTTTGCTTGGCTATCCTACTGTCTCCATGCCCCTCGCCTGACCCGGCCTACGTCAACAGAGTCAACCCCCCTCAAACTCGATAGGGCTGTAGGTAGTTAGCACTCCAAGGTCGATCCAGCTTCCTTCCTTGGGCGTCCTGTAAATAATAGGCCCCCGATGTCAATTTCTTGATAACTTTGTATGGTCCGTCCCATCTAGGAGCCAACTTCGTCACTTCCCCTAAGGGCTTCATCTGCTTCCAGACGAGGTCTCCTTCTCCGAAGAATCGGAGGATCACTCTTCTATTATAGTTTTGCCTCATTCTTTGTCTATAGGCCTCCAACCTGGTAGCTGTTTGTTCACGGATTTCGCTGATGAAATCTAGCTCAGCCAGCCGTCGCTCTGCGTTCCCTTCATCATACATCATTCTTCTCACGGACGGTAGCCCGACCTCCAGAGGTACCACTGCTTCATTACTATATACTAAATGGAAAGGTGTCAGACCTATACTTTCTCGGGGTGTCGTACGATAGGCCCACAAAATGCTCGGCAGCTCGTCCACCCAACTGCCTCCCGTGTGATCCAGCTTGACTTTGAGCCCCCGCACTATTTCTCGATTGACTACCTCTATCTGACCATTGCTTTGCGGGTGAGCCACCGAAGTGAAGGCCTGAGTTACGCCGAACCCCTTGCACCAATTTTGTATTTTGCGTCCTTGAAATTGTTTGCCATTGTCCGACACCAGTTTGTGAGGCAAGCCGAATCTGCAAAAGATGTTCTTCCATAAGAACTGGATCATCGCATCTTCAGTGATTTTGGCCAGAGCTTCCGCTTCCACCCATTTGGAGAAGTAATCTACCGTCACCAGCAAGAAGCGTCTTTGCCCTGTAGCCATCGGGAAAGGTCCCACGATATCCATACCCCATTGGTCAAATGGGCAAGACACTATAGAAGTCCTCAGCAACTCTGTGGGTCGATGCGTCAGGTTCTGGTACCTTTGGCACGACAAACAAGTATTCACCAGCTTCTGTGCGTCCTTCTGCAGGGTAGGCCAGAAATACCCTGCCAATAGCACTTTCCAGGCCAGCGTCCTTCCACCTGTGTGGTTGCCACAGCATCCCAAATGTATCTCCCGCAAGGCCTGATCCGCTTCTTCCATATTCAAGCATTTGAGCAGAGGTCTGGAGAAAGACCTTTTGTACAGTTGATCTCCAATCATAATATAAGAATGGGCCTGTCTCCTGAGCATATGTGCCTCTTCTAAGTTGGTGGGTACAATTCCCTGCTGGAGGAAATTCATTATGGGCGCCCTCCAATCAATTATTTCTCCCAAGTTATTCTACAGGTCGATCTGAGCTATAAGGAAGGTCTGCGCTATAGATCTGTCAAGTACCCAAGTGGTCAGGGAGCTGGCCATTTTAGCTAACTCATCTGCCCTTTCATTTTCAGACCTGAGAATCTTGGTGACTGTGACTTCTTTAAAATCTTTCCTCATCTTCTCATAGGCTTCCTTGTAAACTTGCATTTTTTTCGTTGTTTGCTTCAAAATGTCCGGTCACCTGCTGAGTTACTAGCTGCGAATCCGAGTATATTACGACTTTGCTTGCCCCCACATGTCGAGCTGCTTGCAAACCTGCTAATAGGGCTTCATACTCTGCCTCATTGTTGGTAGCTCTGAAATTTAGCCGTACAACCAGCTGTATAATGTCTCCCTGCGGAGATATTAGAAGTGCACCTACACCACTTCCCCGATGGGTAGCTGATCCGTCTACATAAATTTTCCAGACCTCTTCCGAGTCTGCTTGATAAACTTCTGTCAAGAAATCCGCCAGAGCCTGTGCTTTGATCGCGGTTCGGGGCTGATACTGTATATCATATTTCCCTAGCTCGGTTGCCCATTTGATAAGCCAACTTGCTACCTCCACCTTGGTGAGAGCTCGACCCATGGTACTATTTGTCAGGACGGTGATGGGATGCGCCAAAAAATACGGTCGAAGGCGCCGAGCCATGAGAACAAGTCCGTAAACCAACTTTTCCAGGGCTGTGTACCGAGACTCAGCCCCCTTCAATAGGTGACTGAAAAAATACACTGTCCTGCTCTTTCACTAGCACGGCCCCCACGGCCTCGGGGGTGGCTGACAAGTAGACCCAAAGGGGTTCTCCCACAACAGGCTTAAACAACGATGGCAAAGACTCCAGGTATTGCTTTAGCTCCTCAAAGGCCTGTGTGCATTCTTCCGTCCACTGGAACTTGGCCGCTTTCCTGAGCACTTTGAAGAAGGGCGCGGCTCGATCTGCAGATCTGGAGATGAATCGAAACAGTGCTGTTATCCTGCCGACCAGCTTCTGTGTTTCCTTCAGATTCTGAGGGATCTGCATGTTCCGAAGTGCTTGCACCTTCTCAGGATTGGCTTCTATCCCTCGTTCAGTCACCAGGTAGCCCAGAAACTTCCCTCCTTTGGCCCCGAACAGACATTTCAGGGGATTCAGCTTTACCCCATATTGCCTCAGAGTCCCACAGGTTTCTTCTACATCTTTTATTAGACTGGACGCCAGGGGGGACTTGATCAGGATGTCATCAACATAGACCTCTATGTTCCGCCCGATCTGACTCCGAAAGACTTTGTCCATCATCCTTTGGTAGGTAGCCCCAGCGTTCCTGAGTCCAAATGGCATGACCGTATAGCAAAAAGTACCGTCGGCGGTTATGAAGCTGACTTTCTCCTGATCCTCCCTAGCCAAGGGTATCTGATGATATCCTTGATAAGCGTCCATCATGCATATCCTTTCACAACCAGCAGTTGAATCCACCACCTGATCTATCCACGGGAGAGGATAACAGTCTTTGGGGGTGGCCCTGTTAAGGTCGCGAAAGTCTATGCACACCCTACACTTGTTGTTGGGCTTCTTCACCAATACAACGTTAGAAAGCCAGGATGGGAATTGCACCTCTCGAACATGTCCTGCCTTCCTGAGCTGATCCACTTCAGCTCGGATAATCTTATTCTGGTCGGCAGAGAAGTTTCTCTTCTTCTGCTTGACTGGCTTGGCCTCGGGTATAATATGCAGCTTGTGCTCAGCTACTTCTGGTTTGACCCCGGGCAGCTCTTCTGGTGACCAAGCAAAAACGTCCCTATTGCGGATCAGACACTGTATCAGCTCCGACTTAAGCTCCGGCGGTAAATCACTGGCAATGCAAGTGATGCTCTCTACTCTATCCGCATGCAACCGAATTTCTTTCCAAGGGATAGACTCCTCGGCAATAGGCAGAGGCTCCTCTTGGATAGCGTGTAATCCTCCATCCTGCGTCCTCCGTCTCTTGCGCACCTCCACACAGACCATGTCAATGTAGCAACTGCGAGACAATTTCTGCTCTCCCTTGACTTCCCCGACCTGCTCGCCGACCGGGAACTTGATCTTTTGGTGAAAAGTGGAGACGGCAGCCCGGAACTCATGTAGAGCTGGCCTTCCTAGGATGACGTTGTAGGAGGAAGGTGAATCCACCACTATAAAGGTACTCCTTCGGGTGCGCACCAGTGGCTCGGTGCCCATGGAGATAGCCAGCTTAATCTGACCCATGGGCTTGACTTCGTTGCCTGTGAACCCGTACAAAGAAGTGGTTACGGGCTAGAGCTCAGCGGCGTCAATCTGCATCTCCTCGAACGCAGCTCTGAATAAAATGTTGACCGAGCTCCCTGTATCCACAAAGACCCGAGCCACTCGGCTGTTAGCAATAACGGCCTTGATTATGAGGGCGTCGTCATGGGGTAGTTCCAGACCCTTCAAATCTTGTGGCCCAAAGCTAATGACAGGGCCAGACACCTGCTCATGGCTGCACCCCACAGCTCCCACATACAATCGCCGACCGTGTGACTTACGGGCTCGGCCTGAGTCCCCGTCAGTGGGCCCTCCTGATATCATGCCAATCTCTCGCACAGCAGCGTTGCCCCGGTTGTCCAGTTTTCCGGCATCTCTTCGGTATTCCCCGAGGCCAGCTTGGTTAGATGGGACAGCTAGGTCGGGTCGGGTCTGACGAGCACGTCCAGCCGTGGCTCGTTCCTCCTCCATCCTCTGTATTTGGGGCGCTAACTCCGGGGGGGGGGGGGGGGGCAGACCCTGCTCGGCGGCTCGCCTAGCATCACGCGCAAATTGAAAGCAGTTGCTGAGATCGTGCGTCCTGGACCGATGGTAGGTGCAATATGTGCTCCCCTTGGTCCAGGTATGGGTGCGTGTATAGCAGCAACTCGCGGAGATAGTCTGACTCCCTGAGCGGGCTGAGGGGCAGGCCTGGGTTGACCGCGCTGGAAGGGCTGAGCTGGTTGTGGTGCTCTCCTTTCAGGTCGGTTGTCAGGAGTCACCGTCTTTTCAGCCTTCCGCCTGGCGGCCTGAGCTTCCTCCACCTTGATGTAGCAAGAAGCTTTCTCCACCATATCGTCAAAACTCCGGGCGGGGTTCTTGATGAGGTTCCTAAAGAACTCCCCTTCTCGCAATCCGTGGGAGAAGGCGCTCATCAATATTTCTGAGGTGGCAGAAGGGACGTCATTGGCCACCTGACTGAACCGGTTGATGTAACTTCGCAAGGGCTCGGTTGAATCCTGCTTGAGAGCAAAAATACAGTGGTCGGTTTTTTGATACTTACGGCTACTGGCGAAACGGCGTAGGAAGGACGTTTTGAAATCCATGAAGCAATTGATGGACTCTGGGGGCAACCCATCGAACCACTTCTGCGCCGACCCGGACAGGGTGTGCAGGAATACTCGGCATTTGACAGCATCGCTGTATTGATATAAGATAACCGCATTCTTGAACTTCCGCAGGTGCTCTTCCGGGTCCTTGCTCCCATCGTATTCTCCAATGTTCGGGGCTCGGTACCCCCTAGGCAGGCTTTCCCTCAGGATTTGAGCCGAGAAAGGTACCTTGTCGTCCGGATCTTCAGGCAGATCTCTGGCAGAGGCTATAGCTTTTCCCTTTCCTGCATCCCGGGGTGGATGTAGAGAGCTCTCTGCCACCGATGCCTGCGGCTCTTCTTTCTTCGGACTATGCTCGCACGGTCCAGGCTGATGATAGTTGCGGCGAGGCTCTCGGAATGAAGCACGAGGGAGTTCTTCCTGCTGCTTCCTCTTTGAGCCCCTGTCGGAGGCAGGAGCCGGTTCTTTAGACGCTTCGGGCGCCAAGCGAGGTCGTGAAACCGTTCCTTGTTTTTCAGAGGCGGCTTGCTTCCTGACATCCTTGAAGAGCTCGTACTCCCCCGCAGTCATGGTGACATTAATCCTCCTGCTGGAACTTCGGCCAGAGTCCTCCATCTTCACGCTTCGGATCAGGCTATTGTGTTTCCCACAGACGGCGCCAAATTTGATCCCGTCCGAAGGCTGAGTCGGACGGAGGCTGGTCGCGGTGGCCTGGTTGTTGACAGAAAAAGTCGTAGGTGATCTGGCTCCCACGGGTGGTTGACGCTGCTGCCGGACCCTGCACACACTCAGACAATCTCCCCTCCCACATTAGAGACCAGAACCCAGGGAAAAAGTCCCCGGATCAGGCCCTCCGACGCTCAAGTCAGGTCCTTTTTCCCCAGAAGAAAAACAGAGAGACTCCAAAATGAAAAGTTGTGAAAGGAAAAAATGACGAGAGTGCGCGTACCCGCGTACGAGGAATCTCCTCCTTTTTATGCACCCGCCTTGCTTCCAGAACCTGCCATCCTGTCAGAAAACGTTAGACGCTAGGCTTTGTCGTCTATCCCCGACACCTGTCGCGCTGCTATTGGTCGTGAAGACATCTTCTTGTTTAGGAACCTCCGCCTTTACACAGGGGTTTTGTCTTGTAGTGAAGGACACCTGTCAGGCCGCTATTGGTCATGAGAGCATCTTCTCCTTTAGAAACCTCCGCCTTCGCACATCCTCCTGGTATGTAATGATTACCCTTGACAGACAATTGTGATGCTTCAACTCCTGCACAGCTTGGCTCATCCTATTTATCGCGGTCTGCATCTACCTCGCACCCTCGACCAGATCCCGCCTCTAAGCGTTATCTGCCAGTTGGGCTGACTCCGACCAGCCCTGCTGCTTCCGACCTATGAGTCGTGACTTGCACTCCCGGACCTGCGAATCGCAGGCCTGTAAGTCGGTCTGCCACTACCCAGCTCTGCCGCGCCTGACCCATGAGTACTTGCTGGCCCTCGACCGTAAGCCCGTAGATCGGGTTGTCTTTGCACAGCTCTGATGCTTCCGATCTATGATTTATGACTTGCGCTTACGGGCCTTCGAATCGCAGGCCTACAGACCGAGCCGTCTCTACGCAGCTCCGACACTTCCGACCTCTGAGTTGTGACCTGTCCCTCGACCATGGGCCTGCAGATCAAGCTGCCTCTGCCCAGCTTTGCCGATCCCGACCTGCCTCTGCCCGGTTCTGCCGATCCCGACCTGCACCCCGTATCCCGCCTGCCATCTTCCTTTGTTTTCCAATGGTCTCGCCTGCTTGAACAACAAGTTTGTCTGACCTCTGCTTATTCCTTATGCTAGCCTTTTGACTGCCTAGTCAGCTTGACTATTGACCGCCACATCTTCTTGACTTTTGACCGCCATATGACCTTGACCCTTCTCACCCTTTCCTCTTGGGCCCCTCCATTACCAACCGTATCAAAAAGTATCCTCAACAAGATAAATGAACCAGTGCATCAACTAGGATCACTGAACACCATCCTTCTCAGCCTAGTATACATACATGTGTATATTGCATAGAAATATGACCTAGTTTCAAACACCAACTAATTTCCATAATTACCAGCATAACCTCGACCTGATGACTAAGTCTAAATCTGACCAGGTCAAAAGCTACCTCTGGAACCAATTTTCTATGTGCATGTCGCATTACCTTTCTAAGTCTATGGGAGAATAACGAATTCTCACCCTTAATTGGCCATTAAATTCAGTAACGATAGGAAGGGCAAGGGCAACCCACTTATTTTAAATATCACACAGAAACTGAAGGTACCCTCATCATCGATTGTTTGAACCCACCATTTCTAGCCATAGGTTCTAGGGGAGTATTCCGGTGACCAGATGAGACATTAGTTCTACGAATAAATTTCATTAATTGAACAATAGCAGGGGAAATTCTAAATGGGTCGATCGAGCGCAGAAGAAGTAAAATAACAAGTAATAAGATATGTAAACGTACGTGGGGAGACTTCAATCTTTCCGCCCGAACAGAAACAGTCGGGAACGAGAGCTTTATGATACCCACAGCGGCCACCTGAGCTCTCGCAGTAAGAACAATCGCCGCCGTTGATTCCCTCAGTCCATTGAAGTTTGAACACCTCACGCAATATTCGTGCAGATTCTTCCTTAAACTCATTCCCCACGTAGGATTCCAGGGCCGCCAAAAGGCCCGAATCCGTCTCATCATGGCAGTCGTAGTCGTAACTATACTTGATTTCCCATCCGGACTCATTAAATCGAATGCAGGGGGGCACGAGACTTGGCCTTCGGAAATTGAAAATACTGCAGTTGAAGAAGAGGGTGAGTTTGGCTTCGGCGTCAGCGTAGGATAAAGATAAGTTGGAAGGCAAGGAGACATTTTGGTGGACTGTGGGACAAGTGTCCGGCACGCCACCGCGGTTAACGCCGTCGGCGAGAGAAACGACTGTATAATTGTAGTTGATGTCTAAGACCCTGTAGTCGTCGTCACCGAGGCGCAGGATTGGGATGTCACTTGGGTGGCAGGTCAACGTGAAGGTTTGGTAGCCGCAGTAGGGAGAGATCTGGTTTGGCTCATTAGACAACAGCCAGAACGGGTAGGAGATGCTGACGTTGCCGCAGGGTACCGACGTCGAGTTTGGGCAGGAGAAGGCGCCGTGAGAGGCGACGGGCAAGAGCATGAGAAGGCAATTAAGGATGGGGAAGGCGAGAAGAGGCAACGATACTGCTTCTCTAATCATGTTTGGGCTCCTTCGTTTAGGACGAGCAGGAAAAGGCTAAAGATGAAGAGGGAAGGATCGATCGGAGGAAATTAAAGATACTGCTGCTGCTCCAAGCATGTCGGTATTCATTATTCTGCATGCGTAGGATGGAATTGTGGATATGAACCGTAGGAATTACTGCACCAATAATTATTCTCATCATTTTTTTTTTCATCAATAATTCTATAAATTTATACTTTCTCGTTCAAATCTTGTGATAAAAATTCGATTTTAACTCGAATCGAGTTTGAACCCGAATATAATTTAAACGAATCGAACTCGAATCCAATACTATTCAACTCAATTCAACTCATTTACATCCCTAAGAGGATCTGGTATCGAAGAAAAGACATAGAGCAGGAACCAACGCTGAGCGTGCATTGAGATGAAATGTTCGTCCATGTTCCCCGTCCAACACGGGAGCAGATTACATCAAGATTTGTCAATTTGCACGGTCCGTTTAGAAAGGTCCTGGAAAAGACAAATGCTTTGCTTAGGCACCTCATTTTAGAAATATCTATATTGCATGCATTTCTATATTGCATCATGGGTATTTTATAAAAATTCTATAAATCTTTTATTATCAATCATTTGATAATAATTTATTATAAAATATACACCCGATGAACTTAATATATATCATGATGAACTTAACTATGTCAAACATGCCCCTAGCTCAAAAAGATTTTTCTTTATGACAATTGTGTAATTAATCATCGTCCTCGCCATGGACTCAACTCTGTGTTCTCCAGGCCGGATCAAACCAGTAGGAATCTTCTGGTCCGTAAATCACGGATCAGGGAATGGTTCATTGCATGAGGACCATTGATTTAGTTGAATCCTACCTTTAAATAGGTGGGGTCCATCCAAATCAATGATCTAAAAAGATGGATCATCTCCTGGTCCGCAATTTGCGGACCAGAGGATCCGTGCTCGGATCAAACCGTCTGAATCAACATGTTAAATTGGTTTTCAAACGCTAAATTGGACCGGATAATTATATATAACAACGCGACAAAATTAAATAAACAATTATTCAATTGAGGAATTAATCAAAACGAATGATTCTTTAGTATATTGCTTTATTTTTTGAATTCAATTAAGGGCAAATTGCCCTAAACTCTTACTCGTTAGTTTATGTGTGAAAAAAAATATTCTAAATTTTTCTTTACACTGATTTAGTTAATTATCCTTATTTTTTAGATAACAATTTTAAAATAATATATAATTCTTCCTAAACTAAGTAACATTTAACTTAGAATCTAGTATATTTTTTATTAATTAGGGAACTCCAATCGATTAAGAATCGATCAGTAACTGATCAATTTATCGTAAGGGAACAAAAGTCTTCATTATTTTTTATAAGTACAAAAAGTTCAAAATGAGATATAATACGTCCTAAATTCAGTATCATTTAACTAAAATCGAATATATTTTCTATCCAATTGAGCATAACTCTTTTTTCATCCAACCAATCAATTGAGAGTCATATCAATCACCAATCGATTCAGCTTAAGTCAATCGACGTGCATTAGGGAGTTAAAGGAAGTTGAAGGAAAGAAAACTTTACATGTAAGGAATGAGAAAATTTTTTTATATGCAAGATAAGGTGGAAGTTAAGTTTGCTATTAGAGATTTTAGGACTAAGGATTGAATTAAACATAATGGTATTATTTAATTATTCTTTATTATTTGAATTCATTTAATGATTGAACATAATTGTATTATTTTACTTAGTTCGTCAATCATTTTTAAGATAAGAAATAAGGTGGAGTACGTCGATCTCCAACGTCTCCGCTAATCCGTCGAAGGTTAACACAGAGTAAGATAAGATAAGAAACAAGTATTTACAAAAGGAAGTTGTCGTAATGATAGAGATGGACATATTGTGTTGAATAATCGCTTGGCACAAATAGTGACAAGTCTTAATGCAACTAAACATAAGTCTCATAGGCGTGATGTAATGGTAAAATACTCAAAGAAGTAATAAGCGAATCAAAATTTAAATTCTAAATGAAGCGAATATCTTAAAAATCAATTTTTAAATGTGCATAAATTATATTTCAAATTTACTGATAGACAAATTAAAGGATTATAATACAAAAGCATCATTTTGTGTTTACTGTTGAGAGCATGATCATAGGCACTTCTAAGATAAATGTAGCTTCATCATGAAATAATTAATTAGAAATAGCCATACATATAATGGAAGCATTAATGTTATTCAAAGGCAACTCAATAATGTTCTGGTTTTGATGGCATTTGTAATGCCCAAATGTGTCCTTCCAACATGCCCACAACCATGCCAATTGAAGATCTATTTTCTGGTTTTTTTTATGCCTACAACTGTGGTAAATTTGAGTTCAGTGTTAATGAATATCGACAATAATGCATGGTTGGCAAGGGCGGAGCCATGTATTCTCCTACCCTGGCTTTAGCTCGGATCCTGGACGACGAGTTGAAAAAGAGAAGAAAGGAAGAATGTAAGAGAGGGAGAAAGAAAAAAATTATTCAGGTAATCGTGTTGTTGTATGAGAGCACTAACACAGTAATATATTTATACCAAAATAACAAACATGTAATAAACAGGTAAACAAAAGGTCCAGAAATTGTTATCCTCCGGTTCACTGTCTTTAGAGAATATATTGCCGCACACGGTACAGAGACTTTTCGACAAAATTCTCCCAAGATCCGACAACCACTCGCGTCGTCCGTAGGTGCACTCCAAGACGAACGTCGCACTCCAGAGAAGGAAGGAGGCAGCGCACGCAGACACAGAGGGAAGGAGGAGAAAGCAGACTACTCGAGAGCACACGTGAAGTCTGCTCGAGAGCAACGACGAACAGAGATGTAGCATGCATTTATTTATTCACTCTGAAACACTGCTTCGTTGCTTCCTCACGCACGCGGGATAGAACTAAACCAAATCAAAGTCTGGCAAAAACAAACCAAGCCGTCTGTAAGCGTGAGGCCCACGAGATGGGGATTTGCACCTCCACCCGGTTTATGGATTTCCAACTAGAACCCCCAAAACCATCTGATTTGAGCTCGGCCCGCGCATGTGTGTAGGTCACATTAACTTTGCTAAACAAAGATGGAAGGGCTCCATATATAAGGTCTTTCAATCTTCTTAACTTAGCAATATGGGACTAAATACATACACATATGCATTACCAAAATAACAACAAACAAACAAAAAAAAATAATTTAAATTTAAAGACACAGAACTTAATAGATCCTCAGTCGGAAGCTTTTATTTTCAATCAGCCAAGGTAGATCAGTCCAAATAGATCAACCCTTCTATCATTAATGGTTGAGATTGAGCTAAATTTCCCCTAGATAATTTCATCCCATATTAGTCAACTAATTTAATAAATAGGAACAGTAATGTCGGAAATAAGAGCGATTAGTTTATGGGCTCATTTCCTAATAGGAATTGTAGAGAAAGAGGTAGAAAATTTAGTAAACGAAGAAGAGTCATCTCTATCTCTGGAGTTAAAAGGAAAAAAAAAATTAAAACCAAAAGAGAATGTCTAACAATCTAAACAAGTATTTAAATAGATTCAAAACTTTAAAATATAAAAAAAAAAAACTAAAACAATTTTAAAATAGACCCAAATTAAATGACGAAAAACAGTCCTAATAAAAAAAATAAAATAAAATCTTCAGAGTCACTACCAGTCATTTCGAATTGAAAAAAAAAAACTCGTGTTAAATAGTAAGAGTAAGATCCTCTCTTCAACTTGATAATTATTTATCTACTTCTTCAAGTTGGTAATCGAGTGATAGTAAAATAGTAGCAGCAAGCTGAGTAGTAAAGAATGTCTAAAATCTTAGAGCATTGGATACGTGTATTTGTAGATAGGGATTCTTGTTTAGAGTGTCATTGTTATGTCTATGCATACATCATAAATTGATATTAAGAAATAACTATGACACATTTTCTAAGATGAGGCCATAAATCTATGTGATTTGATAAGTTGGAAGCTTCGAATGCAGGATTTATCTACGGGATATTCTCTATTCTTTATGATACAAATTTCCAAAAAAGAGTACGAAACTAAGTCCATGGGGCCCACGTTAGACCTGTTAGGATCGTTCGTACTCGGCTAGAGAGGGGGGTGTGAATAGCCGACCCCAAATCGTCGTTTCTTTCTACAAAACGTGTTAGCGCAGCGGAAAATAAACACAGAAACGAAAAGGAAAGAAGACAAACCTCAAACAAACCAATGTAACGAGGTTCGGAGATAAACTCCTACTCCTCGGCGTGTCCGTAAGGTGGACGAAGCCTATCAATCCGTCGGTGGATGAGTCCCCGGAGAACCGGCTAATATATACTCCTTGTGGGTGGAGAAATCTCGCCACAATAACTCTTGCAACAACAAGATAGAAGTATACAAAATACAAAGAAGCACAAGACAATATGAATGTAAAACAAACACGCTTGCCTTCTCGTCGACTGGTTGAAGCAGCAACTTCACGAGACGCCTACAACAGCAGGAACCCAGTCGAAGAAGCTCACACGAAGCTTCGGAACTCAACAAAGCTCAAAAGCACAGCAGCAGCTCAGTAGAAAGAAGAGCAAGAAGAAGTTCGGCTCGCAGCAGCAGCCCTCCTTTTATAACCTACGAAGAAGAAACAGAAGAAATCTAGCGTTGTGTCGCAACGGTTAGTGCCTGATCGGCGTCAGGACCGATCAGGCTCAATGGATCGGTCCACGACCGATCCTATTTCTAGCCTTCGCTTTTCCCCGATCGGTCCATGGACCAATCAGAACCTCTGATCGGTCCACGATCGATCAGGAACTCCTGATCGATGCCGGGACCGATCAGGCTTGATCGGTCCCCGACCGATCAGCCCCTCTGCGCCTCGCTCTGTTCGGCTTCGATCGACTCGATCGGTCACCGACCGATCGCTTATCACATGAGGCTATCGATAGCGATCGGTCACCAGACCGATCAGAATATTCGAGGTATCACTGGATCGATCACCAGATCGATCCAGTTCATGGTTTTCGCCCAAACCAAGTCCAAACCAACATCCGGT
Source organism: Zingiber officinale (assembly GCF_018446385.1). Lineage (NCBI taxonomy): Eukaryota > Viridiplantae > Streptophyta > Magnoliopsida > Zingiberales > Zingiberaceae > Zingiber > Zingiber officinale. The sequence goes on from NC_055990.1 coordinate 162,643,622, forward strand.
CAATCTTGACCTGTTGGTACATTGCGCCTAGCATCCAGTCACTCCCTTGACCTGCTAGGACTCCCCGCTAAGTGTCCGGTCAATCCCTTTGACCCACTTAGACTTTTCCCTCCGTACCAAGTATCCGGTCACTCCTATAACTTACTTGGACTTCCCATCACCAGATGTCCGATCACCCTTGATCCATCTGGATTTTCCCTTGCCCGGCTTCACTCACCAGGACTTTCACCTAGTTTCACTCACTAGGATTTTCACCTGGCTTCACTCACCAGGATTTTCACACTGCCTAACATCCCAGTTAGGACTTTCTCACTGCCTGGCTTCACTCACCAGGACTTTCACACTGGCTAACATCCCAGTTAGGACTTTCTCACTGCCTGGCTTCACTCACCAGGACTTTCCAACTGCCTAACATCCCAGTTAGGACTTTCTCACTGCCTGGTTTCACTCACCAGGACTTTCCACCTTGCCAAACTCCCTGTTTGGGCTTTCCCCGTGCCAAGTCTCCATACTTGGACTTTCCGCGTGCCAAGCTACCTGCTTGGACTTTTTCCCGTGCCAAGTTTCCGTACTTGGACTTTTCCAGTGCCAAGTCTTCATACTTGGACTTTTCGCGTGCCAAGCTCCCTGCTTGGACTTTTCCCGAATCAGGTCAACCAGGTCAACCTTGACCTAAGGTTGCACCTACAATCTCCCAAACACCTATTCTTGTCAAACATCAAGAATACAACTCTCTTCTCGTCAAACATCGTCAAACATCAAAACACAACTCGAGTCAGGTCAACTTGAGTCAGGTCAACCAGGTCAACCTTGACCTAATGTTGCACCAACAATCTCCCCCTTTTTGATGTTTGACAAAATCCAAAATCAAGTTAGGTTAACCCGATAACCTAACTTAGGTTTTCCAATGTTCTTCCTTGAACATTCTTCCAAAACCTACACTCTCCCCCTTGGGACATCTCTCCCCCTTTTTGACACACATCAAAAAGAGGGAATCAAGGTCAAGAGTTTCTTCCTAATGAAAGTCTCATACCTTTCATTGAAACCCTTAATTTCCCCCTTGATACTAAACTCAATAGTCAATTTAGTGATAATCCCATATCACTCAATTCTTTAGGAGTAAAAACTTCCCCTAAAAGTCAACTCCCCCTTGACTTAATAGGTAAAACTCCCCCTAAAAGTCAACTCCCCCTTGACCATTGCACCAACAATGTCTTGGAGAGTTTCAAACCTTTAGAAACCCGAAACTCAACTCCCAAAAACTGAAATTTCTGACATCCAGTCGAATTTCAGCACATTGGCACGCTATCAGACCTCACTGGATCGGTCACTAGACCGATCCACAGCACTCTGGATCGGTCCAGTGACCGATCCATCCCTCCCTGGATCGGTCCAGTGACCGATCCAGACTCTGATCACAGGGATTTCTGATTTTTCTTCTCCCGAAATTCAGAAACCCCTAATAAATTCCATAAAATTCCAAAAATTGTGAAATTTTGAGGATACATTCCTCGTACCATATACTATCAAGGAAAAATAGTTTTCTATGAAAATAACTTCCATTTTTCAATCTTGATACAAAGTTCAAAAGACTTTGAAATAGTTCAAAGTTAAGTAAACTTTGTATCACAATGTTCAATGATGAATGCTATCACTAGAATGGCTTCATCAAGGTTTTTCAAACCAATTTTGAAATGATTTTCAACCCTTTAATTTAGGACCACAATCTTAGGGCTAAATGTACATGACTTGTACATAAGCTTTTCCTATGATCCTCCTTCTTGAATTAGTCTCATCTAGGTACAAGAACTATGCACCTTGATCCTAACTCATGATCCTAATATCTCACACACATCTAAGGTGTATCAAACACATCCAAGTTAATTTTGATGTGAGATATGGGTTTAGGTTATCTTAGGCTAAATTCTCATGCATTTTCTAAACATCAATTTGATCTCAATATCAAATTGTGTTTCTATCCTTAAATCAATTTAAATTGATCATTAATGCAAGAGATGATGACATGACATGAAATAATATCATAAATAGAAGCATGTGTCAATGTCATGATGTCATGGCATAAAGTTTGAAACTTCAATAAACATGACATAAAACTAACCTAAGCATTATCATGACATTTCAAAAGACAAACTTAAATATGATGTCATGACATGTGAGGGCAAACAATCACGGCAAGATTTAGCATGAATAAGACATACCTAGATTATCTATCTAAGTATCCTTAGCCTTAGCTAATACTTAAGCTTTAACCCTTGATTGCCCTAATATGCCAAAATCCTAATTTTGACACTTCTTGAACTCTAGATTCATTCATGCCACTTAAAGATCAAATTTATCCTCAAATCTTGGCATATTTCATTTTTCCTCAAGAGTTCTCTAGATTTACCCAAATTGTGCCAATTGAAATTAACATCATCATTTTTTCATGATGACACATTTTACTCTTCCAAGGAGTAAATATTCCATTTCATTTTCAAAGGTTCCCAAAAACCTTGAAAATGCTCCTTGAGTGTCAATTTCCTCAAAGTTGGGTTAACTACCCTTCTAATCGGAGTTGACACTCTCTAACCCATCTATGGGGTAGAGAAGATGCTCCTACGAACCCAATACCTATTAGAGCTCATTGGGTTCACTAAATATTCACTAGGGATAACTTCCCTAGCAACCCTCCTAATGACCCTCTTAGGCTTTAAAGCCTTGGCCATTTGGGACTCATCAAGATCAACTCTAGGGGTGACTCCCCTTGTGACCTTGGTGTTGGTCTTCCTAGCCCTAGGTTTTGTTCCATAATCGAATGGAACATTATGATAAGTGGGCTTGACCACTTGAGACTTAGGTTTGTGACCCAAACCTTTTTTGTCCTTGGACATTGGTTTTTGACCCTTAAACCCTAGAGATGACTTCTCCAAGTTCTTAAGAGCCTTTTCCAAAGCATCAAGTCTTGACCTCAAGACTTGATTCTCCTTCTCTAATACCTCAATTTTTAATTTTTCATTTTTCTTTGAGGTATTCCTAGGCATATGTCTAGATGATTTGGAATTTCTATCTAGGTTTCCCTTAACCTTAGATGAGTTAATCCTAGGGTTAGCTTTCCAAGTGTTATCCTTATCTAGACTAACATCTTTGGCACCTAAGCACATATATTGGTTCCTAGAATTATCATGCTTGTCATTCTTGACAATTGCAATAAAACTACTAGCATGAGTCTTATTATTATTGCAAGAGTGTGCCTTAAATGTTACCTTAGGGTTTGCCTTAGCTCCCCCTATCGACGTGCTCGGTCTCTTGTCCTTGTGAGATTGCCTCCCCCTCGGACATTGACTCCGATAATGTCCCCTTCGCTTGCATTGGAAGCACACCACGTGCTCCTTGCCTTTGCGTGTTGGGACTCCGACTTCCTTAATCTTTGGCACCGGTGGAGTCTTTCTAACCCTCTTTGGACACTTACTCTTGTAGTGCCCAAACTTCCTACACTCAAAACACATTATGTGTAATTTGCTTGAAATCACAGTGTTTGAGTTACCTAGGGTTGTGGATGTAGATGAGCTTTCTTCTTCATCCCTTCCGGAGGTAGATGCCTCTTCTTGCTCCGATCTTGAACAAGAGCTCTCCTCCTCTTCTTCCTTGGATGTTGAATAGCCCTCAACTCCCAATTCGCTTCCTCCATGATGTGAGCTTCCTCCATGATGTGAGCTACTTGGCTCACTAGGCTCCTCTTCATGGAATTTTGCCAAATTGTTCCACAATTCCTTGGCGTTGTTGTACCTATCTATCTTGCAAAAAACATTATTAGGTAAAGCAAATTCAATAATTTTTGTTACCTCGTCATTGATTTCGGATTGTCGGATTTGCTCTTTCGTCCACTCCTTCTTCTTGATAGGTTTTCCTTCCTCATCCATCGGAGGGGAAAACCCTTCTTGTACACAAAACCAATTTAACATATTAGTCCTAAGAAAATACATCATCCTTACCTTCCAATATGTGAAGTTGTCGTGAGACTCGTAGAAGGGTTGAATCGTGACATCTTCTCCATAGAGATCCATCTCTAGCCCGTGCTCCCCCAGGTGTTGATCCGTCGAAGAGCGGCCTCGCTCTGATACCACTTGGTATCAGAGCGATCCTGTTGTGTCGTTGTGTCGCAACGGCTAGCATCCAGTCACTCCCTTGACCTATGTGATTTGATATGACTATGACACATTTTCTAAGATGAGGCCATAAATCTATGTGATTTGATAAGTTGGAAGCTTCGAATGCAGGATTTATCTACGGGATATTCTCTATTCTTTATGATACAAATTTCCAAAAAAGAGTACGAAACTAAGTCCATGGGGCCCACGTTAGACCGACTTGCCACTAGTAAGGGGGATCGCTAGTCCGACCTTACGGAGTGCAATCAGTGACTCGTTCTTCACTCGGCCTCCTCCTTTGTCTTGAAAGCACAATATGCCCGGTCAGTCCTTAGGTCCGATCGAGCAAAGCAGTGAACCAGATAAATTATTACTTAGTCTCAAGCCTCGTCTATACGTCGTCGGTAGATGCACGAAGTACGGCCGATCGGGAGGTCCAGTCGGCCATTCACATTCGACCGACGATTCGAGGCCCGCTCAGCCGTCCAAGCTCGGCTAGTAGTTCCAGGCCTGATCAACCCTGTAGCTGGTTTAAGTACGTCCCTGCTCTTGTTAGTGACTTTGACCACTTCTTGACTTTGACCTCTACACCAACCGGTCTTCCTTACTTTGACCCGTTTTGTGGGGGTGGGGGGGGGGGGGTACCTTTATCACCGTATCACAAGTCTCTTCTTCAAGTCTAGTGGAAGGAGGCTACAAGTCCGACTGACTGGACCCTTAGTATTATTTGCAGCTTTCATTTCCAGCAGGGCGCTTTGCTTTCTTGGTTGCTGCTAGGCTTAAACAACTATTGCACTTATTTATAGTTTCTCCGTGAATTCTTTACTCCTCGGTCGAGGATTCCGGGTGTGACGCTGCTTGGTTTGAATGCCCACGACACTTAGTTGTTTGCCGCCTTATGCTTCCACTTTTTCTTGAGCGGACTTTAACAGTGCTGCTTGATCATGGCTGACATCATTCCCCTTTCTCGGAAACTGATCAAATCATTTGTTATTGATACAAAGCACGCTGAGCATGTTTTTTCATCATGAACTTGCTGATGACTCTCATCCGTTATAAATGCTCCCTATGCCTTGCCGCCACATGTCACACTCTCATGCTGCCGAATGTTCAATGTGATAAGTGATTGTTGGGATTCGATGTGACTGCCACTTTTTAAATTTTAATAGCCTAGATTAAATCTTGTTCTCCTAAACCCTTGATCAGACGACCATGAATAACCGACGATAGGATTTTTAAAGTATTCATTTTTCTTTGCACTGTATCATTTCATTTTTACCTTCGCCTTCTTCCTTCTTGATGTGATTTATTATTTGTTGTTGATGACGATTTGCACCCAGTAAGTTTCACCTTCCTTTTCTCGAATTTTGATCTTCATCTTCTTCTCCTTATGGCATGCCCACCTTCTCCTCCCCGCCATACCCGGCCTGTGGTATACTTCCACTTCATCGAACTTCAATGGGGATGAAGTAGACCAAATGAAACTAACCTACAATATTCCTCACAATCATCAAGTTGGTATCCCCTCATGCTACGATCGCCCCCACACACCCCTAGTTGGCTTTCTCACTTTTTTTCAAAGACCAACTTTATGTCGGCCTCAGTTTTCTGATACACTTTTTTTTTTATCGAAGTTTATAGATATTTCTATATTTCCTTACAGCAACTAGTGTCCAATTCTTTTAGGTTACTAAGTAGAGTTATGGTACTGTTTCGTTTGTACAAAATCTCTCTTCATCCATGTATTTTTTATTTCTTCCATTACCCTAAACAATCTGCGTCGGGCGTCTTTCTTTTCCAAGCTCGAGTGGGCATCGTATACTTTGATAAAATATCCTTGTCCAATAAGGGTTGGAAATCTTACTACTTCTATGTTAAACTCCCCGACTGGGCTTCTTTTTCGACCGATTGGCAAATGGAGTTGCCCAATCCCCTTGAGATGGGTAAATATAGATGGGAGCCGACCTATCTTTAAGCTGTCGCGGAGCTGACCAGGCTAAAGTACCATATACATAAGTTGTTGTTTGAGGGCGTGTTGTACATGTTTGGGTTGAGTCTCATTCATGCTCTGCTACCCAACCCCTTTGGTGAACAATTTTTTCCTTCTATCGTTTTTGGATCTAATTGCTTTTCACTTCTTTTTGCAACTAAAATAATGTTGAAAGCCCTGCTAAGTGAGTCTACTAAGTTAACCGATGAGGAAATTGAAACTCATGGTGCCACTGAGCTGGAGAGTCACAGGCTCCTACCGGTCAGACCCTCTGAGGATCAGACTGGCGAAGAAGAGGCTAGTCGAGTGGCGAGAAGTAACGTTGTTGCTAACACTAAGAAGTTACCTCCATAGCGCCCTTCTCTTGTGCCTATAGTCATTCCTTTAGAGTCCACAACATCCGCCAAGTCATTACTCCAGTGCCAGCATCACAAAAGGCTTCGAACAGAAGCTTCTGTTTGATCGACGACATCCACTCGGCCAAGCTCTACTGCTGTGTCAACCATGTGACCACCTTCTGAGAGAGAGGAAAGTTCTACCTGTTGGTGCGGTTAGCACTAATGGTCTAACTCAGGTTTTGATGAATGACAAGTAGGTTAAGTTAGGTTTATTATGATCTAACACTTTAACTGAGTGTGTAGGAGAAGCCTAGCTAGGTCGATGGGTTGACCAGATAGCTGGCACGAAGCTCAGCTAGGTCGACGGCATCTGCTCGGCCAAGCTCTACTGCTGTGTCAACCATGTGACCACCTTCTGAGAGAGAGGAAAGTTCTACCTGTTGGTGCGGTTAGCACTAACGGTCTAACTCAGGTTTTGATGAATGACAAAGTAGGTTAAGTTAGGTTTATTATGATCTAATACTTTGACTGAGTGTGTAGGAGAAGCCTAGCTAGGTCGACGGGTTGACCAGATAGCTGGCACGAAGCTCAGCTAGGTCGATGGACCGATCGGATAGCTGACACGAAACCCAACTAGGTTGATGGGCTGATCGGATAGCTGGCACGAAGTCCAGCTAGGTCAACGGGACGACCGGACAGCTGGCACGAAGTCCAGACAGGTCGACGGGCTAACCGGATGTCTGGCAGGTAAATTAAGATAAGTCTCTAGAGGGGAATGACTTGGTGAGGACGCGTTCCCAGTTAGGAAACTTGGGCGTCGATCCAACCAAGAACCATTTTGGAAATTTAAGTTGAGATCGTGACTAGATTCTGGTCTCGGTGAGACATAATCTAATTACTACTCTGTTTTATTATATTTGTGCTAACTTCTGTTTTGCAGGGTAGTATAATGATTACTGAATTAATTTTGCGATTTATCTATGTAGATCTTCAAGTATCTCATCTTAGATGCTACGATCACGGAGTGATTCTTCCTTGGCCGAAATCTACCTATTACAACCATGACTACAACCACTACAATCATCCATAGGATCTAAAAGCTCTGATATAAATTGACGCCGAATAGAATAACAATTATTTTATGGCTCGTTTCCTCGTAAGAATTATAAAAAAGACGTAGAGAAATCGGTAAACGAAAGAAGCCGCCTCTAGCTTTAAATGAAAAGAGTGTTATTTTCAAAATAAAACAGAATGTGTGATGCATATCAACATAGGAGGACTAATTTTTCAAAGAGCATAACTTTTGACTTAGGAATCAGAATCAGTTTATAACAGTGACCACGCATGTAGAATTAAAGAATCCATATTTGTTACAAAGGAACCTTTAATCACCAATTTTCTAGCCCAAATTCCACTATTTAGATCCTTTTTAGATTTTTTTTACTATTTTTAGTAATTTTTATTTTTATGGTAAGTTTTGGTATTTCCTGTATTTAGAGGTTTGGAATTTTATATATGCATTTTATTTTATTAATTTTTGTAATTTATGATTTCTTTCCTTTTCAAATCTTAGGATACGATGTTTAATTCTGAATAAAAGTTTTCTTTTTGGTAATTACCCCTCTTACTTTCTCATCTGCCCACAAGATAATTGCTATTTGGCCTAGTGTTAATGTCTAACATCAATCTAAACAAGTATTTAAATAGACCTAAAACCCTAAGATGCAAAAAGATGAAAACAATCCTAAAATAGGCTTAAAATCTTAAGACGCAAAATATTAAAACAACTCTAACATAAACAAACAAAATGTTCAGAGCCTCCTGTAGCATTTGGAAATTACATACCCCCGGACATTGTGTGATGATAAAAGGTAGGATGGGCTCCTATGCAATGAGGGTTTAATTCTCACGTAGGGTACTTTATACATCCGCGGTGCTTGAACCACTCATGATGTTAGGTCATTCGCGCAGGATCCATTTGTGCTTCTCGGATTAACTCTAGTAGGGTGAAAAACTTTCATAGGATTGGACTGATCACCTTTAGGATTTATCGATTTGAAGTAGCTAGATTATAAAAGAAAAAAAGGAAATTACATACAGCCCCCACGCACAAGTACTTCATCTTAAAACCACCTAGGGCCGTGAGAATTTTTTCCCGATGGTATACACCTACCGGGAATTAATCCCTGTTCCAATGTAACAAATTTGTCATCCTCTAGCCAATTAAACACCCTATGAGAACAACAACCATATTAATTATGTGAAAAAAAGGTGATTCGCTTGCCCCCAGCGCCCCCACCAGCCCGTCCCTATGTCAACACGGAGGAGATAAATCATAGATGCAGCCACATAATTATTATGGTGTTACATGAGATGGATGTTCTCGGATTAAATTTTTATAGCAGTGCAATTGAAATAATTAATAAACACTAGAACACACGAACCGTGGGAGCTAGATTTTGTATTCGTTCGAGGTCTTGGGGTCGAAACTTAGCAAGTTCAAGCATGTCTTCCCCCATTTCTTGGTCACCTATACTAATGACTAATAATCACTCGTGATTTCTTCCTCCATGCTGAAGGCGAGTGCAAAAATTTTTCATTTTATATTTTATAGAGTAATAAAATAATTATTTTATTTTATGAAGTCATAATTAAGTAATACAATTTCTTTCTAACTATCAATTGTTCCTATCCTAAATCCATTAAATTATTATTCTTATTTAATTTAAGTATCTTCTTTCTCGCGGAACCCTCCCTAGACTGGATCCGCATTTAAATTTTAGGTCTTCCAAATTCGATCTTCGACCTATCACATTTTTGTTGAGGTTCCATATACTTTTTTTCTTTTCTCCCTATTCTAAAGCTAAGGAACTAAAATGAAATAACTGAAAAATGAGAGAAAAAATTCAAAATTTGAGTCATGTAAAATTGTATCTCTAATTTTATTTATTTCTTCACATAATCAATAACTAGAATAAAAAAATTGGGAATGACAAAGCATCCAGGATAAACGATTAATCTTTATCAGTAGGCTAAATATTTTATTGTATAACTTTTAGTGAATTGACGTAAATTCTAATTTTCTTCCCTCTTGATTTCTACCCTTTTAATCCATCCCTAAATTAGGATGTCAATTTATAAGGGAAAAAAAACCCACAAATTATACACAGGAGACATCGACGTACGGTTAAGGCATTTAATCTGGCATCGACGGCCTGACCTTTGAGTTAGCTGAGCTGTCGGTCAGGGTTAAGAATTAATGGCTGGCGTGCATTGAGCGCTGAACTATCTATGGACCATGACTAGCTTATTGCCTCTTCAAACAAAGAGTAAATATGGACTGGAAAAGACACATATTAATTGCCAGGTTGACCCGGGCAACAAGACGAGCCAGTTCGTGATTTTTCCTTCCTTCTTCGTATTACATATTCAACACGCCAGTTTACTTGGACTTCTATATACACTTTGATAATTTGAATCGACTTCGACTTACACATTAAGTCTAGATCTATATTTCTCAAGAGCAGGACGAGAGTCCCGTTGCGCTAGAACAATTGTTCATCATAATTTATGTTTTCTCAGAATGTGTAGGTTTGTTAAGATGAGGATTTTACTTTTTATGTAAAAATGTGATGAAATTTTCGTTTCAATTATCAATATTTTGATCCCATTAGATAAATTAAATTACTCGTTTTTTATGCATATTATATATATATATATACTTAGATGTTCATTAATTAATGAAGGATCTTTAAATCATTTTGAGAAAAGTAATAATATGCTCAAAAAAAAAAAAAATTGAAGAAAAAATTCAAGAATAAACACATAAAGTCATGATCCGTCATTTCATTTTTTATGGACCCTAATATTTTATGTGTCTATTTTCAAATTTTTTTTCTTCATTCTTTTTTCTTTTTTTTATTTGAACATATAATTTTTCTTTTGAGAATACAAATTAAACACGTGACAACACCAAAAACAATATTTATTTAAATAACATTATTTTGAGCAAAGAATGACGTCATGTATATTTGTTTCTATAAATAATTGCGAGAATAATCTAATAATTATCTCTGCAAAGCACTGCAAGTCAACCGTTTGTGAAGGAGGAGAGGTTGCACCAGTTGACGAAGTGTTAGGGAGCGAAGACTTGAGGTTTACCCGTCTGCCGTGTTCCTGAATCCTGTGGGCCACGCTCCAGCACATCAATCCGTGAAAAGACACGAACTAAAAGTCTTTACGGACCGAGATTTAATTGGCCGGACGCCGCGCGAGCAATTGGCACCACCAGACTTTAAACACGACGACGGAGACTGGAATCGTCTTTCTCACACTCGCATTTATGGGAGCCCACCAGCTAATTATCATTTAAATAAATAAATAAAAAAGAGAGAGAAAAAAATGAAAATATATTAATACGAAGGCACGGAAGCAACGAAGAGAGGCTACAACCTACCCCTTCGTTATGCTCGACAAAAGGAAGAGAAGCCGCCTCTTTTTCCCCTAATTCCACGACTCCTTCCTTACGAATCACCACCGTCTGGGAATGGCTGCTGGATTCCGATCACCATCGCCGCCTCTGCCGCAGCTTCTTCTCTCTCTTATCGTCCCCATCCTTAATTGCCTTCTCATGCTCTTGCCCGTCGCCTCTCACGGCGACTACTCCTGCCCAAACTCGACGTCGGTACCCTGCGGCAGCGTCAGCATCTCCTACCCGTTCTGGCTGTCGTCTGATGAGCCAAACCAGTTCTCTCCCCACGTCTGCGGCCACCAAAGCTTCATGTTGACCAACCACAGAAACATCCCAATGCTGCGCCTCGGTGACGACAACCTATACAGGGTCTTAGACATCAACTACTATTATAAAGTCGTTTCCCTCGCCGACGGCGATATCCAGCGGACTTGCCCCCAAATCAGCCAAAATGTCACCTTGCCTTCCAGCATAACTTTATCCAACGCTGACACCGAAACCAAACTCACCCTCTTCTTCAACTGCAGTAGACGGCCAAATTCCGTGATCCCCTGCCTTCAATTTGATGAGTCCGGAAGGGAATTTAATTATAGTTATGTTGATCAAGGAAAACTGAACGAATACGACTGCCACAGTGAGGCAATTTCGTCGTTCCTGGAACCCTATGTGGGGAATGAGCTTGCTGAAAAATATGAACAAATATTGCTTGAGGAGTTCGAGCTTCCTTTGATGAGGGGCCCCAACGAAAATTGTTCTTACTGCGAGAGCTCAGATGGCCATTGTCGGTATCATATCTACGATGCTTTTCTCGCTCCCACCTGTTTCTGGTCGGGCGGAAAGATTGAAGTGCCCCCACGTACGTTTACATAACTTATCCCTTGTTATTTTACTTCTGCTCGATCGACCCTTTTAGAATTTCCCCTGCTATTGTTCAATTAATGAAATTTATTCATAGAACTAATTCTCATCTGGTCACCTGAATACTCCCCTAGAACCTATATGCCTAGAAATGGTGGGTTCAATTGATGTCTGATGATGAGGGTACCTTCAATTTCTGTGTGATATGTAAAAGAAGTTCCTATCGTTACTGAATTTAATGTCCAATTAAGGGTGAGACTTCATTATTCTCCCATGGACTTAGAAAGGTGATGCGGCATGCACATAGAAAATTGGTTCCAGAGGTAGCTATTGACCTGGTCAGATTTAGACTTGGTCATCAGGTCGAGGTTATGCTTGTAATTATGGAAATTAGTTGGTGTTTGAAACTAGGTTCTATTTCTATACAATATACACATGTATATATACTAGGCTGAGAAGGATGGTGTGCAGTGATTCTAGTTGATGCACTGGTTCATTTATCTTGTTGAGGATACTTTTCATGGTATTTTATTGTGGAAGCACGTTTCTTTTGTTCACAAAGCTAAAAGCACAAATAATATTTCAACTTTGCATCCTTTTAACTAATCATGCCATTCTCAACTCCAAGTTGGTGAACAATATACACTTTAGTTGTTCTTAGGATTCCAATCACTTGAGCCCTGCACTCCCTGTGGAGAAGGTGAAAGTTGAAGGTTGGGATATAAGGTTACGTCACAAAACAAGATCTATTCAGGAATGCAACCATCTTCTGTTGCTTTGTGGATTTAAAATTTAATTTGATGTCTTGAAATAAAAAGGACGAGTAGAAAACTTAGCAAATCTACTCTTATGGCCTCCTTTTGAATATGGATCACAAGTTGATTGTTATGCTCGTTCCAGTTGATGTAATTCCACTGGACTGAGATGAAGGGTTGTATGCAAGAAATTACTTACCATGAAAGGGTTGGATTGCAAGTTGATTTAGCTTCCAAGTACTATATGGGAAAAAAAATCCAGTTATTAGACTTCCAAATTGATCATTATTTCATTAACAAATGCAAATTCCCTTGAGCTTGAGCTGGGTAATAACTGACTGTGATGGGTAGAGAGAGATCAGAGAACTTAATTACTGATTTAAAGGATATGAATATTACCATTGATATTTTTGTATATAGACTACACTGGCAAGATGAGATTCACGTCCTTGGGTTGAATATTTGGGATCCCATGATTTCTTCTTGTGGTTTGGTTATCTATTTGCAGATTTAGAATGATTCGGAAATCTTCTCAATCAACCTTATTGTTTCTGATGTTCTCAAAGAATTTTTCTGATTCTCTCTTGAAGAAGCTTATGATAATTGGAATTGTAATAGGCAAGTAAAAAGTTGGCTCGAAATTAATCAGTATTCTTATTTTAAGTTTCTAATAACTGTGAAATACCTTTTATTCAATGAATACTAATGGACAAAATACAACTAGTGCATTTCCATTTTATTTTACTCAAATTGCCTGATTGGTTCTTTAGACTTAAACCTATTTTAGGGGTTAATTCTAATTGAAAACCAGTGCTTCTGCATGAAAATTTGACATATCAATAGCTGTCATTCATACTACTACAACTATAACCATAGACTATCTCATCACGAACTCTTGCTATCAAATTTGATTGTTTATGTTTATTTGATAAACAAACAAAAAAAAAAAAACCTTATCTATAAATTGGCTATGGTCAGGAGATTGGAAACACTAATCTCCACAAAATTTTCAGTACTTAAAAGCCTCGACTTTTATTTCCTTAACATAGTCTCTTCTAGTTCTATGTTGCTTAGCATTGCATCTCATACTCGTGATCCACATAACAGGTGCTTTGGCAGCAGTTGGGCTGCTCTGTGCTAGCATTCTCTTCTGCAGGTACAAGAAGAAACGAAACTATTTAGCAGCCTCGAAAACCTTCACTAGTAGTGCCTCTTCAGGGCCATCATCCATGGACCCTGAAAAATATAGTGTCCATTTCCAGACCAACCTCTTCTCATATGATGAGCTACAGGAGGCCACCAATGGCTTTGAAAAAGAACTGGGAGATGGAGGTTTTGGCGCAGTTTATAAAGGTTTTGAAGAAAATAGATACTTTAAACTTGTTTCACACAAATCTGCTACACTAAGCTTATCTTTTGTTAATTTCTCCTAAACCTAAGATAAGCTCAATTTTTTTTCTCTCCAGGAAAGCTTCGAGATGGCCGTGTCGTTGCTGTCAAACGTCTATATGAGAACAACTGCAGACGGCTTGAGCAGTTCATGAATGAGATTGAAATCCTTTCTCATGTTCGTCATCAGAACCTTGTTGACCTATATGGCTGGACCTCGCGCGATAGTAAGGAGCTCCTGTTGGTTTATGAGTTTGTGCCAAATGGCACAGTGGCCGACCACCTCCATGGATCTAGGGCTAGGGAGGGAATACTAACATGGCCAATGCGCCTAAAGATTGCCATTGAGGCAGCAGAAGCCCTTGCCTACCTTCATGCAATTGATCCCCCAATCATTCATCGAGATATCAAAACTAGCAACATTTTGCTTGACAGCAGCTTCCATGTAAAAGTTGCAGATTTTGGACTTTCACGTTGGTTCCCCACCAATGCCACACATGTCTCTACCGTGCCACAGGGAACCCCAGGATACTTGGACCCTGAGTACCATCAGTGTTACCAACTCACACACAAGAGTGATGTGTATAGCTTTGGAGTTGTACTTATAGAACTCTTATCCTCCAAACCTGCTGTGGATTTTAACCGGCATCGAAAAGAGATCAACTTGGCTAACATGGCACTAAATAGGATCCAAAATGGTGAACTAGACCAGTTGGTGGACGAACACCTAGAATATCAATCGAATCAAGCTGCAACGAAGATGGTCACAATGGTAGCTGAAGTGGCATTCAGATGTCTGCAAGTTGACGGGTACATGAGGCCACCCATGAAGGAGGTCCTTGAGGCATTGGTAGCCATACAGAGCAAGGGGAACAATGTATCAAACGGAGGAAAGGAAACCGGTGACAGTGAAGACGATGCAGGACTGCTGGAGAATATTGCACCAATGTCGCCAGATACGGTAATGAACCAGTGGGTCAGTTCGACCACTACACCAAACACTAGCACGAACTAGATCCCATAATGTTTCTTCTATATTTTCCCAGGAGAAAACAGACTAAAACACATTTCTTGTACTTGTGCAGCGATGTTTTGGATTTGATTAAAAGAATGTAAATGGTTAAAAGAGGTTATCTGAATTCTATGCATTGGCATATCCTTGTTGCAGAATTTGATATCATTGGTAATATTTGGTTTGCTGAAATGAGTCAAGAATGATCAATTCTACTATTTTGTCACTTGTTTGCAATGAAATGTTCCAGTATTAAGCCTTCCTACAAAACTATGAATATCATTTTTCAGCAACTCAAATTCACATTTGACAAGTTCAAGGATGAATACTTAAGAACAACCACTGAAAAACAAAATCATGCAACATTATAAAATATCTGAGCAATGAAATTAAATAAAATTGTGTTACTCCTAAACAGATAAAATCTGACTAATGAAAGGAAGAATTGCAAATCCAATTCTTTAAAACAGATGGTAAAGTTCTGTGCATGGTTAAGCATGTATAAGAATTCACTTGTTTCGAGAGGCTCAAGAATTTCTTTATTGATATAGAGACCTGTTCTTTAACTGCCATTTTGTTTCTGATTTTTTGTTCTTTTAACTAAGACGAACTGATCAACTTTTTTAGACTTGCAGTTTAGTTTGGTTGAACTGCCACAGCTATGATATGGCATACTTCAAAATTGCTGCTAAGTAGCTGCAATTGGAAATATAAAAAATGATATTATGTTTTGACAAAATGTGCATAGAAAAAGACCTTTGAGTTATATTCTTTGATGAAGTGGTCAGAAGTACATTAGAGGACAGAGAAAAGAAATACAAGAACCCAGGACAAGTGCAAGAATTTTTCAACTCAAATCTCACCTGAATATCTGCCATAATGTCAGAACGTTAAAACATATTAATCAAATTCAGAATTTGATTAATATGTTGTATTTGTTTGTTCAATTTAGTTGAACATGAGAAAAACCAAAGCTACCTACGAAAGTAGTTTCTGAAAATATACTTCTTTCAGAATAAACTTTGGTATGGAAAGGGTTTCAGAATAAAGTCCATCCCTCCTACAAATCATGATCTTCAAATGATATTCGTATTTTCACCAAAGTATTACACAAATACATTGGCTCGCAGGTTGCTGGATATCGAGTAGGGGTGCCACCCTGAATCCCTACAAAATAGCTAACCACAAATAGCAATAGATGATTACCAAAGGCAATTCTCGATGACTGCTACAATGATTTCCTTCAGAGTTTCCTGAAAGTGAAAGGCTCAAATTGGTCAACTTCCCTAACAAAGATATATAAAAGCATAAAGCCTTACCATGACGACAAATGTATATGTATTGTATTTAGTAAAATTGCAAAAAAATCAGGAACTCATTTTCGTTTTAAAGAAACCAATGTTCAGAACGGGTATCTGAAAGTGAATAGGTTATTTTCTAAGATGTATAAGGGCCTGAAAGAACCAAAACTAGAAATGTGGAGTGTTGCATCTCTCACCGGAGAATGGTCCTTCAGCCCGAGAGATAGCACCAAAGGCCTAGAAGAGCCAGAGCAACTGCAAAATGGTATGATAGACATTATCAGGAAAATCAACCGCCGCTAACTTGCTATCTTTTCTCAAAAGTGAACTGAATAAAATTTCATAGCTTTTTACTAACAATTGTTGAATACCATTCCTGTATATATCTTGCTGTAATGTGTGTCCTTGACCAAGGCAAACTGTGAAATAGGATCTAATCTAATAGAGAGACAGTTTAATGTGGCCCAAGAGAATGCACCAAATAAAGTACAAAAGAAGACTAAGCATCACATGCATTTTTGTAGCTAAATCCATCCTATATCTCTTGCTTTCTGTTCATCATAAAAGGTACACACCAAATTTACAACATATACTTTCTTGGGAACAACCACTGGAAAGAACAGGAGTAATTAGAGAACTGATTTTATGATGTTATATATAAAATGATTGGATTAATTGGTTTCTAATGGATTCTGAAAACTAACCTTATATGTTCAATCAATTGGCGACCGCAGGCAAGAAGCCATGGCTGTTTGTGAAATGAAGATTAATGGCATTGCAACCAATATAACAATGCTTGTCTTGGCCAATATAAGATTTCCTCTTACCTCATCTCTTTTACCAAAAATGACAGAAACACTGAAAGTTGGCTCAGTGGATACACTTTCCTCCTTCCTAACACCATAAAAAATTCATCAATCTCTAAGCATAGAAGTTTATGGGAAAATAGAAAATACTTGCAAACATACAAGCGATTTCAATGTCAAGTTGCATTAAAATGAGAAGTAAACATTATTCCTTAACATGGGTGATCCAATGGAATCGGTGTCATTAATGGGAAGGGAGTATCATGCTAGAATGAAACAATGTGTTAATAGCTCAGAATGTTGGTTGAGATTTTGCCTCATTCTACAGGATATGGGGAGTCATATTTGGCCCAACTATATCCTAGTATGGTCCACTATCTAGGAAAATGAAGTAGAGGAACAACAATCAATCAAGGACAGCATCTGCCAGGAAAATACAAAGAACCCAAGTGCAATATTTATTTATTAATATTTAAAGACTACTCCATAAATAAAGACCTTGATAGTAAATGTTTAAATTCATACATGATCCACCCTTCATTTATGTCTCAAATCCTCCCTCCACATCTCAATAGGTAATTAATTTTCTCTAAATGGGAATAACAAAGGGAGGTTCCTTGAAAAAAAAAATTATTTGTACTCCTAAAGTAAATGTGATAAAAATTTTGAACACAAAAACAGAATTGAAAACATTTCATTGCACGTAATATAAACTAAAATAACCACCTGCAATTAGAAGTAAAAAGAACAACATCTAGCTTCAAAAAGTAAAATGAAAAATTTCTAGGTCAAATTTCTATAAAGGATAAGCCAATCTTACTAATTGATGCCTAATTTAATTTATTATATTATGAAACCTACAAACAGATATTAACATGGGAAATATTTGTATTAACCTAGGATTTGTACATCCAAACTGAAAATTACATATGACATAATAAATTTATATATAGTCTTTGATTTTTGCTCCAATAAGAAAAAACTTCTCACCTAGCATGCAATATGGTCCCCATGCATCCGATCTGGGTTACTATGACCTGAGGTACTTTGTTGTTAGCACCAAATATTATTTCAACCAAGGAGGTAAAGTAATCATACTAACCAGAAATTTGTCATCATACTTACAGATAACAATGTCCGTTTTATTCCCCTACAAGGTAAAAGGAAAAAAAATCCAACAAATTAAATATACCTGCCAATATATTGTCAAAATACATTTTACATATGCACTTAGGAATTAGGATGATGAATAGTAAAGAAAAAATGAAATGCAATCATACTGATCACTGAATGAGGTTGATTTTTTTTTTTCTTATATATGTGTATATATAGATAGTATTCATATATAGTACTTTAGTTCCCTTATATAAGAATAAGAGAGACGTACAAAATTGTACAAACTATAGGGGTATTAAATTAATGAGTCATACCATGAAATTTTGGAAAAAGTAATAGAAAAAAGATTAAGAAAGGAGATCACGGTGACCGAAAATCAATTTGGATTCATGCCTAAAAGGTCGACAATAGAAGCTATACATCTTCTTAGACAATTAATTGAAAAATATCGGGAGTAAAAACAAGATCTACACATGATATTCATTGACTTAGAAAAATTTTATAATAGAATCTCAAGAGAAATTATATAGAGAATTCTAGAAAAAAGAGGTGTTAGCATAACATATATTGAACTAATTAAGAATATGTACAAGGATGTAAAGACTTCAGGCGGAGTAACTGAAGCATTTCCAATAAAGATAGGGTTACATCAAATATCAGCTCTAAGTCTCTATCTTTTTACACTAATTATGAATGAACTCATATTCAAGACATAGAATCGTGGTGCATGTTGTTTGTAGATGATATTGTTTTGGTAGATGAAACAGGTGAAGGAGTAAATACTAAACTAGAATCTTGATGGAAAACACTAGAAGAGAAAGGTGTTAGGCTTAGTAGAATAAAGATAGGATATATGAAATTTAAGTTTAACAATATTAGACATAATAAGACAATTGTTAAGATAGGAACTGAGAAGATATTTAGGATCGTTTTTGCAAAATAATAGATGGATTGAGATAGATGTCTTACATGGAATAAAAGCAGAAGGGTTAAAATAGAGGAGAGCGTCGGGTGTTTTATGTGACTATAAAATACCTCTAAAACTTCAGAGAAAATTCTACAAAACTGCAGTTAGACCTGCTATGTTATATGGTGCTGAATGTTGGGCATTCGAGCTCATGAGCAGAAGATGAGAGTTGTAGAGATGAGGATGTTAAGGTGGATATGTGGGCATACGAGAATGGACAGAATAAGAAATAAGAGCATTAAAGAGAATGTCGGAGTTGCATCTATTGAGAAAAAACTCCGAGAGACACGTTTAAGATGGTACGGGCATATACTTAGACGACCAATTAATGCTCCAGTTAGGCGATGTGAAACTATAACAAACATGCATATCAAATAAGGAAGAGGAAGACCAAAAAAGACTTGGTTAGCAATAATAAAACGAGATAAAATTTATTTAAGTATAGATGATGATATAGTAAGAGATAGAACTCAATGGTATAAAACAATCCATATAGTCGACCTCACCTAGTGGGATAAAGCTTGGTTGTTGTTGTTGTTGTTGTTATTGTTGTGTGATATATATATATATATAGTATTGATATAGACACACACACACATATACACACAGAATAATTGGATATGAAAGAGAATGCAACAAGAGCAATGGGTCATCTTAAACATCTATTCACGATCATGTATTATATAGGGAAATCAAAAGGTATTATCACACTGACATCAATGATTATGAATGAGTGAAAACAATTCTATTCTAGTTCATAATTTACATACAAACAAGCATATTATCATTATGTGTTTATGTTTGTGTCCCTTTATTAAGCTTAACGCACATATCACATAATAATCAAATATACCTTAGCGACATACAAAATTTGATTAGGCAAGAGAATGCAACAATAGCAATGTGTTTACTGTCTTAGCAAACAATAAATAAGTATCAGCCACTGAAGATACACTGTAAAAAAAGTCATAAGAGATCATTGTGTGCCTATATTTGATCTTGAAGATCCAAAATTAGTTATATCGGGGACTTCCTAGAACAGAGCAGATACAATCATTTCGATGGCACACCAGGCATATAGAATCATCATCATCAAGCTATGTTGGTCACAATAACAGTTACATAGAGAGAATTTCTATTAATTGTTAAACTGATAAACTATGCTTTCATCAAAATTTTTAATCAAATGAAAGAAAGAGTTGAAATTCCAGCAAGCAATATTTGATAATATACACTCAAAATGAGCTTATATTGAACTGGAGAGTTCCAAATTTATTTGGTTAATTTTCAATGCCAATAAGGATGCACATAGAAAAACTGAAACCAGCAAACAAGCATTTTTTTTTTTTGGCATCAATACAATAGCCATGTAGCATAGTAGCAAATCGTATCACCAACATGAAGAATCTCACAAACCTTGATATCCAAAGAAACGGACTTGTGCGTGACAGGGAATCGAGTAGGTTGGGACGAATCCATCTTTCACTCTATTTGCCTCTGAGGATATCTATACCGAAAAGATGATGCAATTCTATAATCGCATATTAAAAAATAAGAGCAACAGTATGAAAAAACACTAGACGACTTATGAGCAATTCCTGAAAGCAGATACTTCACTGTCAGATGATGAACAGCAATACCGAAGACCCAGCTAGAGAAGCCCAAAGCGAAGAGGTCGGCTTATCGTATGGGTGTTCTCGAGCAGCTTGGTCACCGGCGAACGTTGCTCGCTGATCAGCAGACCGGCCTGTCGCAAGGAATAGCTTCATCTAGGGTTCCAATGGGGATGTTGGGGGCCCAAGAAGAATCTAATCGATCAAATTTTAGGCCCGGCCCACTCACTAGGTCCATGAAATGACAAACGAGCCGGAAACTTCTATAAGCAGGAAATTTTCAGTTTGCCCCTTCAACCACCCTCTCTTTTTCAAAAAAATTGTTTAAAGTTATAGTTATAGCCCACATACTATACATATAGGGACGCAATATATTAAAAATGCTCGGAACACCACTAAAAATTTAAAAATAAGTATTTTCAAAAACATTTCTAAAAATACAACAAAATTATAGGGACAAAGTGAATGTTTGTTAATTATAATCATCTTTAACTGCCATAATAAGTTGTTATGAGAGCAGATCTTCTAGTGAAAATAAATAAATACATTAAGGATTCACTTTTAATTACAGTTGAATCTTAGTTATAATTTGATCGTAATCTGAGTTATCGTCCTCATTAAATTATAGTTTAAGTTAGAATGAGCGACCGGAAGTCATCGGAAATGAGTAAGTATTTAGGTTGTCAGATACTGAGCAAAAACGATCTTAGACCGTCCCTTCTAATCCAAACTATAACCTAATAGAAATTATAAATTCGAAGGGATATCACAATCAATATTATAGTTATCATCTGACTATAATTCAAAAAGTAATCTCCTAATCCAGCAAAATTGGTCTCAGATTTTATATACAACTTGTATTTTTGATATATTTTCCTAGTTAGTCTACTAGTTTATCCGGAATATTGTTATATAAAATTTTTAATTGAGAATTAATTGGTCCATTGTTAATTACATCTCCAATGAAACCGGAACGAATTTAATATTTCGCGGTCAAAGAGTACTTAGGTTTTATTTAATTAGTAACTTTATCTTATGTCGCGAAACCTTGAAGCAGGCCTAACTTTTGCAAAATGAACCAAATCGAAGATGATCCGGCTTCCATTTAACCCGGTCCGGGCCAATTTAGGTATCGAACCGGTCGTCTGTTCTCAATCGGAGACGAGATCCGAGGCAGAGTGCAGTCTCCCTTCCTTCTCTCTCTTCGTCTGCTTCGTCTTTCTGATTGATTTCTTCACCAAATCGAGTACGTCAGGCCTCACCATGATGACCCCGAAATCTCCTCACGCCGATGCGCGATTTTCTCGCTTATCTGCATCCAGTGCACCCAGTTCGAGGTGAGTCGTCCTCGCTTTCCCTCGGAGGAATTTGTTGACGCTAGGGCATCATATCAATTGATTGTTTACTCAGGAAGTTGAAAGCCGTAGTGGAGAATTTATGAAGGTGTTTGTCATTTTTCTCTTTATTCGATTCGAGATCATTAATTGAAACCGTCTGAAGAATCATGCATAATGAGCACCTTCGATTTCGATTTGGGATATGTGTGCGGGTGGAGAAAAGAAGGGAAATGATGGGAGTCGACATAAGAAAGCATAAACCCATTGCATTCTAGTGGAACCACTTGATCACACTTTTCTTCTACAGAACACCTCGAATGACCCTACGTGACGAAACGATACTATATATTGGAGGGTTCTATTTAGTGTCTTTTTTTTTTCCGGCGTTTCTATAGATGTTGATGACATGAAGTGTATAAACGTATTGGTCCAATTATACTCGAAAACACCTAGCCGCCATGTGTTTTTGATTATTCAGCTGCAGTCGTGACTATTATTTACCTTGTTGTTTCTCAAATTGAAGTGTCCATAATTTACGATATGAAAGATTTTGTAATCTGTTTGTATTGGTTTATTTTGTCTCTCTACTTGCTGGTTAAAACTAAAGAAAAAAAATTGTCTTAGATTCTGCATTGTGAGACCTCATGGATATAAGTAACTCTTTCTTCATGAGAATGAGCCAATGGTGCTGAAGCTTGTTTGGATCTGTGAGATTGGGGCACTTTTTTTAATGGACAATTTCTGGCTAAGGTCTACTGCAATAATTGTGTTTGTAAATAATTCCAAATTCAGATCGGATTGAATTAGTGCACCTCTTGCATAGTTTGACTGTAAATGTTTACTGGTTAGGTGGGAAGAATCTCTATGTTGATGAGATCAGCAATCATAAGTTATTGTACCAGTAGTCTGGACTGATTGCCTAAGCCCTTTGGTGTTTATTATCTGAAGCTGATTTTTATAGATAACCATCTTGGATTACTGATATCAGTCGGGTCTAAGTCTTATTGGAATACTGCGTCACCTTTGGGAAAATTGTTGGTTTGTTGTTTTCCTGTTCAGTCTGCCATTTCATTACAATACAAATATCCCTACAGGTTTACTGGCACAAGGAGTGCTGCTCGAGATTAGATTCGTTTTGTGAAACAAGCTACTAGAAATATTTGCCAGAGCTTCTTCTTATTTAAAGAATGCTGTGCTCTCTCTACACAGTGAACTCTTTTTGTGGAAACATTATTGTTGATTTTAGCACTACAATTCCTAAATTGCTCAAGTTAGAAGTATATTCCTATGGGTGTGCTATTAGTAGCCTCTCGTTAGTGTAACAAATGGTGATTAATGCATTTGAATATTGCTATTGATATAGTCTGATAAAGTTTGGCTGAAGGATTAGATGTATGTAGCCAACTGCAAATAGTTGGAATTTACTTAGCGATGATAATGATAATGGTTCCTTGCTAGTGTGATGTTTATTTTCCCTTCAGTCTTGTTTGCTTAAGATATCTTCTACTTGAAATAAACTTTGGTAACGAACTTATCCTTTATTACTTTTGGAATTTGCATTCTTAGGCAAACTCCTTTGCAGATAATACATGTTATTGCAAACTTCATGAGAATATGGTCTGTTTACTCCTTGTATCATTATCTAGCACATCATGGAGACAGTGTAGTGCCTTTCATTTTCAGTTGCTTAGTTCCAGCTTCTGTTATATTCCTAGTTCTACAAAAACCTTGGCAAGGGAGGCCTTTATCCAATTCTCAGGTTATGTAAGATACTTTTTGATTGTATGTGAAAAAAATACCTACTTTTGTAACTTCATGAATTTTTTTGTTAGTCTGACATTCAGCTATTTTTCAGATAATACCAACTGTTATTAATGGTGGGATTATGGCATTATATTTTGTATTATGGGGAAAAGGACTTCAATCATGCGGACCACTGATGTATGCTTCAACTTAAATTTTGTTTGAACTATTTCTTATATGGAATTTCCTATCATTTGCTGAAATATGAGCAAGAATGTTATCTAGTAGAAGGATGATGGTTTCATGGTGAATAATGGAATTTATCTAAGTAATTAGTGTGTTTTAATATTTGCTTTGCATAAAAGAAAAAATAGCTAGCTCACTTTTGTTTTCAAAGTCCAAACTGAACGAATGACACAGGGAACCTAAGACAATCTTGTTGCTGGTCATACATGAAGGTCTAACAGATACCTTGTCACTAGTTTAGAATTAGGCATTTGATAGATTGCCAAGTTACCATCTGGTTATTCATTTGAAGTCTAGAAAGTAAATTATTATAAAAAAAAATTATTTTGTTTTTTGAACGTGAACATTACTCATAACTCATTTTATTTACTTGTTCATTCTTATGCTGAGATCTTATTAGTTATTGCTCCTCTTTTTAATTTCAGTGCTCTACTAGCAGAGTATGCAGGTGCTATCCTTGGGATCTTATCTGCAGCATTATATGGATGGAAAGTAGATATTCGGAGAAAGGTTGGTTACTCCTTTAGTATTCAGCACTCCAAATAGTCAATATTGTAGGATTATTATTATTATTTTGATAAGTGGCATCATCTTATTGCTACTTGTACATTTACTTAACAGTGTTGCAAACTGAGTGAATACTAGGAAAGATAGTTGAAAAATTCAGTACCTGATGCATTTGAGCTACTATTTAGTTTCTATAAATGGTTCAATAACCAGCTATGTGATAAGATTTGCATGTGGATAAATCTTCTTAAGTTCTAGAAAGAGAAGCAGCTTCTGAAAAGCAAACAACAAAGAGGAGAGTAACAAGCTATTTCTCTGGTGTATCTTGTACCACCTAAGGTTTCTCATTTGCTGTTCTTTCATATGTCAGTAAAGACTAATCTTAGGATAAGTTTTTTACCAGTCACCTTTAATCCTAACCGGATTATAGAAGTGAGCTTTATCAATTCTGTAGTTCCAATGTAAATTGAGTTAAACTAGTTTGCTATTTTTGGCAAAAGAAAATCCCTCATTAACTGATTGCATCACATACTTTTCATTCTTTCTTACTGGCTATCCCTAATGATGTGGCCAGGCAACTAGGTGGCAATTTAGCCTTGAAAAGGTCCTCCTGAAATGACAGCTAAACCTCAGAGTTTGATTAGCCCAGTCTAGTTAGAGTTTGTGTCAGGAATAATGTCTTGGTTGTTCTGTAACACAATGGCGCATGCCTTGCATGCACATCACAGCATATGCTTTTTATCTAAAATTGTAGCTTTCTCTTGCATAAGCTCAACAAATTTGAATTGTAAGTCTCATGGGTGTTTGCTGGAAAACTTACATGCAAACATCTAAACAAACAACCTTTCTCTGAGGTAGACTATTATGCCTTTCTGCAACTATGTGGTACATGCTGCTGATACTTCTAACTTTCCAGGTGGGAGGACTGGTTGCAATGCTGACTTCCTACTATTTACTTTCAAGAGGGTGGGCTACAAGAACAAATTCACCATTTTGTATCCATCGCAAAATGATTTTAACTTGATTTTCACCTTATTTTGTTTTACTTTTTGAATTGTAACATTATAACACGGTCATTACTTCTATAGAAATTTGATGAGCTAGAAACAGGTGGTACTTGACTTATTGATGACACAGATATCTTTGACAAAGAGTCACTGACACAGGCAAAACCAACTTTAGAACTCAAAGAATTAGTGGCACCGATTGCAGCTGGCATTTTATCAGCTTTGAGGAGGGTTATCGCACGACGCATATCTCTCAAGGTACTATTACTATATCTTTATGAGGAAAAAATTGTTAGCTGTTTGAATGGAAACTTTCTTGCAATCTTCATTGAAAAACCATTTATCATTTTTATTAGAAAACTTTTCTTCTATTCTCTCAAGTAGAATTTAAATGCCTCATTGATTTTAAGTACGAAGTAGAAGTTGGAGAATTTCATTCTAGCTAATCCCTTATTAATTTTTATTGTAGAATCAGCTTAAAAGGAGACTTCACACAATGAGTGTTGCTTCTGCAACATGCTTTCTTTTTCCTCTTGCCATGTGGGACACAATATTAGTAAGTGTAATTGAAGAAATTACATGCCTTTAGATAAAACAATCTTGTTCGTTTTGTGTGATATTTCCACCAAATTAAACCAAAAGTTGTGTTTTGGTTTGGTCTGTTAATGTGTACTTTTAATTGATTGGCTGCAGGGTTCAGCTTCTGATAGTATTGTTAAGTTTCAGTTTCCAAGCTGGGCATACTTGAGTACAATCTTCTTTGGAATTATTTTCATATTCTATGCCGATAACATTGCTGAAGAAAGGTTAATTGCTAATGGAACTTCTTCATAACTATACAACTGCCTTAGGAGAAATTGTTTGAATGATTATCTAACACTTGAATGTTCATGCTGATCTGGGATCTGGATTCACAAGACTTTTGCATGTCTTATCTTTCATTCTTTATGCCTTGAAGCTTCTTGGCATTGTCATTGACTTTAAAGTATAAAAAAATGAAAGCCATTGTGTGGTCAAGGCAGGGCCAGAATATGAAGTATTTCTTACTGTACTGCAAATAAAAAAGGAACTTCAGCATCATCGTTATTAGAATTGGACAAAACAATGTTCTCCACAAGCTTTAACTGCAATTAAAGCTTCATTGTCTAGAAGTTGAGATTGGAAAATATTTTGTTTTAGTTATACTAGCATCTATAATGCACTTACAAAATTAGCTAATAGATAATTATGGTTCATTGACACTTATAAGGCTATTACTTTTGTTAATGTATCTTAGATGAAGCAAGTAAGAATAAAAGCTTCATAGTCTCATTTTGATGCTAGAAAAAATCAAATACTGATCCAACCATGGCTTTTTAATAACTGATCGTTAAGAAACTTCACTCAAGTTTAAGTAGTATACCATTCTAGACCACACAATGACCCTACAAAACAAATTAAATGTTTAAATTAACTGGTATATTGTGAAGTTTAAACCATTTTTTGAAACTCCAATTGATTATATTTGATTATTAACCACTGCCTTATAGGGATCACTGTACATAACTATTCTTATCTTTTTATTTTCAAAGCGGCGCTAAAATTAAGATTAACCAGGGTATTGTAACTGGTTAAGTGGACAAGAACACTTGATCATAATTTAACAAAAAAGGATTGTAGATATTATAGATCTATGTTATTCTGAATCGGACATGCTAAGATCAATGATATGACTACCGTGTCTTTATACTGTTTAATTACTTTTATACTACATGCATTATTGATTATGGCAGAGCCAAGTATAGTAAAGATATCCTAAGTTACTTAGAGGATCTGTGGCTGAACTATGAATGCCAATATAATGGTTCTATGCTGGATGTCTTTCTTGTTACTGATCAATGATCCCTCTCTTCCTGAGCTTTGTCTTAACTAATGTTAATGCCTGTTTACACTTACGTGTGGTTGAACATTTGCAGGCTGCATCTTGTCTTTTCTTCTCCAAGGCATCTAATGATTTCTGGAGTATGCATTATTATTATGGAAATCTTATATCTAATGGATTTTTCCCTTTTGGGTTTTGTGATTTGTTCTTCAATTTTGGCATTCGGTATGCTTCCTCTTCTCTCTTGTTATAATATATTCCATTTTGACATTGCATGTAGTGTCATGAGTTGCTGCTTCTGTAGTGATTAGAAACTGGACAAGGTCTTGATGATCCATGGTCCAATAGGTTGGTGGGTTATATACAAGGCTATCCTTGTATTGTTTACAGTATTCATATGGATTTTCTCTTTTGTGCTTTAAGTTAGTTGGCAGAGAATGCACACTTGTTTCGGGCTGTATTTATAATGATTGACTTGTGTAATGTGAATCATATATGTTCAAAGGTATACATGATCAAGAACAATGAATCAAGCTACTTAGCAATGTCATGATTGTGTTCCAGCACGATAGTCATAGGCACAATATAACATTTGTATTTTCCAAGGTACTTAGGCAATGAATTTAGCTGTGTATTTTGATAAATATTTTTCTTTGTTAAATTATTTAGCACCCAGAGCAACATAGTTGTTTCTTATATCATTTGTATAGTCATCATGAAAAATGAAAATCTGATATTTGTTCAGGATCAAGAATAGTACAATTTAACACATTTCATGTCTGATATTTGATGGTATTTGGACATACAAAGGAAAGAGGGCAACCAACTTACAGCCATAGCTTCGAGGGTCATGAATTACTAATGATGTGTTTATCCTCGTGTTTGCATATCCTTTACTCAACATTCACATGTTCCATTGTACCTAGACCATTCTGGGATATTTCACTAGGATGTCCTGATTAATATGGTTGGTGTGTATAGTTTTGCTTTGATCTGGTTACACTCCTTGAGAAACTTAAGAGAATGTGTTCTTTCTCTTCTTATAACCAGCACTTGATGGCACTTGATGTCAACTGGTGGTAACAAGCACCTTACACTTCTTATTTGGCAGCAAAAGGTGAAACCGTCACCTTGGCGGCCCCAACAGGGTGACCCTCCACTATTTGGAAAAGAGGTAAATCACGACACATGCAAGGAGGGGTTGAGGTAATCAGTGGGGCATTTCACACCCATTAGGAATTGACCTCAGGCCTGTTGGCAACAACACCCTTGCATGAACCAATTACGTCAACCCGTGGGGGCACCTTACTCTTCTTCTTGATTAGAGACTAAGTTGCAAGGACTAGAACGAGATTAATGAAAACATTATGAATGTAACAATGATTTAATTGATTTGAATTTACTAGTGATATAACCTTTTATGTAGCTCAATGAAAGATCAGCTAAGCTGACCCCAATAATTAGGACAAATAAGGCTTGATGATGATGATAACATTGAAGGTTACTTATCATTCTGGTGTCATGCTGGCATGCTCAGTACACATAGTTGACATGTATGAAGTTAAACAGCCAATCCTGCTCTGTCTCTCTTGTTTCTTTGATCATGATCATGTTAAATTATGATTAGGTATTTTTGAAGCAACTTCACTTGGGAGATTTAGAAGAGGTCCTCAAGATTCTCAGCCTGGATCAGAGGCAGAACTTCAAGAAAATATTCAGATGTCTCCACTTCCAAGCTGATGATGTATGTTAATCCTTATTTAATCTGTTATGGGCATTCGTTTTTTTTTTTAAAAAAAAATATCTATATAGTTAACTCATTCATGTTTTGCCTTGTAAATGATAAGTCTATTTGTTGCAGGATATTTAACATCCTTTATCGTATATCACATATTAATGACAAGACAAGCAATTTCTCAACTTCTGGGTAAAAAATTGCCATTGCTATCCTTAAATAGCAATGTTAAAAACAAATTGGAAAAATGAGTGCTCCTCCACCATTAATGATTTTTCTTGTGTGGTTGAATTTTTTTCAGTAGGAAGATGTAGACACACTTGTGCTTGGGCCTTACACTTTCTCAATGTAATATGCCCAACTGAATAGCTAGTCTGTCTTGTTTGCTAGTTAAGTGAGAAGTTCTTTTCCTGATTTCTTTCTTCCCGTTTGGAGAAGTATCAGAATTTCTAGGATGAATTGATATTATGTCTAAGAATACAACGTACTGTTTGGTGTGCCCTTGGACACCAATTTGGATAGCTATTGGGATTATCGTTGAAAAACCACAATGATGAATGTTGTGTGTTTTGGTCAAAATGGATGTCTCAAAGAAATAAGGTAAATCAGAATGATTTGTCTTAAACATTCAAATTAATGGTATCATCTATTATGGTCTTGCTGTGATGTATATGGTTGCCTAACGTTGAAAAACCATTTCCCTGTTTCATTAATCTGGCGTTTAATTTTATGGTTAAGAAGTATTTCTTTTCAGTTTAATCTTGTACATTACATCTTAACTGCATTATTCCCTGAAATTCCTGTTTTTTTTTTTTTTGGTAGAATCATCAACATTCCGTTTGGGATTAATGACTCCCTCTCACTCTAATGCGGCCTCAATCCGTAGCAGCTACTTTTGAGATAGATTTTTACAGGTTACTGCCTATTAGCTCAACCTCACCCTAGATGCTCAAGTCTGTTTAAAGCTATAAGAATTTCCTTCGGCAAATTTTTCAAGATCGTTCAGATTAGGGTCGATGCTAAGATATCTATTTTCTCTTGTTCTCATGTAAACAGCATGTAATGTAAAATTTTTTTACAGAAAAAAGCACCACTTCTGTGTGCCAACCTGCTTCATTCATTTACAAAACTCAAGCACAAAAATGTTCACATGAATGATTGGCTGCACCTTTGTAACGTCACGTTTACTTGAATTTTATTAAACTGTGTGCAATTAATCCTTATGCTTGGACGGCAGCATTCTCCAATTAATGATCATTCGCTTTGTGCTGCAGCTACTTTTTTTTGATGATGCTGATTGTTGCCGCTCCCAGTTGACTGGAACTGATCAAGTCCTTTTCATTGAATCGTGTACAAGCAGTGGGAAGAACTGATGAGCTGACGATGACAGGAGCAAGAAGTTTCAACTGGAATCCTATCAGACAAAATAGACTGCTTTATTTTTTCAATGATCATGTGATTCAAATTCGATGAGCTTGGACGTTTCTGAACAGTCGCAGAATCTGGAAATCTATCGTGCTCTTTTTCTCCTGTTGTTGGATTGGATCAAACTTCATCGTCGGCCGATGTTTTAGCCGACATCTTCTAAGTGGGAAGCAAAATTCAAACACAGATTTTGGTCATTTGAGTTCCTCAGAAATTAGATCAGAATCAGTAAAGAACCAGACTAAAGCTTGCGCATGAGACATTATTGCATGAACAATTAGCGATTGAGAAAATCCCATGCTCGATCTCATTATATCCAGACATTGATATATATAAAAAGAAAGATTTACTTGATAAAAAAAATCCTAGAAGGACCTCGCCATTTAAGGTTAGGCCTAGTCGATGTTTTATTTCTTTTAGGAAAATCTAAAAGGTCGCACACTCATCCAACTTTTAATTTTATTTTATTTATGTATTATTTTCCAATCTTTAAGAATTCATCATCTTGCTTAGCTTGCTTCGAGCAAGGAGATGTATTAATTAAGAATCATAAGAAGATTTTCAAATGATTCTTGGACATAAAAATATATTTCCATTGGCCTTTGATTTATACGCTTTTGGCCATTGCTTCTCATACACTATTTAAAAATTAAATGTGGTACGAGAAGATTTCAACAAAAAGATTTTGAAATAAAAAAGAATTAATTTGCAAGACATTTATCATGCTGTGATTAATGAAAGTTGAAGAAGGAACCTTCTTTGGGGCAATAACTGGCTGTTCTGGATTTTTAAATAAAATAAATTTAAATTAAACTTAGGTGAGAATGAAATTAAAAAAAAATGGTCTTAGGATCATGTATTATAACATGTAATTTCTCCAATGAGATTAAGAAATCTAATCTTTGCTCTTCAATTGAGCCCAAAGTTGAATCAAAATGTTGAAATTATCTCATTCAAAGTTGCTAGAAGTCAAAGATTTCATACTTTTGTGTATTTGTGGTTTAAGTTGAGTCTATCTCACCTAATACAATGAAGATGCCATGTAGTTGGGTTGACTATTATTGATGTAATGGTGTCTTTATGGAATTGATTCTAATCAATTTGGCTTAGTTGACTAATGAGACTATATAGAAAATAATAACAACGAGACAAGCCATCTTCATTAAAAAAAATATATATACCTATTTTTTATTCATCAATTTTTTCCACTAGTTATTATTATTTTTTCCCCATTGTACTAAATATTAGAAATCTAAAAGATATTTTTATCGAAAATATTTTTTTTAAATCAAATAAGTTTGCTCCTCGATTAGCACGGACGAGATCCTCTGATCCATAATTTATGGATCAAAAGATGATCCATAAATTCTAATTGGTTAATTTTGTTCGATCCTATTTATAAATAGATAAATCTATTAAAATCAGCTAATATATATCTAGTGGATCATTCTCTAATTCACAATTTACGAATCATAGATAGATCTTTTCTCTGATTAGCATGATTATATTTAAAATTTTATTATTTAAATTTCAAAGGAACATTATGTTGGATCGTGAAACGTCGATAGAAGGGGGAATGAATATCGATTCGAAAAACAACCACGTTGTAAAGAGTTAAGCACAGCGGAATTAAAAACAATAGACAAATGAACACGGTGTTTTTACTTTGTTCGGAGCTTGTGACGACTCCTACTCGAAGGCCCGTACTCCGTGAGTACTTTCGTTGGGCAATTTACTAGCAATTCGAAATAATGATTATAAAGACAGTACAAGAAATGCTAATAAAAATTAAAACAAAGTTATACCGACAGAAAGAAAACCATAAGGACAGGAACACGTTGTCGGAGCTTCGTTAGCGTCGTTGGAGCGCAGAGCAGCAGAGTAAGCAGTCTAAAAGTTCTGAGTTTTTTCTTCAGCTCTGCCTCCGCCCCATCTTTTATATGAAGCTCGGGGCGCCCTGGATCCCTTCCGGGCGCCCTAGTGAGACGTGGCAAGTCCAACCAGCGAGCTCCAAGTGGTGACGCGCGATCAGGATAATTTTTGCCTCCAGGGCGCCCGGACCACCTTTTTCCAGCGAACAGCTTTCCTGCAAAACAAGGTTAGTCCGAGACAAATAGATCCTGCAAAATAAAGTGTTAGCACAGTTTATGAGTTCAGTATAAGAAGTATGACTTAGATTCCGTCTTTTTCTGAGACCGGAATCTAGTCACGATCTCGACTTAGATATCCGAAATGGATCTAAGCCGGATCGACGCCTAATGTTCCCTTCTCGGAAACGCGTCCTCATAGTCACTCCTTCCAGTGACTTACCTTTACTTACCTGTCAGACGTTCGGTCAACCCTTCAACCCGTCTGGACTTCTCGCCAACTATCCGGTCAGCCGGTCGACCCACTTGGACTTCTCGCCAGCTATCCGGTCAGCCCGTCGACCTAGCTGGACTTCTCGCCAAGCGTCCGATCAGCCCGTCGACCCGCTTGGACTTTGTGTCAGACATCCGGTCAGCCCGTCGACCTGTCTGGACTTAGCCTGCACACTCGATTAGAGTGTTAGATCACGACATATCTAACTTAACTTGATTTGTCATTCATCAAAATCTGAGTTAGACCGTTAGTGCTAACCGCACCAACACATTATTCTTTGGTTCATGAAAATGAAATATATTTTATATTGCCTTAGAGAAAATAGTTTTTACTTTAATAATTTTTTCTCTTTATAAGAAAATCTAGAATTCTATAGTAAAAAAGTAACAAGATTCTTTAAACTATTTTTTCTAAAACAATAATAAAAAAATCAGGATTTTACCGTAAACCTGCTCTTCTCCAAGAATTAATGATAATTTCTACAAGAATTGTTATCTTCTATTTAAATTGTGCCTCAAATTCATTCCATCCTAATTGCTCAATCAATTAGTTAAAAATATTCTTAATATATACACATTATAATAAATCTTTTCTGTGAGACTAATAAATGTCTGATGATATTAAAATCGAAATAAGTATTCTTAATATACACATCATATTTTGCAGGATCCTGATTCTATGCAAATCTATTTGGGGTCACATGAATGGAATTATCCTATCAAAAATCTTATGATTAAATATTATTATGATTAATCATTTTAAAAAATATTTGTATATAAATAAATTAATTAGCAATTTAATTATAAATTTTCTACTACCGACATAACAATAATCATTCAACCTCAGGATATTCTCCTATTCACAAAATAAAATTTCATAATCTTTTGAGCAAATTACCTATGTAACCTTTAAACTTTTTCAATAATTTACTTTTAGCTCTCTAATTTTTTTTTTCCCTAAATAAATCAGCCATTAAACTTTTTCGATCACTCACCTTTGGCACTCTAACATTTTTACTGAACAAATTAACAATTCAACTTTTTTAACCAGTCGCTTGTGACTCCTCGATTAAGTTTTTCTAAAAAGATTGATAAAATTACAAAACGTACCTCCTACGTGTCTATTAAAAGGGTAACATATAAAAGAGACGACATATCTCATATCAATAGTAGCATTAGATAAAGTGAAATTGTAGAGCATAGCGCTGACAACACTCTTTCACATAAGGCCACTGCTCCGGACTTAAGTCCTTATGATTTTACTCTTTCACAAAAGACCTCATTCCAAATAGAGATATCTTTCTCTTATAAACCTATGATCTTTCCAATGTATTTTCATATTGTCTGGTCCTCTTGTTCGAGGTCAATCAGATCATAGTTCTTGTGCACAGTCGACGGTTAAACCTTCTGGCAGTCTGAGCTCTGATACCAATTGTTAGATCAAAAAGAATTTAGATATCTCCACAATGATATGATATTGTGCACTTTGGGCCTAAGCACTCATGATTTTACTCTTGGGCTCTACCCAAAAGACCTCATTCCAAATGGAGATATCTTTCTCTTATAAACTTATGATCTTTTCCATGTGTTTTTAATGTGGTACTATGTTTACAATCTCACAACCCCAACAGACAGCCTTACTAGTGGTGAATTGACTGCATTCGTTCCTTATGGTGATAGCCCAACCGGGTCTAACGAATGTGCGACAGCGGAATGCAACTGCAACGCACCAACAGCGACTTCTCTGGCGAAGATCTCCCTAGGAAGCAGCACCTTGAAAATTACAAAGATGGCCACGAGATTTTGGTCGAACATCATGTGATAGGCGCCTTTTACCCCCCCCCCCCCTTAAAAGGCATGCAGGAGGCACACTTCGTAGTTTTCGTCAATTTTTTCAAAAAAATTTGATGAAAGAGTCGTAAGTAATCAGTTAAAAAGTTGAATGACTAATTTTTCAGAAAAAAAAAATTACAATGTTAAAATTAGATTATTGTAAAAAGTTTAAGGGCTGATTTATTAAAAAAATAAAATTAGAGGGTCAAAAACGGTTAATAAAGTGTAAAGTCACGGAAGTAATTTATCCTAAATTTTTTAACAATCAATTAGTATGCTGTGCCAATTAGGCATCCAACACAAAAGTAACCACAAAGAGCACAGTTTAAAGGTTAAAAGAGTAATCTCATATAAAATTAAGTAAAATTAAGGGTGTATTTGATTTGCACCGTTTTTATTTTCATTTTCTGGAAAATGCGTATTTTTTAGAAAACAGAAAATGACTTTTTGTCATTCTCTGTTTTTCTAAAAAATGATAGCCAATCTTTTTGAAAATGCGCGCGAAAAACGTAAACCAAACATCATTTTTTAGAAAATACATATTTTTCAGAAAATGAAAATGAAAAACACGCATACCAAACGACCCCTAAACAATCCTAGCTATTCTATTCCGATTCCATCCTAAAAGATTATTTTAAATGATCCCACAGCAATTCGATACTTCCGAATCATAATACGATCGTGCAATCCTACTATCTCACGCTTTTGTAAACCGTTATTACGCACTCTTTGATTGTATTTAAAAGCTGTAAAAAAAAAAAGTTAAAAAATCAGCCAGCAAAAAAAATGGTGTTGTTTTGTTGATCCACCTTTTCTGTTAGGAATTGCTCCACTGCTGCGGCCGCGGGCCGCGCCACGCCCTTCTCCCACGCCGTTTCCGCCTCCGCCGCAGGACCCGCCACGGTTGCGGTGGCGTCCAGCCGCCGCAGCGGCCACCCCATCTCACCCAGCCGATCGATCTTCCGCACCTGCTCCTCCGCCAGCCGCCGCGTGTTGGCCTTAATGGCCGATACAGCTGCCTCGTACGCCGCCGGCGTACCCCGTCCCTCCCCCCTGAAGTACTCCCGGAACTCGGCCACGCCGATGGCCTTGCCCAGCCCCAGGTGCCTCCGCTCCCCTGCCGTCGACGCGGACTCTTCCTCGAAGTACCGCGCCAGCTCCTCCACCATTCCTTCCGCCAACATTTCCTCCACCCGCCGGTCGAGCTTCTCTGCCAGCGCGGCCGCGTCTACGTCCACCCACAGGAAGCAGCAGTGGTACCGCAGCGCCGCCGCCTCGATTCTTCCCCGGCAGTCCTCGAACGGGCTCCGGCGCTGGTCGAATCTCCTGGCGATGGCCGCGTGTACGAAGGAGTTCGACCCGCCAGCCATCACCGGCAGCATTCCACGGCCAGCAATCCCCGCAATGGCGCGCGCCGCCATCTCCCGGAAAGCCGCGGGAGGCAGCTCGCCGTGCTCCGGGTCGAGCTCCCCCAGCAAATGATGCACCACACCACGACGCTCCGCCACGGGCATCTTATTGGTGGCGACGTCGAGACCCCAATACACCTGAATCTTATCGGAGTTCACCACCTCGCCGGCGAACTCATTTGCTAGCCCAACTGCAAGCTTGGACTTTCCAGTGCCGGTGGCGCCCAAAACCACCACCACCCTCTCCTCCGCCTCATCGCCATTTCCACTCACGCAGCAGCTTCCCTGTCGGCAGGAACTCCATCGCATGTCCAAATGGCGACGGCGACAGCCCTGCTGCGGCAGAGTCGACGCCGCAGCCATGTCCGTGACGAAAGCGAGACCAGAGAAAGCTTGTCGGTGCCGGTAAGCGAGCAGAGCTGAGTTGGCGCCTCTTTTGAATAGGATTCTCATAAAGCCCAGACAAGAAGCAGCTCCGGCACGAAGAACAGAGGAATGCCACGAGAAGTGAATCGAGAGCAGTAAATTAAACCCGGCAATCTCTCCACGCAGATCTCGCGATCAGAAACGCCGACGATTGAAAGAGGCAAAGTCTTAGCGGTCTCCCTCTCTCAATCGTCGCATGCTCTACTTCTTGTGGGTGCGGCTGTTTCTCCGCCATCCATGCATCTTTGGTCGTTTTTCACTTTTCTCAAGTCTCTGCTACCGTCCGGGATAAGACCGACACCATCTAACTAACTAACAAACTATGTATTAACGTCGGACAGACAGAAATTTGGATGCCAGATCGAGTCAAGAAAGAAGTCACTCTCCCAGTTTGTTGACTTCCTCCGGCCAATGACATGAAAGAATCCCATGAAATGAGCGATCTTCAACAGTGTAGCTCTCTCTCCCTTGAAAAGTTTCTTGACCAGTCCAACCTCTTTAATTAGTCTTTATAATTATCATTTAAAGCATTAAAAGGTGTTTTCTACTTGGTGATTGTATGGATTTATGGGCAAGTTAACGGATGGAAAAGAAATATGGGCCTGGCCCGTGGGCTTAAAGTTATATTTGTACATGGTTAATATTATCAAGTTGGGACCTTAATATGGGCCTGGCCCGTAGGCTTAAGTAAGTGCTATCAACTGCCTATTCAATGTCCACTTTTGAATTGCGCGGGAACACATTCTGGCGGGAGATATGACAGCGCGCGTTTGCTCATGGCGACTTTGCCACCACTACGGCACTACGCCGCCTTTGCCGGGAAACTACTTCGACGTTTCCTTGGAACCCACGCCACCTGCTCCGCTTCCGTGGCCCCCAAACTTTCTCCGTGGTTATATTAATTATTAATTATTATTTTAGCATTTATAAAATATGTCGAATTTATAAACCGGCAAGAAAACCGCTTCTCTCCGTCGTGGATTATTAACTTCCAACGAAGGCTCCACCCACGACCTCACGGTCTAAAAAGCACGATGTCGTGGGTGCCAACTCGATCACAACCTGGGTAATGAATGGCCCATCGAAGTCGGTCCCACGTGGATCCGTCTCCAAACGTAGCTGGGTGTTATGTTGGGGAAGCTTTTTCGAGTGTGAATTAAATCGCAATTTTACCACTACGACGTTCGACCGCTTCGTGGTCGCCGCCAAAGGAGGAGCTATAAAACCTAAAGCGCCGAGTGGAAAAAGGTAGAGAGTGTGAGTCATTTACCAGT
The DNA here is from genome assembly GCF_018446385.1 of Zingiber officinale. Classification (NCBI taxonomy): domain Eukaryota; kingdom Viridiplantae; phylum Streptophyta; class Magnoliopsida; order Zingiberales; family Zingiberaceae; genus Zingiber; species Zingiber officinale. The sequence goes on from NC_055990.1 coordinate 162,681,549, forward strand.
TCTCGGAGATTGAAGGAATCGATCGTCTTCTCGTCGTTGCTTTGCTGCTCTCGATCGTCGCAGGAAGCCGAGGAGTAGAAGCAAGAGCCGGTACCTGGTGATTTATGTCGGATTTTGATATCGTCTTGCAAATCTGCTCTCTGAAGGAAGAACAAGGGTGGGCTGCCAGTTCTTGCTATTCTTCCACAATCTGCATGAAAAAGAAGTTTGCTTTCCTGAGATCCAATGGCTTCAAACACTGTTGGTAGGGATATTTTCAAGTGAAAGTAGTGATCTCTTGTGTTAGATCTGAATTGTTTGATCTTGCAGGGCTGGATTTGGTTTCGGAGTGAAGTATTTCGGATTTCTTCATATATTTCGCTGTTTCCCCCGCGCCCTCACCTGAATCGAGAACGTTGGTCTCGGCTCAAGTTTGCAGTGTTGAGAATCTCAATTTGGAAGTGCTCGCTGTTGATCCGGAGAAAGAAGAAGCGAATTTGGTGCTTTTCTTGTTGGCAGAATGAGAACGAGGAGGAAAATGAAGAAATTTGAGAGTTTCGATTCCTCCGGCTTGAATCCAGTGGAAGAATCGGAGGGGTCGGCTTCACTGGATTCAATTTCGTCAAAAATGTTGAGCAGTTCGGAGAAGATCGGCAAATGGATCAGGCAAGTTCGAGTCTCGTTCACTGACCCTGATGCCACCGATTCTTCCAGCGAAGAAGAGGATGATAACCATGGTGATGGCTTGAAGAAGAGAAAGCGAGTTGCTTTCGTGATCCCCGTCGACCCTGCAGCCGCTACTCGCGGGCCCGCAAATCTCTCAAAATCGATGAAGACCCCCATCTCCGGGAAGCAGAAGGGAGTACGGCAGCGGCGGTGGGGAAAATGGGCGGCGGAGATCAGAGACCCCATCCGTGGCATTCGTCTCTGGCTGGGCACTTTTCCGACCGCCAATGAGGCGGCCGAGGCTTACCGTGCGGCTGCAAGGCGGATTGAGAAGGAAAAATCCCTTCTGCAACGCGAACGGCGCTTCTCCAATGACGACGACGCTGTCGCCGGTTCCATTTCATCTTCCTCCACAGCGACAACGGCACAGGCGTTGGGGATCCCCGTTCCATCGTCCTCTGTCCTCGAATCTTCCTGCTCGGCGAAAGAAAGTGCTTCGACTGGTGCCGCTGCTGTGCCGGCGGCGGAGGAGGAGTGGATGGCAAGCATTACAACGCCGGAAGTGGAATTCGGGCTCGATGAAGAGCCGTTCTTGGTCGGCGAGCTCGCCGAGGATTTGATCGGGCTTGCTGATTTGCCGCTGTGGACGGAGAACTATCTGGACTGCGGAGATTTTTCATTTCTAGATCTTCAAAATTAATATTTAGAATGCAATTTCTGTTTTCGTATGAGAAATCATGTTTTTTTTTTCCTTGATCAGATTGTAAAATACTAATGTAAATATATGGCTTCAGCAGTTCTTCATTTCTTAATAAATTCGGAGAATAGATGGCCGGACTCGAACATTACTCGTTTACAGCCCTAGCCCTAGGAGCACGGACGAATTGCGGTAGAAGTACCTTATCAACTTTTGGGGGAAAGCTTCCTGGAGATTCCTCTGCTCTGGCTTCTCTTCAGCTTGTGCCCCTGCATCTTCTTTTCGAGCTCATGGAACCCATCTCCAAGGGATCCCCGATCGTCCGCTCTCCCATCGATCTTCTTCCTCCCCTAGTCAACACCCAACAACGATCACAAAAAGAGAAGCAGCAAAAAGGGCGATCGATGGAATCAGTAATCAGTCGTACCTGGACGAACCCTCTTTGTCGGATCTTATCACAGCATCCGTAGGCGCCGCTTCTGCCCCCAACTTCCGCATCGCCAACCCCCAATCCATCCTCAAGGACAACCCCCGCCACCAACTCCATCGGCGACTTGGTTTCTGCCCTCTCTGCCGCCGCAGCAAGGCGGAGGGTTATCGGCGTAGCCGGCTGCCCCTTCCGTGCCTCGCCGCGCTTCCGCCTCGTCTTTCTTCGACCCAGATCACGAATCGATTCGCCATCTGCAGCACACATCGCCGGAGACGATCTGCCGGTGGGCCTCGTGGTCCGCGAACAGATGTCCATTTGAAATGATCTCGTCGATCTTAAATACCAAAAACACCCTCAATTGCTTTCCTAAATTACGTCCGTACCCATTTCATCGCTATACGAATTAGTATTAATATTTTGATTTATTACTAATAAATTTAATCCACTATTTGTCTAGCCACGACGGCACACCCCTCCCTCCCTCTTATCCGCCCGTCCGACGTGTAAGCATGCTATTGGATGTATTATCCACTGGGATAAGATTGGCAAATCGGCACCTCACGTGCCCCATCTACTCCTTTGCCCACCACTTGTTATTAGCTAACGCGCTCCAGCTCCCTCCGTCCTCACTGCGCGTGTTGGAGTTGAATCCTATCCAATGGCATCGCTCACCATGATGGCTTCCATGCTCGGCGGCGCCGCCACCGTCGCCGGCCGCCCCTCCCTCAACTCCGGACGCCGGAGCCTGATCGTGGCCAAGGCAGCGGCTTCAAAAGATCACGATCACGCAGCTAGTTCCAAGCCCGACGACCGCGACGACGAGAACGCCGGCGGGCGGAGGGCGGTCATGTTTGCCGCAGCGGCAGCCGCGGCGTGCGCCGTCGGGCAGGGAATCGCTATGGCGCTGGACGAACCGAAGCGGGGAACGCCGGAGGCGAAGAAAAAGTACGGGCCGGTGTGCGTGACGATGCCGACGGCCAAGATCTGCCACAAGTGAAGGGGCGACCGACGGCGACGTAGCTAATGCTAAATGGGATGGGCCTGGCGTTTAGGATCCATTGGGCTTTATTTGGCGGCTGGTGCATCGATGTAATCATGTGATTAAAGTACCACTTAACGTGTCTTCATTTTCGCCTTAATCGAAATCAAATTATGAATCTATAATTTATAGTTGACATTGAAATAAGAATTATGTTGGTTGAACAAGGTTACAAACGACCACCATTCACAACTGCATCGATCAATTTGGTATACGAATACTGATGCGGGATGTAATCACAGGGCGACATATAATTTAGGAAAGTGAAGGATCTTGCATAGGTGGTGGTCAAAATTAACAAAAATATCTCAGCTCTATGCCATTCTCGACTCCTTGCTACTCTTTGATTCACGTCAACCCACTTAACTTTTATCACACCCGGCTCCAGGTTACTCTCGGCTCCTTACCCCTCCATGCTCCACATCATTCTCAATTTCTTGCCACTCCAGGCTTCAAGCCACTTCTTACTCCTTGCCACTTCTGACTCTAGGCCGCACTCTCAACTCCTTGCCGCTTCATGCTCCACACCATTCTTGACTTCTTACCACTCCCGATTTCAAACCACTCCCGACTTCAAACCGCTCCCGGCTCCTTGTCACTCCCAGCTCTAGACCGTTCTCGGCTCCTTTCCACTCCCCTGCTCTAGCTTTTCTTGACTTCAACCTGCTCCTGACTTTGAACGATAAAATGCGACTCGCTGAATACACAGATAACATAGCCGTTATTTCCCAAAGAATATGGGAAATGAAGTCATTTACTCAGAAATAAATAGGCAACACAAATAAATTTTTTTAGGAAACATTGGTAACACAAGCGAGAACTCCGAGACACGTGGAGAATGTGAGTGTTAGCTGCTACTCTATAAAAAGTCGCCCATCCCTATGTGCGCAGGTACGCTCACATGCATCTGAAATCCTAAATTACCTTTCTTCTTCTTTCTTCCTCCTATATTGGAGATTGACTTGAGCGTCGAAGTGGTTGTGCTGGGAAACTCCCCGACCATCAATCTAACTCTCCCCTTCTCATTCTTTTCCAATCAGGCTCTTGCTGGTCTCTTCGCTAGTCCTCATTGTTGCAAGTCAATTAGAAACAAAGTCATTTCTTTTGTGTTCCTTTATCAGAAACAAATTCCACACCTTCTTCGACCATACTTCTTCGACCAAGTCATTTCTTTTGTGAACCTATATCAAGCATCTATGTGCACCTATGCCAAGAATGGACCACCATTGACTAGTCGCAAAGACAATGTCTAGAAAAGAGAGAGTATATGCCTTGGAAAGAAATTGTACAACTCGACGTCTCAGAAAGAGGTGACTTATATCAGCACCATGAGCCTTAGAAAGACATAGTATAATTGGTGAGGATGAGATGAGTTCCTACTACTTACATCGTGCGCCATATAATTTAGGAAAACCAAGGGTTTTGTATATGTAGGGGTCAGGGTCTTGCACAAGTGGTGGTCATAGTCAACAGAAGGTCTCCCAACTCCATGCCTTTTCCAACTCTTTGTCACTCCCCGCTCTATGTTATTCCCGACTCGTTGTCACTCCTGGTTAAAGGCTGCTCCCAGCACATTGCCACTCACCTCCATGTCATTCCTAACTCCTTGTCACTCCTGGTTCTAGGCCACTCTCGGCTCTTTGCCACTCTCGACTCTAGACTGCTCGGGGCTCCTTGCTACTCCTAACTCCAGGTCGCTCCTGACTCCAAGTGGTAAGATGTGTCTTGCTGAAAACATAGACATGAGGCAACGTTACTCTAAAGAATGTTGGAAACATGGGCATTTACTCCGAAATAAATGGATAACGCAAACATTTATTTTAGGAAGCATGGGTAAGGCAGACAGAGATCTTGAGGCACATGGAGAACATGAGTGTTAGCCACTACTAGAGAACTTGAATTATTAGTCTAGTTGTCACTAATAATTGAACTTTGATTTTGATAAATGATAAATAGTTAAAATTAGATTTTGTATGACCTGATATTTTTATCTAGTGTGCAGAAATTGACGGGTCTAGAATAGAAGACTTGATACTACGCTGAAACCCAGTTACGTCTGAGGAACTGATAACTAGCACGGAGTCCATATAGGTCAAGGTGTGACCTGATATCCGACAAGAAGTCTAGTTGGGTCTTCGGCCTTTGGTACATCCGAAGCCAAGGTTCCAATTGCATGGTGCTGGACCAATGAACCTCATTGATGGTGGCTTCTACGTATGGGAGTCTCGAGGTCCTCAAGCTCATCCTCTCTCTGGCTTCTATTGACGTCAACTGTGTTTCTGGGCACAACACCACCACCGCGCTTCACTGTGCTGCGTCTGGTGGTTCCTTGGCTGCGGTTGATGTTGTGAAGGCTCTTCTCGTTGCCAGTGTTGATCCCACGGTGGTTGACGCCGATGGAAACCGCCCAACTGACATTATAGTAGCATCCCCCAGGTCGCCTCTTGCAAGGAATTACCTTGAGCAACTCCTTGATAAGAGTACCATTTCTAGTTATGGTGGGAACAACGAAAATCTTACCCGCGTGATGACTACCTCATCAAATTCTCTGTCTGCTTTTGATAGTGATTTGGCCTCCTTGCCTCCAGCCAAATACCCTGACCTCCCACCACTGACTGTGCCAGCAAAAAAAGAGTATCCAGTAGATCCGACATATCCAGATATCAAGAACAATATATATGCCACAGATGAGTTCTGCATGTTCTCGTTCAAGATCCGCCCTTGCACTCGTGCATATTCCCATGACTGGACTGAGTGTCCGTTTGTTCATCCTGGCGAGAATGCTAGGCGGTGTGATCCAAGAAAGTATCACTATAGCTGTGCCCCTTGTCCTGACTTCACCCTGCGCAGTATCGCACAAGACTATGCAAAGATGGAATCAACTGCTCTCGCCAAGTATGTTTCTTTGCGCACACAAATGTGGAGCTCCGTCCGCTCCCCATGTCCACTGGATCCATGGATCCCTCCCCTTGAGCAACCTCATCTGCTGCAATGGAGATGGCAGTTGCCATGGATTTCATCCCTAGGTCACCTTCTGCTGTTATGACTTCCTTCACACCACCCATTTTGCCTTCGGTGAATGGTTCTGGACACTCATTGGGTTGACCACAACCTAACATACCCACATTAAATCTTCCTGCAAGTAATCTTCAATCAAGCAGATTACGGTCGTCTCTCAATGCACGAGACATGCTGGTGGATGACCTCACACTTTTGTCGGAGATTAGTTCCCAACAATCTGTGAATGACATGCACTATTCTCGACCTAACTCTATGGCAATGGCTGGGAATTCTCTGGTCAAAGCCAAATCCATGAATCCTAAAAATCTTGATGATATTTTTTCTATAAAAATGACCTTGTCCCCGAGATGTAATTCTGATCATGGGGGCATATTTTCTCCATCGAACAAGAATGTTATGCTTAGTCAATTACACAATCTGCAGTAACAACAAAGTCTGCTTTCACCCATTAACACTAATGTATATTCACCCAATATCTCTTCTCCTGGTGTTATGTCACCTCGAAGCATCGAGCCTATTTCTCCATTAAATTCTTGCTTGTTTGTTCTTTCACAGAGAGAGAGGCAGCATCTTACTCAATGGAGCCTGAGCTCACATGATCTTGGTCCCATCTCATCTCCAGTTATTGGCTCTCCTGTTAATTCATCACTACTCAATTGGGCATGCCCTTCTCGCCGTGTTCCTAATTGGGGGTTAAATGGTGAAGAGCTAGGACATCTCAAGCGATCATCTTCCTTTAAGCTAGGAGAAGATGGGGATGAACATGATGTATCAGGGCATCCACAATGTTATAACGTTATAACACCCACCACCTCATCAAAAAGCATGGGGCCCACTGTCATATACTCATTATAACAACATCTTTCTTTCACCCACATTCCTTTTAACATTAACACTCATTATTTATGGACCCCACAATCCACTCAATCATCTTAAAATTATATCATATTAAATAAATATATTTTAAATATATTTTTAAAATATTTAAATTATTATTATTTTTTTTAATAATAATATTACTTTTAAAAATATAATTTTATTATTTTTCAAAAATAATATTAATTTTTTAAAATATATTTATTAAATAAAATAGATGGTTGTGAGGAAACGAAATTACAATGTTAGAAAAACAAAATTATAAAGTTGGGAAAATAAAATTATAACTGAGCGCCTAAAATTATAAAGTTGGGAAAATGAAATTACAACTGAGCGACTAAATTTACAAAGCTGGGAAAACAAAACTTATTTTAAATTACCATGTAATTATGAAATTGAAATGTAACAATCACTTAAATAAATCATACAATTATGAAATTAAAAATAATATATGAAATAGTAATTCACGGATTGTTGTTGTATTGCCCCCAGATATGCTCAACTAAGTCGGTGCGAAGTTGGTGATGAACTTGAGTGTCACGTAGCTCAGAATTTGTTCGAAGATAATCCTGAAATCCTCAGTTTGAGCCATGGATAGATTGTGCGAGTTCGTCACCTTTATCGTTGTATCAATTTGTCATGTGACCTCCCTCATCCTCAACAATCATATTATGCAAAATAATGCATGCTAGCATGATTTGTTTTAACTTTTTCCTATACCAATAACGAGCCGGACCTCTGACAATTGCCTATCGAGATTGGAGCACTCCAAATGCCCGTTCAACATCTTTTCTTGCAGACTTCTGTTTTCCTTAAACAACTTCCTCTTGGGATCCTCCAGGCAAGGAAAAGCCTTAACAAAAGTAGTCCACTCGGGATATATTCCATCTGTTAGATAATAACCCTTCGTATATGTAGTGTCGTTCACCGTGAAATTAATCTTCGGCATATTTCCTTGCAAGACGTTGTTGAATATGAGAGATTCATATAACACGTTAATATCGTTACGTGAACCGGCGACCCTAAAAAATGCATGTCATATCCACAAGTCATGAGACGCGATCGTTTCAAGTACGATTGTTGGTGACCCATGTCCCCTTGTAAATTGACCTTTCCAAGCAACTGGACAATTTTTCCATTTCCAGTGCATACAATCAAGGCTACCTAACATGCCAGGGAAACCATGTCTCTCATCATGCATTTGAAGAAGACGTTGAACATCATCAGCATTTGGCCTTCTCAAGTACTTATCACCAAATATTTCAACCACGTATTCGCAAAACTTGAAAAGGCGTCTGATGGCAGTTGATTCACCCATACGTAGATACTCGTCAAGATGATCGACAGGGACTCTGTAAGCCAGTTGACGAATCGTGGCAGTGCATTTTTGTAGTGGTGACAACCCTTTTCTTCGTACAACATCGTCCCTGTGTTGAAAAAATAATGAATGATTTTATAATGCATTCACTATGCGGAGAAATAACTCTCTTCACATTCGAAATCGTCTTCGAAATATTTCATCATGATACACCTGGGTTATAGAGAAATAATCATTGACGAGCCTCTCATGCCCGGCTTCACGATTTCTTTAGACGAACCTTCTTCTGCGCATACCCCTTCTTTGATATGCTTCCATAAGTTGTTGGTGTTGTTGAAGAACCAATAATATCAATTCTTCACCCGAATCATAAGCTTGCTCATCAATTTCAACATGGACTTCGTCTTCGCTTGTCGAGCTAGAATTTAAGCTAGAGTTGCCTGTATAATGAGATATTTTTGGAGGAAACACGTTTTAGTATATGTGTTTAAGAAATGGTTTGATAGTCGAATGAAAATCTTGTAGCATAATGTGTCTATGTATATTGTTTTTCTCATGTAATGGCTAGTTTGCAACGACTAGTTTGTAACGGTTAGTTTGCATCGGTAAGTTTGCAACGGTAAGTTTGCAACGGCTAGTTTGCAACGGCTAATTTGCAATGGTTAGTTTGCAACAGTAAGTTTGTAACGCCTAGTTTCCAACGCCTAGTTGTAATAGCTAGTTTCCAAGGCTTGTTTAACGACTATTTTATAAAATTATAATAATTAAAAATCACATTAATCGAAATGAGAAATACAATAATTAAAAATTACAATCACTCGAAAATATAATAATACTAGAAAATAAACGTTGAGTAAACAATTTAGATATTCCATCTCAACCTAATATCCTGACATAGGCATTCATGTATGATAAGCTGCTCCTTTATCATCTGCGAGGTGTTTTTGTTCAATATTTCGTACTCCTTCAACTTCAAGCGACGATTCTTAGCTTCAGATTTGGACAATGCAACTTTTGCCTTAATCTTCTCTACTTCGAGTTGTTTTTGTTTCAAATCGACTTCGGACTTCTTCACGTTTGTGTACTCAGTGAACTTTGTGATAATAGTATTGTTGTTTACTGTCAAATCCTCCATGGTCCATTTTAATTTGTCTTTTCCCTTTCTTTTTGCTGCCTTTTGCCCCATTGAACGAGTATCTTCATAATCCAGGTCTATACTCACATCTTGGTTGGAGGAGGTGTTGCTTGCTCCCAACTCTGATGTCCTCGTCTTCTTTGTCGCCCACAAAGTGATCAACGAACCGTGGAGTAAACATTGGACGATCTTTGACAATTCTCCACACATGTTCGAGATTGAATACAACGCCATTGTTTTTGGATCGATATTTTTCGTACGCAAACCTCAATATATCTTCATGACCACTTCGATATGAACTATAAACACTATTGTAATTTGCGTTGAATCGATATATCTTTTTTTGGATTGTATTGTGTCAATGTGACTGTATAACATTTGCACTTCTGATGTTTGAACTTAGGGGAAGATTCTCATTGTAGTAGCTTGCAACCCGTCCTCAAAAAGCATCCGCCTTTTGATCATTGCCGATTATTGGATCATCACTAATAGTGACAAAACTTCTCGCTAAGACCTCGTCTTCAACCTTTGTTTAATTTGAACGCTTTCTTGTACCCTCAGCATTTGAAACCGCCTTTTCTAAATTGACCACATCAATTAGGGATTCACGGTCGGAAAGCTGAGTCTCCGGAACAAAAGTCAGAGTTGCATGTTCATTCGACATCGAAGGAGTGAAAGACATACCAGTTGTGTGTGGGTATCATATCCATGAATAATCGACGGCGTGAAATATACGGATGACTCATGTTTTGCCAATATTCGGCTGGAAGCGGTTGATATGAACCTCAAGGGGCATAATTCAGATGATTCATAGAATTTCCAAAACCTTGAAAATTTTGTGGAAATGGATGTGAGTATTGATAATTTGGTGGAATTTGTGAATTTTGGGAAGATGAATATTCTTGCAAGTTGTTTGTAGAATTCAAAAATTTGTAAAAAATGTCTTATAATTTTCATCCATTTCGGATAGAAAATAAGATGGTAGGAATTTGAAAAAATAGATGGGGAGAGAAATTAGAGAGTAGAATTGAAAGAGTAGCGGGTTGGAATGAAAATATGCGCATATATGGATGGATATTTATAAATGAAATTTTGAACTAGCCGTTAAAAAACTAACCGTTTTATTTATTTTTTAATTTTATAATTTACATTTTAAAAAAATTAAAAAAAAATTATACACATGGGGTGGGCTAGGGCCAGGGCTGGCCCACTCCATGCAAAGCTTGAACGCGTTCAAGCGATTTAATATTAACGCCGTATCTGCAACGCGACGTTAATTGAACAGTGGCGTTATAACGCGTCATTAACGCCGTGTTGCAGATGCTCTCATGGGTCCATGCGCCTGAGTCACCTTCCGGCCTCCGAACCAACCCTCGTGGAGTTTCACTGGCATCAGAGACGACGGCATCTCGATTATTTCGGCGATTCAGGCGCAGAAGCTGCTGTCTCACGGCTGTTATGGTTTTCTGTTATCGTTGATCAGTACTGAGGACAGTAGTAGTTCGCAGCTCTCCGATGTTCCTGTTGTCCGGGAATACCCAGATGTATTTCCTGAGGAGCTGCCAGGTTTGCCTCCCAGAAGGCCAGTGGAGTTCGCTATTGAGCTGATTCCGGGAACCGGGCCGACATCGAAAGCTCCGTATCGTATGGCACCAAAAGAGTTGAACGAGCTGAAGGTTCAACTCCAGGAGCTTTTAGACAGGGGATTCATTCGCCCTAGTGTTTCACCATGGGGTTCTCCAGTTCTATTTGTCAAGAAGAAAGACGGCACCATGAGGTTATGTATTGACTACAGGCAGCTGAATTCAGTGACTGTCAGAAATAAATATCCATTACCACGGATTGAGGATTTGTTTGATAACTCAGAGGTACATCAGTGTATTCTAAGATTGATCTGCGATCCGGATATCATCAGTTGAGAGTCAGAGATTCTGATATCCAGAAGACAGCTTTCCGTACCAGATACGGTCATTATGAGTTTTTGGTAATGCCATTTGGGCTTACCAATGCTCCAGCGGTGTTTATGGACTTGATGAACCGCATTTTTCTGGAGTATCTGGATCAGTTTGTTATCGTTTTCATTGATGACATATTGGTCTACTCTCGTTCCGAGGAGGAGCATGCACAGCATCTTCGCACAGTCTTGGAGATTCTTAGACGGCATCAGCTGTACGCGAAGTTCAGCAAGTGTGCATTCTGGCTATCTTCAGTTGGTTTTCTTGGACACGTGGTTTCTAGCAGAGGTATTTCAGTTGATCCTCAGAAGATCGAGGCTGTCACCGGTTGGGAGCAGCCGAAGTCAGTTCAGGAGATACGCAGTTTTCTGGGATTGGCCGGATATTACCGACGTTTTGTCGAGGGCTTCTCGCGTATTGCTATGCCGCTGACACGTCTTACCAGGAAAGGCGTGAAGTTCATATGGTCCGAGGATTGCGAGACCAGCTTTCAGGAGCTGAAGCGGAGATTAGTGTCGGCTCCAGTTTTGGTTCTACCTTCTGGAGAGGATGGGTTTGTACTTTACACCGACGCGTCTCTACAGGGTTTGGGCGCTGTTCTGATGCAGCACGGCAGAGTAGTCTCTTATGCTTCTCGTCAGCTGAAGGAGCATGAGAAGAACTACCCAGTTCATGACTTGGAGTTAGCTGCCATCATCTTTGCTCTTAAGCTTTGGCGTCATCATTTATACGGTATCACATTTGAGATTCTCACTGATCATAAGAGTCTCAAATATATTTTCACTCAGAAGGAGCTTAATCTCCGACAGAGGAGATGGATGGAGTTCCTGAAGGACTACGATTGTACCATTAGCTACCACCCGGGGAAAGCTAATGTGGTTGCAGATGCAGGAAGTCCAGAGGGACTTTGGCTTGCCACCGGACTTCAGTCACGGACTTGATTCAGAGTTTCTCAGAGTTAGATCTTGAGGAGCAGGGACCGACAGAGCAGGGTATTCTGGTTACCATGGTTGCTCAGTCGTCGATCAGGACGAGGATCCGAGAGGCACAGGCCAGTGATCAGCATTTGCAGTTTATTAGCAGTCAGATAGCTTCCGGGCAGCAGACCGAGTTTACACGAGACGAGGAGGGTATCATATACTTCCGGCTCAGTCTCATCCGGTCTTACAGGAGCTACTTCAGGAGGCACACCGTTCTCGATTTGCGATCCATCCAGGCGGGACCCGTATGTATCGAGACTTGAGACGTTCCTATTGGTGGAACGGTATGAAGAAAGACATCGCGGATTTCGTAGCTAGATGTCTTGTTTGTCAGCAGGTGAAGGCTGAACACCAGAGACCTGCAGGGTTACTTCAGCGGATTCCTATTCCTGAGTGGAAGTGGGATCACATTACTATGGACTTTGTGGTAGGGTTGCCGAGGACACGACGAGGCCATGACGCGATTTGGGTAATCGTTGATCGATTAACCAAATCAGCGCACTTCTTCGATTCGGAGGATCGATTCTGGATCGATTGGCGATCTGTATTCGAGAGATTATCAGACTACATGGTGTTCCATTGAGTATCATTTCGGATAGAGATCCACGGTTCACGCCTGCTTCGCAGTCTCAGCAGCCTTGGGCACACTGCTTTCAAGACTTTTCATCCACAAATGATGGATGTGAGCGGACCATTCAGACTTTAGAGGACCTGAGGTCATGTGTTATGGATTTCGAGGGCTGAGGGGGGGCCCGTTGGTTGAGTTCGCCTACAACAATAGCTTTCATTCTGGCTATCCAGATGGCACCGCTTGAGGCATGGTAGACCTTGTCGGACACCCGTCCTTTGGGATGAGGTTGGAGAGGCTCAGTTGTTGGGACCTCATAGAGTTCAGCAGGATGCAGAGTTGGTCCGTACTATCAGACGGAGGATGTCAGAGGCGCAGGATCGTCAGAAGAGTTATGCTGATCGGAGACGCAGACCACTAGAGTTCTCTGTGGGCGACCATGTATTTCTGCGAGTTTCACCCACGAAAGGGGTGAAGAGATTTGGCCTCAGGGGTAAGCTAGCTCCGCGGTATATTGGTCCTTTCGAGATACTGGAGAGGATCGGAGCAGTAGCTTACCGACTGGCACTACCACCGTCCCTGTCAGGCGTGCACGATGTATTTCATGTATCCATGCTGAGGAGATATGTACCCGACCCGACGCATGTACTGGCTGATATTCCAGTTCCTGACGTTACGGTTCGGATTCTCGACCGGAAAGAGCGTCAGTTGCGGAACAAGACCATCCGGCTGGTTAAAGTCGGATGGCAGCATCATTCGGACGAGGAGGCTACTTGGGAGCTCGAGGACACTATCCGAGCTCGATATCCCCATCTTTTCACTTGAGGTATGTGATTTATTTACCGTTCAGCATTTATACTCAATATCTGTTGTTAGTACTTGTTGGTGGTAAATAACGAAATTTGGGGACCAAATTTTTATAAGTGGGGGAGAATGTAAAATACCGGAAAAATAGGAAATATTAATAAGGGATTTTTCTGGAATTTTTGGAAATTTTTCGGGTATTTTTCGGAGCTCGTACGGACGAGTTAACGGGGACAAAAACGGGGCCCGGGAAAAGCCTGTTTAGGTTACCCCGTTTAAGCGAGGAAATATTTATATTTACATTTCCTTATTCTTTTATATTTCTTAATTTTCTTTTCTCTACCCCGCCGAAACCTCTCGAGCGGCGATTCCTTCCCACGCGCACCCGAGCCCGCCGGTTTGCCCTAACCGCCGGCCCCGGCGGTTTCTTCCTCGCCGGCGCTTGATCAAGAGCCAAACCCCTCTTCTCTCTGCGCCTTCTCCACCCGACAGCACCGCCGGGTGCTCTTCCTCCTCGCTGAGCCACGCGCCGCCGCCACCCCTGCCGACGCCGTGCCCTAGCCGAGCACTGCCGACGTCGTGTCCTAGCCGACCGCTTCATTGCCGGCGATCTTCCCTGAGCCGAGCATCACGCCGGCAGCCGACCTATTGCCTTTGCCCTAGCTTGGATCGCGAGCTTCTCCGCCGCTGAGATCAGGAACGCGCCGGCGACGCTTGAGCGACCACCGACGAGTCTCCTTTCTTTCTCCTTGCGCTCATGAGGTGCCGCCGGTCACTGGAAAACCAGCGCCGTCGCCGTGCCCTAGCAATGGTCGTTGAGGTAGCTGTTCGACCCTAATATTTGCTTTGGATATCTGGTTTGTTTGTGGTGTTGACCTTTTGATTTCATTTCGATCCGATGATGGCAGTAGATAGCGCTGTTTAGGTGGATCTGGGAATTTGGGTGTGTGGGCTGCTCTTTGGTCCAACATCCACTCCTTTTGGCAGTAGATCAGTGTTCACGACTGTGAATTGAGGTAAGTGTAGGGATTTGATACGTGTTGTAGATAATGGATTAATTTAGGTGTGATTTGATTACATGATCATATGTAGTAATTTTGCTACGTGATGTGATGAATTAGGTTTATGTATAGAATTGGATTGGTATTGAATTTAATCCATTGCTTGTTTTGTTACATGGGATCAATTCCATTTCTAAGGAAGGATAAGGTTATTAAATAGGTTTGGAGATTTTTATTTAGTTATATAGCTAAATACATTATGTTTGATAACACAGGACTTTGACGCGAGACGGTATCTCGACGTTGGATTGGACATTTCTTATTCGAGGCGGTACTTTGACTTATGTCATTTGATATGCTTAGTAATTAAATAACACATGGCATTAATTGTGTTTTCTTATCTGTTTCGGTTAATCACTACCCAAATCTTACATGCTTGATTGATTGATTGGTTTTGCATCTCAGGTATATTTTACCTGTTTATATATGCTTATAGGGGTAGTGATATGCCATACTTGACCATGTTCAGGACCTAGGTTTTTATACCTTCTGTGTACCTTGATTTGATATGATTCTTTGACTTAGGGTGCACATTTCTATATATAAGGATTAGGTCAGGATGTTTATATGGTTATTGCCATGCATCATTTGCATGATTGCATGCTGTGCGATAGTCCGCTCCATTATTGAGCACATCGCCAGTTACATGGATCTGCACACACCACCACTCATGGGTTAGTGGTCGATTCAGGCTGAGTGTGTTGCAGCAGGGACTCTGTTAGGCACCGTTGGTCCGCTCATGGGTAGTGTGACACAACGTGTTATCCGGCAGGGATTCCTCCCCGTCTTTGAGTACCGGGAGTTGAGAGCATTGCGCTCCCCCATCTATGATTTGGGGTAGGAGGATAGGTGTACTCCGACAGCATCCCGTCCACTCGGTCACTCATCAGGAGTAGTGACGACAGAGTGCACGGTTGTCACAGCCCTACCCACTCGGCCTCACTTTTGTATGAGATGATCGACTGGCGTCAGGGGTGACCAGGACGCATCATTGGCATCATATGCATGATGCATTTATTGTTTGTGTTTGTGGTTGCTGCATTTATATGCTGCATATTGTTTGGATACCTATGTTTGACATGCATACAGGATTTCCTTATCCCTCGGACTGTTTGACCTTATACTCAGGACCTGGTTAGTACAGCATTCTCCTGTTTACTTCAGATGCATATTTATATCTTTCTTATATCAGGAGACTGTACGCATGATTAGTGTTAGGTGTTATTTCTTTACTTTGCATATCAACTGTACCTGCTGAGTGTTGGACTCACCCCGCCTCCATTGTTGTTATTTTCAGGTTGATGCTGTCAGGAGGGAGTTCCAGTCGCTAGTCCCCACTGCACGTAGTGCTACTCCGCTGCTGGTTTTTGAGTTGTTTCATTTTAGCTTTTCGCTATCAGACATTATTTTAGTTTTGTTTTGGACTTACATATGGATATTGTATGGAATCTTTCCGTTGGATGAACTTTTCGTATGATTTGGATTTACTCTACTACATGCCTGCCTGAACGGCAGAAGAGGTAAGAAAAAAATCGGATTTGGGCTTTACGAGTGTAGTTGAGTAGGGTTGATTTCGAGTCAGAGTATTATAACTGCGTGGTGATTGATTTTCATTACTGTTATTATTCCAGCCGCCTGTGGCTGAGTATTTAGTGCTTGTAGAAAATTTTGATTGTCCGCCGTACAGGGGAGATGCTGCCGAAATTTTCTCGGACAGGGACTCTTCTGGGGGCGTGACAATTTAGTGGTATCAGAGCACAGTTTTACGATCTTTTGTTTCGTATTTTGGATTTTCGGGATTTAGCTGATACCAATTTATTATTTGGTATCAGAGCGGGTTATGATACCTGCTTTTGGTGTTCTGGAGATTTATCGGATACCTGTTGTGGGTATTCAGGATATTTGGGTTAGCCAGGTTTGCGAGTCAAACTGGGCATTATCGGATTTTCGATATGGTTATGTTTCGGATTTCCGTTTCGGATTTATTTGGATTTCCGGCGATATGTACGTACGGAATTTTGAGGTCAAATTGGGGACTGGACATCTCCAGACAGCAAATAGGTATGTTGTTATTTTATGTTGTTATATTGGTATTGATATCGTAATTTAATTTACAGATATGAGACGATCTACTAGTATTGCTGCGAGACGTGGTGCTGGGCGACCACGTGGGAGGACCACGATCTGGATATGCCGAGATGCCCATTGTTAGTGAGCCTGTCAGTGCAACGGGAGCATCGGGCTCTCAAATCCCGATAGCTCTGTAGAGATACCTACTTTGGCCACACCGACGGTATCACGCCTACCGCTTACAGTACCATCGAGTACCATTGGTGTGCACCCGACATCCGCTCGGTCACCTCGACGCGTTTCGATGCCACCACCACTTGGATCTACATGTATCCTATACCGGTGCTTTGTACCCCATGCCTCTGATGGCAGGTGCTCCACATCAGTACCTTTTCCTACCGTACCTCCGGTTGCCACCACTTTTATTCCCCAGGCAGTACCACCGACGACCTATGCTCCGGTACAACAGCACCGGGAGTTCTTCCTCCGGTTTATTCAGCGGTACCACCGTAGTATCAGCTCAAGTTCCTGCAGCCGTCCCGACACGGATCATCGATATTGTCGCTGCACGAGCTAGGATTCCAGCACTGGCCGAGTCGATGAAGACTCGTTTCACTCTTTTCGCGGAGATCTCGATCCGAGTATGGCTCTGTCATGGATAGAGACTATGGGCGCACTTTCTTCTATATGGCTTGCTCAGAGTGGGAGAAAGAGCTGGCTGCTTACCATTTACGGGATGAAGCTAATGCCCGGTGGTTGACTCAGCGTTCTATTATTGGGCAGAACGTCACATGGACCAGTTCGAGAGGCTTTTGAGAGCCGTTTCTTTCCATCCTATCGGATGTCTCGCGATGATTTTATGAGTCGAGGCGGAATAATCGCTCGATGGACCGAGTATAATCTGAATTCCTCCGGTTGGCTCGGTTTTGTCCGGAGTTAGTTGCGGAGGACAGCAGTTTATACAGGGATTGGATGGTTATCTGCGTGTACAGCTTGCCGGATTAGGGATTACATCATACTCGATGCATTGAATCGAGCTTTGATGATAGAGTTAGCTCAGCAAAGATATCCGGACAGAAAAGAAAGCATTGGTCGACTTGAGGCGAGTCCAGCAGACACAGCATGTGACGGCCTCGGGCGATCCAGGTGGTGGTCGAGTACTGGGCGTCACGTAGGCCTCGAAATCGGCGGTCTTCTTGAGGCGTTCCGGTTTCTCGAGCCGGCAACCACCTTCCGGTGATACTCATTGTTTCAGATGTGGATCCAGATATCACCTCACCCCAGCTTGCTCTCTGGGGTTTGCTTTTATTGCAAACTGCCGGGCACCAGAGCCGAGATTGTCACCGAAAGCTCAAAGACACGGGAGGGTCAGTCGAGGGACAGTCTAGTCGAGGCATATCGTGGAGGGCGAAGCCCAATCTTCACGGAGCAGCTCCCTCCGCAGCAACATTTGGCATGCTTGGACAGGAGTACCTTCTGTAGCACCCCGAGTTTTGCTCAGGACCTTATTATCCGACTCAAGGGCAGTATCAGACTCCTCCATTTGGTTGAGAAGAGGAGGCCTTGGTAGCGTACAGCATTCCCACCCGCGCGTCCAGAGCCACCGGTACCACCTCCTCCGCCACCTCCGCGAACAGTGCTCAGCGGGCCGACGGATCCGTTTTCCGCGGTACGATTTCCATTTATGCATTTACTGCTGATATTTTGATTGATACTGGTAGTTCGCACTCTTTTATATCCCGTACTTTTATGCGGGAGATTGGTAGATTACCTACTGTTAGGTTGCGGCGATTGACTGTCTCCCTACCGTCCGGTGATACTTTAGAAGTCACCCAGGAGATCAGAGGTTGCCCGTTAGACTTTGGCAACATGATACTTACAGTAGATCTTCTAGTATTGGAGATGGTCGAGTTTGATATCATTCTTGGCATGGATTGGCTGTCAATATATCATGCTACCGTTGATTGCCAGACGAGGGTGGTCACCTTCCGGCCTCCGAACCAACCCTCGTGGAGTTTCACTGGCATCAGAGACGACGGCATCTCGATTATTTCGGCGATTCAGGCGCAGAAGCTGCTGTCTCACGGCTGTTATGGTTTTCTGTTATCGTTGATCAGTACTGAGGACAGTAGTAGTTCGCAGCTCTCCGATGTTCCTGTTGTCCGGGAATACCCAGATGTATTTCCAGAGGAGCTGCCAGGTTTGCCTCCCAGAAGGCCAGTGGAGTTCGCTATTGAGCTGATTCCGGGAACCGGGCCGACATCGAAAGCTCCGTATCGTATGGCACCAAAAGAGTTGAACGAGCTGAAGGTTCAACTCCAGGAGCTTTAGATAGGGGATTCATTCGCCTAGTGTTTCACCATGGGGTTCTCCGCTATTTGTCAAGAAGAAAGACGGCACCATGAGGTTATGTATTGACTACGGGCAGCTCAGAAATAAATATCCATTACCACGGATTGAGGATTTGTTTAATCAGCTCGGAGGTACTTGTGTATTCTAAGATTGATCTGCGATCCGGATATCATCGAGAGTCAAAGATTCGATATCCGAAGATGCCTTTCCGCATCGGATACGGTCATTATGAGTTTTGGTAATGCCATTTGGCTTACCAATGCTCCAGTGTTTATGGACTTGATGAACCGCATTTTCTGGAGTATCTGGATCAGTTTGTTATCCTTTTCATTGATGACATATTGGTCTACTCGCTCCGAGGAGGAGCATGCACATCTTCGCATACGATCTTGGAGATTCTTAGGCGGCATCACCGACGCGAAGTTCAAAGTGCATTCGCTATCTTGATTGGTTTTCTTGGACACGTGGTTTCTAGCAGAGGTATTTCAGTTGATCCTCGAAGATCGAGGCTGTCACCGGTTGGGAGCAGCCGAAGTCAGTTCAGGAGATCCGCAGTTTTCTGGGATTGGCCGGATATTACCGACGTTTTGTCGAGGGCTTCTCGCGTATTGCTATGCCGCTGACACGTCTTACCAGGAAAGGCGTGAAGTTCATATGGTCCGAGGATTGCGAGACCAGCTTTCAGGAGCTGAAGCGGAGATTAGTGTCGGCTCCAGTTTTGGTTCTACCTTCTGGAGAGGATGGGTTTGTACTTTACACCGACGCGTCTCTACAGGGTTTGGGCGCTGTTCTGATGCAGCACGGCAGAGTAGTCTCTTATGCTTCTCGACAGCTGAAGGAGCATGAGAAGAACTACCCAGTTCATGACTTGGAGTTAGCTGACATCATCTTTGCTCTTAAGCTTTGGCGTCATCATTTATACGGTATCACATTTGAGATTCTCACTGATCATAAGAGTCTCAAATATATTTTCACTCAGAAGGAGCTTAATCTCCGACAGAGGAGATGGATGGAGTTCCTGAAGGACTACGATTGTACCATTAGCTACCACCCGGGGAAAGCTAATGTGGTTGCAGATGCACTGAAGTCCAGAGGGACTTTGGCTTGCCACGGACTTTCACTTGATTCAGAGTTTCTTCGAGTTAGATCTTGAGGAGCAGGGACCGACAGAGCAGGGTATTCTGTTACCATGGTTGCTCATCGTCGATCGGACGAGGATCCGAGAGGCACTGAGCCGTGATCGGCATTTGCGGTTTATTAGCGATCGAGATAGCTTAAGGCGTGACCGAGTTTACACGAGACGAGGAGGGTATCATATACTTCCGAGGCAGATTATGCGTACCTCAGTCTCATCCGGTCTTACAGGAGCTACTTCAGGAGGCACACCGTTCTCGATTTGCGATCCATCCAGGCGGGACCCGTATGTATCGAGACTTGAGACGTTCCTATTGGTGGAACGGTATGAAGAAAGACATCGCGGATTTCGTAGCTAGATGTCTTGTTTGTCAGCAGGTGAAGGCTGAGCACCAGAGACCTGCAGGATTACTTCAGCGGATTCCTATTCCTGAGTGGAAGTGGGATCACATTACCATGGACTTTGTGGTAGGGTTGCCGAGGACACGACGAGGCCATGACGTGATTTGGGTAATCGTTGATCGATTAACCAAATCAGCGCACTTCTTAGCGATTCGGAGGACTGATTCCCTGGATCGATTGGCAGATCTGTATTGCCGAGAGATTATCAGACTACATGGTGTTCCATTGAGTATCATTTCGGATAGAGATCCACGGTTCACGTCTCGTTTCTGGCAGAGTCTGCAGCAGGCTTTGGGCACACAGCTCCGTTTCAGTACAGCTTTTCATCCACAGACAGTCAGAGCGGACCATTCAGACTTTAGAGGACCTGCTGAGGTCATGTGTTATGGATTTCGGAGGCAGTTGGGAGGACCATCTGCCGTTGGTTGAGTTTGCCTACAACAATAGCTTTCATTCGGCTATCCAGATGGCACCGTTTGAGGCGTTGTATGGTAGACCTTGTCGGACACCCGTCCTTTGGGATGAGGTTGGAGAGGCTCAGTTGTTGGGACCTCATAGAGTTCAGCAGGATGCAGAGTTGGTCCGTACTATCAGACGGAGGATGTCAGAGGCGCAGGATCGTCAGAAGAGTTATGCTGATCGGAGACGCAGACCACTAGAGTTCTCTGTGGGCGACCATGTATTTCTGCGAGTTTCACCCACGAAAGGGGTGAAGAGATTTGGCCTCAGAGGTAAGCTAGCTCCGCGGTATATTGGTCCTTTCGAGATCTTGGAGAGGATCGGAGCAGTAGCTTACCGACTGGCACTACCACCGTCCCTGTCAGGCGTGCACGATGTATTTCATGTATCCATGCTGAGGAGATATGTACCCGACCCGACGCATGTACTGGCTGATATTCCAGTTCCAGTTCAGCCTGACATTACTTATGAGGAGGTTCCGGTACGGATTCTCGACCGGAAAGAGCGTCAGTTGCGGAACAAGACCATCCGGCTGGTTAAAGTCGGATGGCAGCATCATTCGGACGAGGAGGCTACTTGGGAGCTCGAAGACACTATCCGAGCTCGATATCCCCATCTTTTCACTTGAGGTATGTGATTTATTTACCGTTCAGCATTTATACTCAATATCTGTTGTTAGTACTTGTTGGTGGTAGATAACGAAATTTGGGGACCAAATTTTTATAAGTGGGGGAGAATGTAAAATACCGGAAAAATAGGAAATATTAATAAGGGATTTTTCTGGAAATTTTGGAAATTTTTCGGGTATTTTTCGGAGCTCGTACGGACGAGTTAACGGGGAAAAAAACGGGGCCCGGGAAAAGCCTGTTTAGGTTACCCCGTTTAAGCGAGGAAATATTTATATTTACATTTCCTTATTCTTTTATATTTCTTAATTTTCTTTTCTCTACCCCGCCGAAACCTCTCGAGCGGCGATTCCTTCCCACGCGCACCCGAGCCCGCCGGCCCCGGCGGTTTCTTCCTCGCCGGCGCTTGATCAAGAGCCAAACCCCTCTTCTCTCTGCGCCTTCTCCACCCGACAGCACCGCCGGGTGCTCTTCCTCCTCGCTGAGCCACGCGCCGCCGCCACCCCTGCCGACGCCGTGCCCTAGCCGAGCACTGCCGACGTCGTGTCCTAGCCGACCGCTTCATTGCCGGCGATCTTCCCTGAGCCGAGCATCACGCCGGCAGCCGACCTATTGCCTTTGCCCTAGCTTGGATCGCGAGCTTCTCCGCCGCTGAGATCAGGAACGCGCCGGCGACGCTTGAGCGACCACCGACGAGTCTCCTTTCTTTCTCCTTGCGCTCATGAGGTGCCGCCGGTCACTGGAAAACCAGCGCCGTCGCCGTGCCCTAGCAGTGGTCGTTGAGGTAGCTGTTCGACCCTAATATTTGCTTTGGATATCTGGTTTGTTTGTGGTGTTGACCTTTTGATTTCATTTCGATCCGATGATGGCAGTAGATAGCGCTGTTTAGGTGGATCTGGGAATTTGGGTGTGTGGGCTGCTCTTTGGTCCAGCATCCACTCCTTTTGGCAGTAGATCAGTGTTCACGACTGTGAATTGAGGTAAGTGTAGGGATTTGATACGTGTTGTAGATAATGGATTAATTTAGGTGTGATTTGATTACATGATCATATGTAGTAATTTTGCTACGTGATGTGATGAATTAGGTTTATGTATAGAATTGGATTGGTATTGAATTTAATCCATTGCTTGTTTTGTTACATGGGATCAATTCCATTTCTAAGGAAGGATAAGGTTATTAAATAGGTTTGGAGATTTTTATTTAGTTATATAGCTAAATACATTATCTGTTTGATAACACAGGACTTTGACGCGAGACGGTATCTCGACGTTGGATTGGACATTTCTTATTTGGAGGCGGGTACTTTTGACTTATGTCATTTGATATGCTTAGTAATTAAATTAACATGCTGCATTAATTGTGTTTCTTATCTGTTTTCGGTTAATCACTACCCAAATCTTACATGCTTGATTGATTGATTGGTTTTGCATCTCAGGTATATTTTACCTGTTTATATATGCTTATAGGGGTAGTGATATGCCATGCTTGACCATGTTCAGGACCTAGGTTTTTATACCTTCTGTGTACCTTGATTTGATATGATTCTTTGACTTAGGGTGCACATTTCTATATATAAGGATTAGGTCAGGATGTTTATATGGTTATTGCCATGCATCATTTGCATGATTGCATGCTGTGCGATAGTCCGCTCCATTATTGCTGAGCACATCGCCAGTTACATGGATCTGCACACACCACCACTCATGGGTTAGTGGTCGATTCAGGCAGAGTGTGTTGCAACAGGGACTCTGTTAGGCACCGTTGGTCCGCTCATGGGTAGTGTGACACAACGTGTTATCCGTCAGGGATTCCTCCCCGTCATTGTGTACCGGGAGATGAGAGCATTGCGCTCCCCCATCTATGATTTGGGGTAGGAGGATAGGTGTACTCCGACAGCATCCCGTCCACTCGGTCACTCATCAGGAGTAGTGACGACAGAGTGCACGGTTGTCACAGCCCTACCCACTCGGCCTCACTTTTGTATGAGATGATCGACTGGCGTCAGGGGTGACCAGGACGCATCATTGGCATCATATGCATGATGCATTTATTGTTTGTGTTTGTGGTTGCATTTATATGCCGCATATTGTTTGGATACCTATGTTTGACATGCATCAGATTTCCTTATCCCTGACTGTTTGACCTTATACTCGAGACTGTTAGTACAAAGATTCTCCTGTTTACTTGATGCATATTTATATCTTTCTTATATCAGGAGTACGCATGATTAGTGTTAGGTGTTATTTCTTTACTTTGCATATCAACTGTACCTGCTGAGTGTTGGACTCACCCCGCCTCCATTGTTGTTATTTTCAGGTTGATGCTGTCAGGAGGGAGTTCCAGTCGCTAGTCCCCACTGCACGTAGTGCTACTCCGCTGCTGGTTTTTGAGTTGTTTCATTTTAGCTTTTCGCTATCAGACATTATTTTAGTTTTGTTTTGGACTTACATATGGATATTGTATGGAATCTTTCCGTTGGATGAACTTTTCGTATGATTTGGATTTACTCTACTACATGCCTGCCTGAACGGCAGAAGAGGTAAGAAAAAAATCGGATTTGGGCTTTACGAGTGTAGTTGAGTAGGGTTGATTTCGAGTCAGAGTATTATAACTGCGTGGTGATTGATTTTCATTACTGTTATTATTCCAGCCGCCTGTGGCTGAGTATTTAGTGCTTGTAGAAAATTTTGATTGTCCGCCGTACAGGGGAGATGCTGCCGAAATTTTTTCGGACAGGGACTCTTCTGGGGGCGTGACAATGTCAGAGGGAAAAAAATTAATAGTAGTTGACATTATTCTTTTTGGTCGAATGAATTATCAAGAGAAAGTGAAGAAAGTAGCTGACAGTGAAGATGAAATTCAGATATTCATTTATTCTGAATAGACTTATTATTATTACAAAGAGTTCCATTAACTAGGATCCAATGAATGACTTTCACTCGTGATTCTCTCAAAAGTATACCAGGTGACTGCTTTCTAGTGTTTTGAAGTTTTTTAATTTGTAGCTACTAATCTCCAAACATATTATATTGGATGACTGAAATTTGTGTAATTTACTTCTGTTTACCTTGTTATTTAGTTTATTATGATATATTCATTAGGTTTGTTATGATGTATTCATTAAAGGAAAGCATGGTCTAGTAAAAGATGATTTGAACACATGATCAAGTGCCTCACTTTGGTGTATCAATTATTTAGATGTTCAGTGCACAAGTTCTTGAGTCCTAGCAATTTTTTTTTTTTTTTTTTTGCAGCTTTATTGCTATCAGTTCAATTTCTTATTTCTTTACTCAATCTTCAATTCATGTGTGCTCATAGGTATTGTTCATTACTCCTTCCTTGTTTCCTGTTGCCTTTATTGAGATTTTCTTGCTAAAAGTGATGGATATGACTTGTTCCTCTTAACTGTACATTGGAATTGATATGGTGGAAATTGGTTTTAGGTTGAAATTTGTTGGATTTGTACTCCTTTTTAAGCTTCCATGATGTCGCTTTTTTACAAAATTGTAAATCTTCTTTTTAGGTTTGTTATATTATAATTTTTTAAGTATGTGTTCAAATAATTTTTTTAAAAAAATATTTATAATATGTGAACTCAAGGGAATATAAACATTCAATTCTCAATCTTTCAATTGGGATATGAAAAATTCCTGAAATGCAATCTAATTTTTTCCAAAACAAAATCTCAATTCTGAAATTCTTCCTTTTAAATTTCGAGGCTAATATTATATCCAAATAGTATCGTTTATAAAATCTACATATTACAATTTTCATTTGCACACGGTAGAGAGTGCAAATCTAATTTTCGAATGTTTAGATTCTGTAATCCTAAAAATAGCATAAACCACACTCTGGATATCTAGATAATCTAAATATTAATGTTAATATATAGACCAGATCATACAACAAAAAAAAAGGCCTAACAATGGAAGAAACGTTTGTATGATTCAGATTCTATCTAGTTACACCAGCTCACATGTTTATTCCTTTAGAACAAATAATTGAATAGAACAGCAAGAAGCGAGAGCGAAATCTGACAAGGAAACTAATTGTTTCTGTCTTGAAAGAACAAGAATCTACTCCAGATAAGAACACGGTTTTAGAAACCAGAACAAATCTGTTGTAGTCCCTCCAGAGTCACCAGCAATAAGCACATTGCTGCAACCTTCTTGAAGAACTATCCTTTCCTGATCAAGCGTAACCAAGAATCATTAGGATCAAAAATATCCGATCACATTCTCGATCACGTTCTACTAATTTCAGAGAGTGTAATCGCTCACCGGCTTGCTGTTGAGAGGGGATCGTCCGTTAGCAATAGCCTTTGCATTCTTTACGCCGCGAGGGGAAGGGAAACGCTGTGGTGTCGGAGGATTTGCTCTAACCTCCTTCGGAAATGTTGATTTCTCTATCACAATCTTCAGTTTGCTGCAGAATTTTTTATGATGATGAGGAGAAAAATGATGAGGAAAAGAAAATTAGAGTTTCGGTGTGTGATTACTTTGGGATCAGAAGCTTGCTATCTTGTTGAGAGCTTTCAGCTACATTGTTGACCTCCTTCTCGGCCTCTTCTCCGACGAGAGTTTTAGTTCCGACCGCCATTCTCTTGAGCTCGTGGTAGAACTCGGAGATTTGGCTCAATAGGTCCTTCCCGGAGAACAAATTCCTGGCCGACATCGTGCTCTTCAGACGAGGTGGTAGCTTCTCTGGCTTCTGTTCCTCCCTCTCCTCTTCTACCTTTTTCCCGGCGCTCGACTTGATCATCTCTTTCGCTGCGTTCCGCGTCTTTGTCGGGCGGGGGAGACGAGAGGGCGTTGATTGGTTCGGGTCTTGGTTCTCAAGATCCTCTTTGAAAGCCTTCGAGGCCTTTGGCTTGAGTGGAGACGTTGGGAGGAGCGGAGCAGCAACGAGACCTCCTCTTCTCTTCAGCTTGTTCTCGTCTCTAAATCGCCGCAATCAAGAACGAAAATTAGCCCCTTTCAGCTTCCATCAAAAGGCGTAACTTTTTGGTTAGACAATGCAAATCCGATACCTGCGATTGCTGTTTCTTTCACCGAAAGGCAATCTCTCTGAGCTCGATCTCATCATCTTCGCCTGCTTGCCCACCCAATCCACCACAATTGAACAATCAAATCGATAAAAAAAAAAGGATCATTAGAAGGAATAAAAGAATTTCAGCATGTTTTCCTTCGAACCTTAGGGCTAGCCATGGCCGAAAGCTTGAAATCTTCGGCGGCCTTAGGGTGCTTGCAGTCTGGAACCCAAGAAAGCGAGGCATAAAAACGGAAATTCTCGAGCGAAAGACAATAAAAAGGAAAAACCTTTGTCGGAGCAATGACCTGGCCGGCAGAACCAGGCGTCGTCGTCGACGGGAACGCTGTCGGGGGCGTTGAGGTCGAGCCACATAGGGGCGTTGATGTTCTCGTAAGCCTCGTCCCGGACGTACCTCGACTCAACCCTCTTCCAGTCAATTATGGCCGGCTCCATGGCTCGCGCTTCGCTGGAGGAAAGCGGCGCCGGAGATGGAAACCTAGAGGAAGCAGAGAGTAGTGAAGGGGAAGGAGGACGTCGGGATTCGTTGGAGAGGTTGGAACGTTACGCTTCTTGTGCTAATTTTCCGACCGTTGGTGGGATCGTGGATCCCCGAGTGGGTCCACCTCTAGAAAAAGAAAAAGAAAAAAAAATTGCTATACAAAATTACATTTTGCTCCTTCAAGTTGCAAAGGCGGGTCCCGCCGCCCAGCGGCCCCCTCACCCCTGCCCCACGAGTATGAGAGGGAGTAAATCACGGTGAATACGGGCCCGGCGATGACATGGCGGTCGAAGATGTTTAGCACGGACAGATATTGATGTTATCGCAATTACTGCCGCAGACCTTCGACCTCCCGACCCATGTTGTAAGAATACCATGTCATAACCGGTTGATCCCGTCCGTGGGGGCACATTTTGCTCCTTCAAGTTTCAGCGGTGGGATGACTCGGCGGCGGCGGCGGCGGCGACCTGCCTCCTACCTCCAGCGGCCGCCTGCCTTTTGCCGATTCACTCGCGTTGCAAGAGACAGAGTCGATCTGCTTCCATTATTGTCATATAAAACACTAATTAATTACAATTCCATCGAGTGATCATTGCAAACTGCCCACTCCATTACGGTCATGTAGCTGTTGAAGTCGAAGTCATGCATGTACGTGAGCTCGGCTCCTCCTTCCACCCCGAACTCCCCAGCAAATGGGAGGACGCTCGAGAAACATGAGCTCGGGCTGCCATCACCGACGCCTGCGTCGTCGGGAGCTGCATTCACGCCCGGGGAGTGCTTCCTTATCTGCTCCTCTGCTTCCGCAAGCCTCTGTTTCAGTTTCAGCACCTGCAAATATATGATCAATCGCAGCTCAGCCATGTTTGCGCAAGCATGCACTACCTGAAACTGACCTCGTTTTCCAGGTGGTATTTCTCGACGACGGCGGCGTCGTGGGCGGCCTTCAATTTGGCGTAGTCCTCCACCATCTGCTTGCTCTTGTGCCGCGCCCGCCGGTTCTGGAACCACACCGCCACCTGCTTGGAGTCCAGCCCGACCTTGGCGGCCAGCCGGTCCTTCCTCCCCGTCTCTAATCTCCTCTCCTCCGCGAAACTCCTCTCCAAGAACTCCACCTGTTCCTCGCTCAGCCTCCTCTTATTTCCGCTGCCGTCACCGTCACCTTCGTTCGCCTTCCTCCTCCTCCGGCGAAACCGGGTCCTCTCGCTTACTGTCGCTGAAAAGTAGTTAACGAATTCTAATTGCTATTCTATTCACATGAATAACTGCACAAGAAGATGAATTGCCAAGCCAACCTCGAAGAGGCAACTGGTAACCGACTGAGGAGGAGAAGAGCACTTGTTCTTCCACAGTGGTCATGCTCGCTTCACTCATCTTCTTCTGTAGTTTGCTAAATGCTACTGTGTCGAACTCGACAGGCTTATTTATAGGTGGTAGTTGAACACCAAGACCCTTCTAGGAAGGCTGGAACATGCATTTGTCAATCAATCACATCCAATGGAAGCTGGATTGCTTAGTTTGTTATCATCAAGTCGAGTGGATGAGCTAGTCATTCACGTGATTTTATATATTTTATCTCATTTGTCGACGCCAAGATCAGAAAGAATGCCATGCTCGATCGCTCGGAAACATTACAATTTGTTGGCACTTAAGGACAGTCTTAGACTCCTTTGCAACGTTCTTCTTCTTTTCAATGCAAATCGTGAGCCATCGTCTTTCTCCCCTTTTGCTGCGAGCCGGGTTAATTCGATCCTACCTGTATAGGTACTGTCCCAACCTTTCACATTAGGATGGTGGGATCCACACTTAAGTAGTGGATCCCACCACATCATTTGAGAAGTTGGGACAGTGCCTGTACAAGCAGGATGAAATTTATCCTGCGAGCCATGGGCTAACATCTCTCCTCTGTATATAAACAAACAGGGACTAATACTCTTTAATGGCAATGCATTGAAAGTGTTCGCTATAATTATTGCTGATCCTGTGATAAAAGTTCATCCCTAAGGGTTGGAAGTCAAAGTTTGGACGGTCAATGTCCCTGTATCGTGGGTCGATTGGGCAACTCATTCGTTCGTCCGGGATGAAGGATAGCTAAGTCAATATCAACCCGATGTCACCATAGCTCGATAACGTACCGAGCTTCCAGCGCTCAGACAACCATGTGCTGGCGAGGCACACGCCGAGCGACCAGCTCGCTCGGATTTAAGTCGAACCTCAGAATCGGCGAAACGGGAGCACAACCGAACAGTCACTCAGATATATCTCAGCACAACAGCAGAGTTCGGACAGTGGGATGCTGGCCGAGCGGCCACTCCATTCGACCTAAGGATCTGACACCCGGACGGCTGAGGGCTGGACGAGCGACCATCCCGCTTGATCCACTGACATACAAAAGGAGAATCAACCTATATCTTTGTGAGAACTCGTGTCATCGACAGACGACATGGTTGACGGCATGGTTAGACAGAGGATCGTACGATGAAAATTTTTACTGTCATGTTAAAGATATGTTCGGATCATTAAGATAGTATCAGAAACACTTTCCTGATATATTTTTTCAAGGAATGCTTTGAAAAACATGTACATCTCGAAAAACATGCATATCTCGAAAAACATACCTGTGCACTCCCGATAGCCCTATATAAGGAGCACCAAGCTTCAACAGAGATATGCTAAAATTATTGTAACTACTGTTATTCTGTTTCTTTCAATTCGCTTCTTTTTCCGTTTCCATCTCATCGATGACTGATTTGAGCACGGAGGATCATCGTCAGAAAACTCCTCCCTAATTCGACACTGACGCTATTGTGGTCACAAATCTTCCCGACTCAGAATCCGTTAACAATCAACAGAAATATCACGTCTCTCAATATTTATCGCTTCGATTCTCGGACACGATTAGTTACTTTACTCTTTTCCTTTGTACCTCACTTCCTCGTGGTTAATGGGGCGGTGATCTATTACACGTGCAAAATTGGCGTATTTGGATTAAACTTCCAAGATCTAAAGCTGGGAAAAACCTTGTCTTTATATGCCAAGAACGGACATAATCTTATAGGAGAGGATAAGCATTAGCCACTTGAATGAAGCCTTCCCTGCGCACGCTTGCTGATGCCTCAGTTTCATCTTTGCACTCAGGTTTGCATGCTACACTTGCTCTAGTAGCTTGATTTGACCTGCCTGCCCAGCCTGGTTAATTGATTTGACCTTCCTGATGCTGTAGAAGCTTTTCTTTAATCTCGCAATAATTAATGGTGTAGAGCCGTCTCCCATTTGATCAGTCACTTCGTCTCTGCATCTGATTCAAAGGTCTGTGTAAGATAACATCGAATGTTCAGCGTGCAAACAACATGGAAACTTGGGAGGGTCCCTTGGCCTTGAGGGGTTGTACCTGGCTTGCCTCTCTGAGGTAGTTCCTATCCTCAGACCACATCTCTGCCACTCCCTTCTTGTTTTCCTATTCCCTCATCTCCCTTCCTGTTGCAATACAAGCAAATCTTATCTCCTCTCTGTCACTACGGAGGATAAGTCATCACTTTAGCTGGAAGGAGGATTAGCATGACCAAGAGTAGTATTGTGGGCTCCTAGAAATGGAGCTATCCACGTTGTATCTTCTTCCAACTTTAGGCCATTGCTGTCATCTTTCAGGGGATGTGCCTTCACGATGTGACGTGCACGCGCGACCTACTTGGATATCCAGAATCCGGTGCCTTCATAAAAGGGTTAAGTCCATAGCAATGGACAAACAAACACTAATGAGATTGGCTCCATAGGACTCAGTGAAGCACAAGTTGTGCATGTGCATTTGGTTTACCTATGAAGTTTGTTGATCAACTTGAAAGGGTCCGAAATAGATGTTTCTATGCTTTGTCTTGTATGCTCACATGCCTAACTATGGCTAAATCCATAACCAAATTTTGTGCCATCTTCACTTCCTAGTCTTCTTAGGCATGTCCACGCAAGCAGTTAATTCAAAATCTGTAATCTTCACATGAAAAATCTTCACATAATACATTCAGATGGAAATCATTAAGTCATTGGCACAACTCGGCTACTGAAGACCAAGACAATGAATGGGGGCAGCAGAATCACATACTGAGAATATCTAGACAACAATGAACGGATACTGAACTTGGAAAACAAATGCACAAAGCAAGCAAAGATCTAACATGTGGTGTTTCACTCTGGTGTCGCGCCTCCGATTCCCAAAGTGAGCTGAATGTCATCTGGTCCAACGTCGTGAATTTTCTCGCCCTCCCATGGTTTCACCCACATGTTCTCAAATTCAAACTCCACGCCATCTCGTCCCCTCTCTGACATCCCTCCGGATGAGCTTGCTGCAGTCCCCTCCATCACAGCAAAGGGCTTAACAAGGTTGAAAGTCGGGGAACCAGGGGCTGCTGTCTGGGAGCTGACCCCCTGGCCAGAGTCAATCGTGGATGCATCGGACTCGTCGCATTCAGGTATTGTGGTTGGTTGCACCGGTTGGTGGTCTCTATTGGGGCTAGAAGGAGCAGAAATAGCATAAAGAGAATGGCAGAATGCATTGTCTAGGTTCGGAATCTTGGGTGGGCGGGAGGCAGTAGGGGATGATATTGGCGGGGTCACTGGGGCACTATTAGACATGCGAAACGGGGGAAGGGAGGTAAGATTTTGGAGAAACGGGAGGAGATACGAGGGATTGACACTGGGGTTGTAGACATTATCATGGCGGCTGGGGCTTGGGAAAGACGATGTCGATGGGCTTGCATGGTAGGAAGGAGCAGGACTTGGGAAAGATGAGGAGAGAGGGCTCAACAGAGGGGACGAGGAGCTTGGACTTATGCCAGAAGATGGAGCAGCAAGTAATGATTGTGGAGGTGCTGGTGGTAGCTTGCAACCCTGCCGACAGATCAATCATCAGTTAGCATCTGTATATTACAAGCTTAAGGAAGTAAAATTTGAGAAAAAAACATCAATGTTTAGATGTTATTTAACGATAAATTACATCAACTATGATTAAGTGAAGGTAATGTTTGCCTCCGTCTCTCTGTTCTCAACTAAATCAACAATAAATTGGGTAGTATCTTCCAACTATTGCATTTACACACAAGGACGAAGGTGCTGTCTTCTGTGTTACGACCTAGCAAATGCCCGGCATATGGAGTCAACAATCTCTGAATTTTTTATCTTTCTTTGTATAGAGAACTGTATAAAATTCTATAAACAATCCTTATAAATCATTTCGGATAATTATATGGTGTTGCAATCACAAAGTTTTTATAGTGTCAAAGCCAAGTTCTCCATCCTTCTGCTCGCATGATGCATAGTTGCTAGAACATTTAGAGTCGTTGCATTGACTCCCTTTCACATCCATCCATACAAATCAGCTTACTTCCTTCAACTGGTGAACTCGTCGTTGTTTTGCATCATCCATCTTCTCCGACCCTCACAACTAACTCCAAAACCAAATCATACAATCTACTGCTGCCACTCGTGAACTATTGCAAAAACCACTTCATCCCATAAGGCCGTGATACAACCATACTACTTTATGCGAAAATCTTAAACTTTTGTAATACGGATATACACAAGGAACCTGTTGTCCTTAGGGTCAAATAGATCATCCGATCTAACATTAGACACCTAGATGGTAATCCAAAATTTCTATGTCAATTGTATTATTTATGGCACAAACAATGTTTCCTATCTTTTAGCATTTGCAGTTTCTTTATTTCTATTGCATAAATAAAAGATCAATAGAAGCAAAAAAAACAACCTAGATATTAAGCAAAGTATGAAAATGGACTAAGAAGTTAATGAAAAGAATGCAAGTTTTATGACAGTTAGGATGAGATGGAGATTCTCAGAATATAAATCTATTGAAAAATTATATGCAAAGACATAACTGATCCAAAAGAACACCCCGAGTCTAAGTTGACAGCCACGAAAGGCCAACTAAGTAGCGCCTTTATGAATTGAAATAAAGCAAAAAATGCAAAGAGGGAGGGAATTAATCAAAATGACGAAATCATGAAGCAAATACATCATATATCGACTGCAGTACATAGAGAGGGACAGCCTACTAGTGTTACTTGTTGTTTTCAATTGCCTTAACATGGGTATTTTTTTTTCATAGATTCATGACATGAAGAACTATTAAGCCAAAGGATTAACGTCTAGGGTCATCAGCACTGCTGTACAAGTGCAAATTTGGCAGCTGGAAATTTGGCGTGCAAGAAATGACACAAAGCAGCACGGTACTAAAGTTTCACTTTTAGTGTGGTTGTCCACAATTGACTCTAGCGATGTGGAGTTGCGGAAAGATCATATAAAATTTTCAATGAATGAGTGTGCAGGGTGAAGCAATTGGTGTTTGATTTCTAAACTACTGGCTGTTTTCCCCTGTTTAACCCCTTCAAGCAACTGCTATGCAATCTACTTCTTTCGGAGGATCCTCCAGTTGAATCACATAGCAGCTGGTGACAGTATAACAGGAAAAACAATTTACCAAAAGGTGCGAGGAACGATGCATCAAAACGTTGATAAGTGATCGGAACCACTAGAAACCCAAAGATCTATTTCATTGCATATGAGCTCTACCGTTAGAAATCACAACATTGAATCTCCAAACCAGAACAGAGCACCTCCCGAAAGATGAAATTGGAGAGGAAAAGAGAGAGAGAGGGAGACGATACCTTTCGGTAAGTGGTGCCGTCCTCCTCGACGATCCACCCGGTCTCACGGCACAAGGCCTTGAGGACCTCGTTGTTGTCGCAGTGCTTGGGAAGCTTGTAGTTACCCATCGCCCGCAGCCCGGAGAAGATCTTGGCCGCGATCGCCCGCCGTCGCCGCTCCCGCCGCTTGTTGTTCTCCCTCTCCTTCCACGTCGGCTGCCGCCCTCCTTCCGCCGTCATCCCTCAGCACAGATCCACCCTAAAAAAAACAAAAAAACTCCTACCTTTTCTTCTCCTTGTCCGCCTCTCTGCTCAAATCCTCCCTCTTTCCTCGCAAACGAGAGAGATCGAAGACGGGAAAGACGCCAAATTTCTCTCACACTGTTAATACCTCTCTCTCTCAGATCTCGCACGAGGCCAGGCCAGCAACGCAATTATTTATTTTATTTATTTATTTTATTTATATGATTTTTATTTATATATTGCAAGTTGCTACTTTGAAAATTACGTTTTTTTTTTATTTTTAAAAAAGGAAAAAAAAAATCGCAAGCAAGTGAGTAGAGTTCCACGTGTGCCAAAGAAGCGTTCCGTGTCCTCTCTCACTATAATTATTGTGAATTCTTATTTTTTCTAAAAATATAAATTAGTGATGGAAAATGAAGCCAAATTTTTTTTGATCAGGTTCAAGTACTGAGTCGATGATCACTGGTGATATGATATTTTTGTTGACTGAATGACGTAGACCTTCGGCAAGAACTTGCAAGCACAAAATCGAGCCGGGAAGGGGTTCTCGGTGACAGCCCTCCGACGCTCGAGTCAGTCTCTGACAACAAGAAATTGAAGTAGAATGACGAGAACTGTAGCTACAGTGATGAATCGCGCCTACCTCCGTCGAAGTCTGAGGGTCCTTTGATAGAGCTCTCTGAAGGCGCATGCACGCTTACCAAGACGTGCACGCTTCTCAAAGCATACCTGCAATGAGTGTGTCAGAAAATCACGTCTGACACCATACCTTAACAGACTGGGCATATCCTTGACGTGACAGTGGAAACTTCCACCGTACGATTCTCTGTCTGACCATGCCGCCAATCATGCCGTTTGTCGGTGACACTTTCTCCGAAGAATATATTCCCTCTTGCTCTTATTGTCGTCTGCAAGGCTGAGCGGGGAGTTTACTCGGCCGAGCCCCCGTACTGCAGCTGGAGTGATCGATCTGAGTGGGAGGCCTGCTCGCCCCCTAGTGCTTCATCCTGCTTCCGCCCTACCGCGCGTGGTCGAGCAATGTCTATCGTCCGGCTGAGCGGGGATTCCGCTCGGCCCCGGAGCGTCGGAAACCCAGCGTTGAGCTGGGCTGTCGCACTGTCGCTCGGGCTGTTGGTTAGTCCTAGGAAAACATACTGGTTCCACTGTACAAAATTTTTTTATACAAGTGTCGAACCTTTCCTTAAATAACCTATTGTGTTCTTTAGAAGTTAAATTAGGAATCGCAGACGGAACTTAACATCATTGATTCCAAATTTAACTTATCTGTTCTTAATGGTTTAGATTTGAATCGCAAGCGGAACTTAACACTATTGATTTAAATCTACCTAAGTTATTAATTCCATTAAATATTAATTTTCAAAAATTGACTTCCAGTACTGCATGGCGAGACACATGACCTTCTTGGATATGGAAGCAACCACCACCGCCTAGGCAAAGCCTTTTAAGGAAAACTAATATTTAATTTCCTTAAATAACTCTAGGTTAACCAAAAAGAACAATCGAATCATAAATTCGAAAAAGAAGAAAACACAAACTAGAAAAATAAATTCGAAAAACTAGATCTAATTACCTCTTGTATTTAGAATTCATACAAAGAAAAATAACTAGAATGATGCGGAAGAAAACTACTAGTTATACCTTCTCTTTGTAAGCTAATGACCTCAAGATCTTCTGCCGTATTCTTCGCCTCGTCTTGGGCGTCGTGTGGACGACGATCCTCCAAGATGAACACCACCCAAAAGCTTCTTCCTCTTCTTCTAAAATCCGGCCACCACCACCACCAAGGAGAAGAGAGCAAAAGGGAAAAGAGAAGGGAGAGAGGGGCCGACCACTTGAGATCTCTAAGCAAAAGAATAAGAGTTGTGTCTTATGAAACCTCCTCACCCCTTCTTTTATATTAGTTGCTCAAGGCAAATAAGGAAAGAATTTTTACAAAAATTAAAATCTTCCTCTAGCTTTTCCTTTTCTCTTTTAATTTTCCTTTTCTTTCCTCTTGATTGAATCAATCACCAAAATTAATTGATGATGATTTTATTTATTTTAATTATGGTTGGCCCCTTGCTTGGGCACCAAGCAAGGTGGTCGACCACCTCATCAAGGGAAAAAGGAAATATATTTTTTATAAAATTTTACAAGAAAAAAAACTCTTATAAATTTAGGTGGTCGACGACCTAAAATGGTCCTACTCAATACACTTAGAGTGTATCAGTGCAATTCATTAGTCAAGATAAACTAATATTTAATTAACTACAACTATTCTAATGGTTTATTCCTTTCCATCTTAGTCGCGAGCAACTATTTATAATTTATAAAGAACCGACAACATGATCTTCTGAGTGTGACACCACACTCCATGTTATCTACTATATAAATTAATTGAATAATTACATTTAACAAATAAATGTAGATATTGACCAAATGTAATTCTTTTATTTCAAAAATAAATGTTTACAAAAGCTAGACTTTTAATATACACTCTAACACGGGCAAGTACGTCGGCTGCCCGACCGGGCACTGGATGTTGACCGTGTTGACTTTGACTCCCACGTGTCATTGGCTGCTCTACCATCCGGGTCCCACTTTACCACCGGATCACATGCCTCCCCTTCAAGTCTAGTCGAAGGAGGCTGTAAGTCTGACTGACTGGATAAATTAGTTTAGTGCTTTGCCGGCCGATCGGAAGTGATGCTGAAGCGGCTCAAGTGGGCTTGAGTAATCCGCTCGGCCGAGCCTTCGTCAACCGCTCGGCCGAGCCTTCGTCGGCCGCTCGGCCGAGCCTTCGTCGGCCGCTCGGCTAAGCGTTCATTGGCACTTTGTTAACCTTATCGCTCCATGTCCGGGTATGCCTGTGGTAAGAGCTATCACCATCGGAATCGACCTCGTCTTCTTTGATAACATGTCATCCTCTAATAAGCATTGGAAGGATTACTTCTTCTTCTTGCGATTCCCCGAACCACCTCCCTTCCGGACCTAATGGCAGATCGCTCTCCCTCCCCAGCCCGACCTGAAGCGGTATAGGACCGAGCCCGCCTACCTCCACGCAGCCAATCTGTTGGCCGGGCTGAAGCTGGATATTCATAAGCTGCTCCCCGAAGGAATGATGTATATGTTCGACTTAAGTTCGACCCGAACGAGGCTTCCGAGCGGCCCTGGCAAGAAATAACTTTCTCCTTTTTTTTCTTTGGGTCTAACTAATTTCTTCTTTCTTTCTTGCAGCTGCCACTATGATGAAGTTGGTGGCGCTCGGCATGATAAAACTCAAGGCTGTCGAGATAGAGGCAGCTGCAGCGAAGGAGGCAGAGAAACTTGGCATCGCTCCCATCGGTTCTCATGAAGGCGAGAGCGAAGAGGCGCAGACGTCGAGCGATGCGTCTGTCGCTCGGACCGCCACTACCGAGGCGGCAGGAGAGACCGCCCCGTCAGGTACTCAACCGGCCATTCAGGCCGAGGAAGCCGGGTCTTCTGGTGATGAACTTCCGTTGTCTGGACACAAACGCTGAAGAACGGGCACACCAACCCGCTCGGCCACCTCAGCTGTGCGTGTGTCCGAGCAGACGGACGTTCCCCCTCCGTTGGCTCCTGCGACGGTGGAAGCGCTATCTTCCAACCGGACCCCTTCTCAAGGCGATTGGCCTTCTGACCCCATCGTTGTCCAGCCCCTTAGCTCACTCCCTCTTGCTCAGCGGAAAATCAGACGATCTCTTATCCGTTCCGATCCCGTCGGCCAGTCCTCTACCCCTTCATCGTCTGCTCAGTCTACACCGGGCGGGCGCAT
The DNA here is from genome assembly GCF_018446385.1 of Zingiber officinale. Classification (NCBI taxonomy): domain Eukaryota; kingdom Viridiplantae; phylum Streptophyta; class Magnoliopsida; order Zingiberales; family Zingiberaceae; genus Zingiber; species Zingiber officinale. The sequence continues at coordinate 162,719,344 of NC_055990.1, forward strand.
GACTATCAAGGTCATACTCCACCTACCGACGGAGAAATATCTGCAGGCGGCCGAACGGCCGACGAGCCCCGAACACCAAATAACCATCCGAGGATCCCTGGCGAAGGTCTGGGAGGACGCTCGGGCGCGCATTGCTCTGATGCCTCCGGGGTTGCTCGGCAACAGCCACATGCAACAGGCCACCGGGGTAACTCTCATCATAACCTTCACTTTTTCATTTCCGTTCGGCACTAACTTTTTCCCCTCTGATCTTGTTGTACTATTGGGTGGAAAGCATTGCGGTAAGAAACCGCTTACCGTTTTTAGAGGAGGAGTTCAAGAAGCTCAAGGTTTCTGGTGGGGCTCCCCCTCCAGGCCCCTCTTATGCTGAGTTGAAGGCGGACCTTGACAAGACCAAGAGACTGCTGGAGGCCGAGCATCACAAATCTTCTGGCCTGGAGGCGAAGAATGTCGAGGCTCGAGCGCTCGAGCTGAAGGTCAAGGAGTTGACTGACCTACTTGTTAGTTAGAGCCCTAGAGCCAATCATTTGATGATTGTATGGACTCATTGTATCATATTCTTGTATATTAATAAAAACATTTGGATTTTGGTTATTATACTTACTTGTATTGGTGCCAAATAAACTAAGTATAATAATGTCCTTGAGTAGATGGTTCTCACCTATATCAATCGGTTAGTTGAACCGATAGTGAGATGATATAGGGAACACTACTCTTAATCATTCCTAGTCGAGTATTAACATTCAGGGACAATGTTAATGCAATAAGACTAGCATGTAGGTCAACACGATGACTTGATCTCACAAGTCATGGATATAGAGATATCAAGTTGACACATGAGTATACATTAGAGAATGTATACTGAATGACCCGCCATGAGAAAGTATCATGGATCGTTATATGAGTGTCATATACTTTCTCATGTGGCTATTAGTATGACTACTAGTCCTTAGACCTGAAGTCACCATGGTTCCCTACATAAGGAGTTATGTACTTTGGTTTCGTCAAACGTCACCCGTAACTGGGTGGACTATAAAGGCGATTACTGGGTATATAACAAATTATGCAGAGGGATGTGAGTGATGTAGATGGGATCTATCCCTCCTATATGACGGGAGAGACATCGATATTCTTGATAGAGTGAGACCACGAAGTGCATGGCCATGCCCAAATGAGTCAATATGGGATATTGAGCTCATTTAATTTAGTGAGTCTACTTGGAGTTCAAGATTTAGATTGGTCAGAGGATGACACGGTCTATGCCTCACATTGATCAATCTAGATGTCTAGGATAGAAAGACACTTGTCATATATTGTGAAGAGTCACAATTAGTAGTCACAAGGTGATGTCGGATCTCGACATTCTTGTAACTTGGGTAGTAATGATGTGTTGCTAGATACCGCTCATTACTTATGCTCCTAAATGGGTTTAGGGCATTGCCAATGTTACAAGAACCTATAGGGTCACACACTAAGGGCAATTAGATGGAGATTTGGTTCATATGATGAAACAAGAGGATTAGATTCATTTGATGAATCAAATTGGATTAAAAGTAATCCTAATTGAGCTAATTGAGTTGGACTCAAGTTGATTCATGTATTCAATGAGTCTAATTTATATTATGACTTATTAAATCAATTTAATTTAATGAATTAGATTCATTATATTAAGTTGGCTCGAATCAAATGGTTGGATTAAATCAACCATGGTAGAGATTGGGTCAAGTTTTGACTTGACTTGAGAAGGAAGACCAAAGGTCAATTTTGACTTGACCTTTTGTCACCTCATTGGTGAGTTGGCATTAGGTAGACCAATGATGATGTTCCACATCATCATGGTGTGCCACCTCATGGGAGTTACATACCCATTCTCTTTAATGAGGCATTAAATGAGAAATGGGCGTTACTCTTGGAGAGGTGGCCGACCACTTTAGGGGTTAATGAAATTCATTTTCATTCAACTCCTTATTCACTCCTTTCTTCTTCCTCAAGCTCTCCCTCTCCCTCTCCTCATTGCTTGGCCGAATCTTACCAAGGTGCTAGCACACCTTTGTGTGAGGTTTTCTCCACCTACGTGTCCGTGTGGATACTTCTAGAGGACCGACGCTTGACGGTCTAGAGATCCGGCAATTCCATGGACGAGCGGGAACGCGAAAGGGCACGCTTCAAGGTATACTTCTTAACACATAGATCTAGGAGTAGATCTATATATTTAAAAACTCGTACTCATAATTTTTGTTCGGTTTTCCTTGCACGGATCTACGACTTTGGGTGATTCGGGGTTTCCGCGACGCGAAAAGTGGTTTTCGCGGCCCAAAAACCCAACACTGCTCACCGCCGAGAAGGCTGGCCGTTCGATGGAGGTGATCGCTCTCCAGGGTGACCTGAAGACCTTTCAGGACACTCTTGAAGCCTCCCGAGTCGCCCTTAAAGAATATCAGGAGGCCGAGCCTAGCCGGTTTGCTGTTATGCGGCAGAACTATATTCGTTCGGAGAAATTCGTAGAGAAAGCCTGCGCTCGGCTTATCCGTGCGTTCGAGTTGGCCGTCACTGCCACAGTTAATTATCTGAAGACAGAGGGCCGTCTCCCTGAAGACTTCACCATTCCTGTCCGTGACCATGCCGGGCTCCTTACCACGATCCCTGATGATATCTTTGATTATCTAGAGTGAAGTCGTTGATATATACTTACCGTTCGGCCTATTTTAATATATGTACTCGTCGTTCGACCTATTTTGATTAATGAACTCTTTCTGGGCCTTCCATTGCTTGCTTGCTCTCTCGCTGTGTATATCCGAGCGGGTTACCTGTTCCCTCGACCACTACTAAATTCGTGAGAGCCTCATCTTTTGATCTTTGAGCCGTTGCTCGGCAATCGAGTTCAGGATCGCCTCCTTTCCAGAGGACTCTTGTTAGATTGAAATGATGCAAAGGCGGAGCTTTATAGTCGCCGCTCGACTCTGGGCTTTAACATCGCCGCTCAACGATCTTTAGGCGGGGTGTTTATGGTCGCTGCTCTGACCCTGGGGTTTAGCGTCGTCGCTCGATGGTCTTCTGAGCGGGGTATTTATGGTTGCCTCTCCGACCTTGGGGTTTAACGTCGCCGCTCGACGGTCTTCAGGCGGGGTATTTATGGCCGCCACTCCGACCCTAGGGTTTAACGACACCGCTCGACGATCTTCAGGCGTGGTATTCATGGTCGCCGCTCCGACCCTGGGGTTTAACGTCGCTACTCGACGGTCTTCAGGCGGGGTATTTATGGTCGCCGCTCTAACCCTGGGGTTTAACGTCGCCGCTCGACGGCCTTCCCAGCGGGGTATTTATGGTCGTCGCTCCGACCCTGGGGTTTAACGTCGCCGCTCGACGGTCTTCTGGGCGGGGTATTTATGGTCGCCACTCCGACCCTGGGATTTAATGTCGCCGCTCGACGATCTTCAGGCAGGGTATTTATGGTCACCGCTCCGACCTTGGGGTTTAACGTCGCCGCTCGACGGTCTTCAGGCAGGGTATTTATGGTCGCCGCTCCGACCCTGGCTTGTCGTTCGGCGAAAACTTTGCCATACGTTGTTTTTTGATTTTACTCCTGCAATTGAAAGCGCAGGAAAAACAAGAAACACACGACACTAAATATATTAACGCACCTTTCATCCAGCTCGGTAGGGCTGGAGATGGTTTGCGCTCCAAGGACGCTCTAGTCGCCGTCCATCCTCATCTTCTAGGTGATAAGCCCCCGAGCGGAGCTTCTCCACGATTTTGAACGGTCCACCCCAAGGAGCCTCCAGCTTGTCGACGTCGCCTACCGACTTCACCTTTTTCCATACAAGGTCGCTGACCTGAAAGGATCGGGGAATCACTCGCCGATTGTAACTTTGCCGCATCATTTGCCGATAGGCCGTCAGCTGAGCGGCAACCCTGGCGCGCGCCTCGTCCACCAAATCCAGCTCTAACTGTCTCCGCTCAGCGTTGTCCGCGCCGTATTGCTGCACCCGGTCAGATTCCATTCCGACCTCGACGGGAACGACTGCCTTGCCTCCATACACCAAGTGGAAAGGAGTGACACCCGTCCCCTCTTTCGACATCGTTTGGATCGCCCACAATACGCCTGGGAGCGTGTCCACCCAGCTGCCCCCGACGTGGTCGAGCCGAACTCGTAGAATCCGCAGGATCTCCCGATTGGCTACCTCAGCTTGCCCATTGTTCTGGGGGTAAGCTACTGAGGTAAAGGCCTGCTGGATGCCGTATCCCTTGCACCACTCTCTGAGTTGTTGACCGACGAATTGTCTTCCATTGTCTGAGATTAGCTGGTGCGGGATGCCGAACCGACAGATAAGGTGCTACCAGATGAACTTTTTGACCATCTGTTCGGTTATCCTGGCCAGCGACTCAGCTTCAACCCATTTGGAGAAGTAATCAACGGCAACGAGTAAAAACTTCCGCTGATCAGTTGCCATGGGGAAGGACCCCACTATGTCCAAGCCCCACTGGTCGAACGGGCAGAATGTTGGTTGGTCCTAGGAAGATCGTACCGGTTCCACTGTACAAAAATTTTGTACAAGTGTCAAACCTTTCATAACAACTTATTGTGTTTTTTAGAAATTAAATTTGAAATTGCAAACGGAATTTAACATTATTGATTCCAAATTTAACTTATCTGTTCTTAGTGGTTTAGACTTGGATCGCAAACGGAACTTAACATTATTGATCCAAATCCGCCCATGTTATAAATTCAATTAAATATCAATTTCGAAAATTGGCTCCCACGTCAAACATGGCAATGCACTTGGCCTTCTTGGGTATGGGAACATCCACCACTGCCTCGACAAAGCCTTTTAACGAAATTCAATATTTAATTTCCTTATATAACTCTAGGTTTAACCAAAAGGAACAATCGAATCACAAATTCAAAAAATAAAAAAAAAACACAAACTCGAATCACAAATTCGAAACCTAAAATTATATGCCTATTGTGTTTGGAATTCATACAAAGAAAAATTAGCATGATGCGGAAAATAATTACTAGTTATACCTTTATTTGTATGCAACGACCTCTTGATCTTCTACTGTATTCATCTTCTTATCTCGGACGTCGTGTGGGTGACGATCTACCGAGACGAGAACCACCCAAGCTCCTTATTCTCCAAGCTAATTTTGGCCACCATAAAACTCCAAGAGATGTGAGGTTCGACCACCACCACCAAGCTCTAAGGGATGCTAGAAACAAAGTCTTCTTTCTCTTCTTCTTCTCCAAGCAAGATCCGGCCACCTTCCAAGCTCTCAAGGATGAAGAGGTTCAGCCAAGGAGAAGAAAGAAAAAGGAGAATGGAGAATAAGAAGGGCCGGCCACACCAAGGAAGAGAGGGAGGAAAATAGAATAGAGTTGTGTCTCATGAAGGCACCCCTACCCCCTCTTTTATAATCCTTGGTCTTGACAAATAAGGAAATTTTAAATAAAACCTTCCTTAAATAAAACTTCGAATCGATCCGTCCGACAACCTCCGGAACCATCATTGCGCCGAGCCGGACAGGATAGTGAGGAAGATCCGGTACTTAACTCCGTTAGTGTATTGATGTAGAGTAGCGACGTTATCGAACTTACCGAGATGGTCGTCCGGGTCAGTCGCACCACTGTATTCTCCAATCGCCAGGGGGGCATAGTGCCTCGGGAGCGGATCCTGCAGAATCACCTCTAAGAACTGGCGATTGATCCACTCGGGAGAAAAATCGGTCCGAGGCGCCTTGCCTTTTTTGACATCCCGCGCGGGCGCTTCATCGGCTGACAATCCTTGGTTGGCCTGCGTGAGTTTCGGAGGGAGTCTGGAATAAGGCCCGATGGAAGGGAATTGGCGCTGGTGGTGCATCTCCTGGCGTGTCGGTCTGCCCTTTGTTCCGCGCCCAAGTCAAAAATTGTTCCGGTCGATCTTCCAACGCCGCTCGGCCACCGAATGCCGAGGTGGCCTGCTATGCAAGCCGCTCGGCTTGTGCCCTCTGCTGCTGCTCCACTATTTTTGCCGCTCGCGCCTGGATGAACGTGTCGAGTTATTCTGGAGAGAGCGTCACGGTGTGTGAGCGTCCAGCTTTCTCCATCTCTTCGACTCAGATTCAGATGCGTTCCCACAGACGGCGTCAATTTGATCCTGTCCGAGTGCTGAGTCGACGGTCGCTGAGGACGTGGTACTCTCGTTGACTCCGCGTAGACCTGCGAGTGATGTAGACCTTTGGCGAGAACCTGCAAGCACAAAACCGAGCCGGGAAGGGGTTCCCGGTGACGGCCCTCCGACGCTCAAGTTAGCCTCTAGCAGCAAGAAATCGAAGTAGAATGACGAGAACTGTAGCTACAGTGATGAATCGCGCCTACCTCCGTCGAAGTCTGGGGGTCCTTATATAGGGCTCCCTGAAGGCGTGTGCAAGCTTACCAAGACGTGCATGCTTCTCAAAGCATACCTGCAATGAGTGTGTCAGAAAAGCACGTCTGACGTCATACCTTAACAGACCGGGCATATCCCTGACGTGATAGTTGAAACTTCCACCGTACGATTCTATGCTTAACCATGGTGCCAACCATGCTGTTTGTTGGTGATACTTTCCCCAAAGAAGATATTCCTTCCTGCTCTTATTGTCGTCTGCGAGGCTAAGCGGGGAGTTTGCTCGGCCAAGCCCCCGTACTGTGCTGGAGTGACCGATATGAGTGGGAGGCCTGCTTGCCCCCTAGTGCTTCATCCTACTTCCGCCCTGTCGCGCGTGGTCGAGCAATGTCTATCGTCCGGCCGAGCGGGGATTCCGCTTGGCCCCTGAGTGTCGGAAATCCAGCGTTGAGCTGGGTTGTCGCACTGCCGCTCGGGCAGGTACACTGGTTGCCCGCCCGGGCACTAGATGTTGACCGTGTTGACTCTGACTTCCATGTGTCATTGGCTGCTCTACCATCCGAGTCCCACTTTACCACCGGATCAATTCTTATTAAAAAAAAAATAGAACATTAATATTCAACTAACAAAACCATTAAATTTAATGACTAATCTTGAGAAGGATTAGAAGATAAATAATACAATATCACTGTAAACTATTTTGTAGGGGTGAGAAGTCAACCTGTCAAACCGACCAACCGGTTTATACCGATCCGAACCGATCCGAAAAAAAATTCATCGGATATAAGGTCGGATGTAGGGTCCTCATATTACATTATCTGATCTAGTAGGGTCGAATAGTTTTTTATCCTAATAACTGAACCAACCCAATCCGCAATCACCCCTAATTGTAGCAACTACTGTCGATAAGTTGCTACACGTTGTAGTAGCTACTGCGGATAAACTGCTACACGTTGTATTAGCTACTACTGATAAGCTGCTATACGTTGTTGCAGCTACTGACGATTAGCTACTACAACGTGTAATGAGTAATGTCTATTATCATTTTAAAATATTTTATTTTTTATTTTTTTATATTTATATTTTATATTTCATTGGATATGGGGTCGGATATTCAAATAATTGACAATCTGTCAAATATCTGATACATAATAACCATCAAATATAGGATCAAATATAGATCTTGATATTATATTATGTGATCTAATAAGGTCGAATAATATTTTATTATAATAATCGAACCAATTTAATTAACGATCACCCCTACTATTTATTTTGTGAAGGAAGTCTAATGAATACCCTTCAAATTCGTAATTAATTAACCGTTGGCAAGTAAAATTTCCTTCCTAATATAACCCAAACCCGCCCACTTCCTTCCTGTATGCGGATGGCTCCACTGCCGTTCATCTGAAACGAGTTCTGTAGATCAACGGTCAAGGCAATAGCGCGGCGGATCCCATTATATACAGTGGTCGCACCGTCGTCGACCAGGAAGAGAGAGATATTCCCGATGGCTGCTTTGGCGAACTCTGCTATCGGAAACCCTATCGTCGGCCTCGCCAAGTCATCTCCGTCGTCGTCGGCCTTCCTCGGAGTCCGAATCCACCTGCGAGGCGAGCGGTCGGGCCGTATCGCCTGCGCTTCGCCATCATCCGCTCTTGCTGTTTCCTGCACCATGTCTGGGAATGTCACGGCCGTTGAGGCGGAGAAGAATGGAAAGCCTGGATTGGGGCCGAGGCCGGATTCCTTCGGTCGTTTCGGACGGTTTGGGGGGAAGTACGCGCCGGAAACCTTAATGTACGCCCTCTTCGAACTGGAGGAGGCGTTCCGGGCGCTCTCGAAAGATGAGGACTTCCAGGTACCATCTGTACTTTGGCTTCATGTTTGCAGTTTCTATTTTATGCTATTTAGCTTCCTTAAAGCTTTGATCTTTGCCGATCGAGTAGTTTGGGCTGAGTTGTTATGATTCCATTACTTGGCATCTGTGATATGGAAGAAAATTGAATTCGCTCCTTTCTTTGACTAGAATCTTCGTGTTACTAGAAGACTACTATCTCTTCCTCGCTAGAAAAAAAAGACATGGAAAAACTCATATTTTCTATTCCTCATCGTTTGTGTTGGGAGAAGCTGTTTGGAGTTTGAGGGTTGCAGGAAGAGGCGATTAGTTGTTGATAATTTGGAAAAAAAACATGGGGATGGGGAGGATCTTGTCCCTCCATTCTACTCCACCGTCCCGGTTTAATACTTCTTCAATTGAAATCTGTGGAGAATGTAACAGTACGATCATTATAATTTGAAATTCCAACCTCTAAACGCCAAGCCCTTCTCTTATTCTAAAGTGCGGTTCTAACTTCAACACTCCAAGACCTTGTGCGCAGACTTTTTCTTCTCTATCTTCTCCATCCATGTCCTTAGTGATTTTTTCGTATCAAAAAAAAAAAAATTGCGATTCAATATTTGGTTGGTTATTTGGAGATTTGTAATACCTATTATATATTTAAGTGGATGGTGTTTATAGTTTTTAAATAGATGACACGATTAAAGAATTCGTCAATTTATAGTTTCTTGCTCACTAGGATATATGCCACAGATCAATATGAAAACGAAACACCTTCCTTTCTCATCAATTTTTGGAACAAGGTTCTGTTGAAAAATGTTATTTATCTTTTAAACCTTCCTTTTTTTTTTCATCTGCTTACTAAAAAATTCTGAAATATAAACTTTCCTACTCCTTGGATAATTTCAATTCAGAATTGGAGTTAATATGGTTAATTGCTGATATCATAACCATCATTTTGCTTCAGTATCAAAAGAATATATGATTGTTTGATTATATCATCGGTGAATAAATAAACAAGACGGATACATACCCTGATGGAAAATATACTTTGTTTCTTTCCTGCCATATTTTTAATATTCGTCTAATGGACATTAATATTGGCTATAATTTTAACCACATTACATGTTTCTCACTGCTCTTTTTCTCTTTACAGAAAGAGTTGGATGGAATTCTCAGGGATTATGTCGGCCGAGAAAGCCCACTTTACTTTGCAGAACGGCTCACAGAGCATTACAGACGCTATAATGGTGAAGGTCCACATATTTATCTGAAGAGAGAAGATCTTAATCATACAGGTGCTCACAAGATCAATAATGCTGTTGCACAAGCCTTACTTGCCAAAAGGCTGGGAAAGAAGCGTATCATAGCTGAGACAGGAGCAGGTCAGCATGGAGTTGCTACTGCTACAGTTTGCGCTCGGTTTGGCTTGGAATGTATTGTTTATATGGGTGCCCAGGATATGGAAAGGCAAGCCCTCAATGTATTCAGAATGAGGCTTCTTGGAGCAGAGGTTTGTGTAGAAGAATGACTTTATCTTCATTTTCTCATCCATGTCAAGTGTTGCAAACTTGAAGTAAATGTTATTATTATTAATCATTAGTGGCAGTGGTTTCTAATTTTATGCAATTAGTTCATTTCCTTTAGGCATTTGGTTAAAGGAATCACACCGTTGTCGTTGTTGCTTCAATACAGGTAAGAGGTGTCCATTCTGGAACTGCCACACTCAAGGATGCCACATCAGAAGCTATACGTGACTGGGCGACCAATGTTGAGACTACACATTACATTTTAGGTTCTGTAGCAGGTCCACATCCTTACCCAATGCTTGTTAGAGAATTTCATGCAGTAATAGGCAAAGAGACAAGAAAGCAAGCTTTGGAGAAGTGGGGTGGAAAGCCAGATGTTCTTGTTGCATGTGTTGGTGGAGGCTCAAATGCCATGGGACTCTTCCATGAATTTGTCGATGATACAGATGTAAGATTAATTGGTGTAGAGGCTGCTGGATTTGGGTTGGACAGTGGCAAACATGCAGCAACGTTAACAAAGGGAGAAGTGGGGGTTCTACATGGTGCCATGAGTTATTTGCTGCAGGATGATGATGGTCAAATCATCGAGCCTCATTCTATAAGTGCTGGGTTAGTGACGGTGTTTTAATTACTGGATCTATGCTTTGTCCTGTTGGATCACACTATATATTGTTCCTGATGATCTGGTTATTTACATGCTAGGTTGGACTACCCTGGAGTTGGACCTGAGCACAGTTATTTGAAGGATATTGGCCGTGCTGAATACTTTAGCGTCACAGATGAACAGGCTTTGGAAGGTAATAAAAACTATCAAGTGCTTTATATGTCTTGTTGTTCTTATTCTGCTTCCTAGTCTAATTGTATCTATATGAATTGATAGTACTAAGCGATGTATTTTTACATTGCTAACATCTATAAGCTGAGTGAGAACTGATAACTTAAATTAGAACACCATTTAATCACATAATCCCATTGTCATCCATGTGATTGAGAAATCAGCTGCTATTTTCCAAGCAACCACATATTCATGTTTACTGTAAAATCCGATGAGCTGATATTTAGGTTTCTTCACTGTCGGTTCAATTGGTAAGATGCCTTACTGTATTGCATGCTGGATGATTCATCTCTCTGCTGCTTTACATGTTAATAACCTGCTGTCTCTCTCTGCTTTCAGCTTTCAAGCGGCTGTCACGCCTGGAGGGCATCATCCCTGCTCTTGAAACCTCTCATGCACTGGCCTACCTGGAAGAACTTTGCCCAACTCTCCCAGACGGCGCTAAGGTGGTTCTCAACTGCAGTGGAAGGGGAGATAAGGATGTCCATACTGCTATAAAGCATCTTCAACTATAACCAGAAGCCATCAGACCTATTCCGGTGTTTGAAAACAGGAGAAGCTGCAAATTGCCTCTTTTTTTCTGTCTGAATAACTGAGAGCTGTTTCTTGTAAGTGAAACTTCTTTCAAATGCTCTTAGTCCTCTCTTTCACATCGCAGGGTTTCTTGTACTCTAAATTATGTTTCCTTTCATTTCCTCGGCCTCGGGAGTGAGGATTAAATAAACCGACTTGGTGTTTGACTTGGTAAAATGCTTCAAAAGATAAGGAATGTTTTTGATCAATTGCTGGTAAACTACATCGTTCTGCACCACTAACGGAATTATTATTAGACAATCACTGGTGACGTTCATGTTATTTGACTAATAATTTATACTGAATATTATACGATTTGATAACCAACTCTGGGATTTGAAATCTTGTTCTGTAAGTCAGATTTCGATTTATAGACTGGGGCGTTATTTAACTCACCGAGGCTGAATTGGAGATCATCAACACGAGCAAGTCAAAACTAAAAGCAGCATTTTAGTTTGTAACTCTTGAAATATAATAACTTATAATTTCAATTAGGAGCATTTTAAATTTTAAATCCTAAGAAAACTCAAAAGGACACTCTATTATATATATTTTTTATCTTAAACATATTGTTGCATAACTACGAGGTGATTGCTGACCATAAAGTAAGTATAATTTAAAGTTTCTGTTACGATATGAAAAAGTTGATTGTTTCACTCCGATCAAAATCATTATATATAGAGTACTAGTATTTCAAACTACTTTTTGTCAATTTAGACAAAAGTTAATCAAATTTTGTTAAAATTATTTTTAACTTAATTAAAATCATTTTAAAATATTTATAGCAACTACAAATATAAGGTTGTGTTAATTGTAATAATAGTTGTAGTAGCTACCTAGATAAATAACATTGTAATAATATTGTATTAATTGTTATAGTCTTGTATCAAGAAAAATTTTAAAATGATTTTAACAAAGTTAAAACTATTTTAATAGAGTTTAAATATTTTTTTATCAAATTGATAAATAATATTTAGATATAATAATATTTTATATATAATAATTTTAATTAGAATGAAACACTATATGTTGTCATTTTACCAGAGGAATTAGTAGTAGTTGCTATAATAACTTTTAGAGTTGTCAAATAGGTTAATCCTTGATGGAGCGGGTTGGTTTATTACGAGTCAGCTATTTGGTAGGGTGGGGTGGACCAATTTGTTATTTTGGAGGGTTGAAACATTTCCAATACAACTCAATTCAAAACGGGTTGTGGGTTCGACGGGCCAACTGACGGATATATATATATATATATATATATATAAAAGAGATGGAGAGATTTGATATGCTAAGCAACGCTTTGTGCGTGACCGTGAGCGACGCGCAAATGTGGCCTTGCCAGCTCGATTTCTTTGCAAAAAAAATATTCCATTTATTTTCTCTCCCCTTTGCCCTTATTTTCAAAACATCACCGAGCGAAATTTTTCTCGTCGCTCTCTCTCTCTCTCTCTCTCTCTCTCATTCTCTGACATTATCGTCTTCTGTCGCAGCTGACTGAAGCTCTCCAAACTGTGCGTCAAATACAAAGACGACCCTGGTGTAAAAGCTCCCCTTTTTCCATTCTCGATCGTAAGCCTTTTCCCTCCACTGTCTATTTTTTTCAGCTCTGTACATTTTTTTTTTGCACCATATATTATATATATATCCTATCAAGCGCAAGCCCAAGCTGCTATGCTACTAGTTTTTTGCTTATATAATTTCTAGGTAACTTGCTTATATAGTTTTTTATATTATTAGAAGATAATATTTCACTTTGTAGCAGCTACTTGGTAATTCGTTTCATTTTTCAAAACATTATAGCAGCTACTTGAAATAATAGCTACTACAACGATGTAGCAGCTAACTCGATGGCTAGCTGCTACAACGGTGTAGCAGCTAACTGTCGAGGTAGTTGCTACAACATTGTAGCAATTACTTGGAATGTTAGCTGCTACAACGTTGTAGCATCTACTTGGAATGATAGCTGCTACAGTGCTGTAGTAGCTAACTCGATGGTTAACAACACGTTGTAGCAGCTAGTTCAACAGTTAACTGCTACACCTTGTAACAGCTACAATGCTGTAGCAGCTAAGTCGTTTCATTTTAAATTGTAATTTCCTCTCCTCTATTCCTATTATATACCATTTATTTGTGAATATCTTTATTTGACGTCTTGGGTGCTAAACTGTTAATTAATTCCACAGCTAGCTGCTACAACGCTGTAGCAGCTACTCGGAATGATAGTTGCTACAATTCTACAGCAGTTAACTCGACGATTAGTTACTACAACATTGTAGCAGCTATTTGGTAAGTCTTTCCCCTCCACTGTCTATTTTTCAGCTCTGTATAATTTTTTTTTTTGTACCATATATATATCCTACCAAGCATAAGCCCTAGCTGCTATGCTACCAGTTTTTTGCTTATATAATTTGTAGGTAACTTGGTAGGTAACTTACTTATATAGTTTTTTGTATTATCAAAAAAAAATATTTCACTTTGTAGCAACTACTTGGTAAGTCATTTCATTTTTCAAAATATTGTAGCAGTTACTTGGAATGATAGCTGCTATAACACTGTAACAATTACTTGGAATGTTAGCTGCTACAACATTATAGCAGCTATTTGGAATGATAGCTGCTACGATGTTGTAGCAGCTAACTCGATGGTTAGCTATACGTTGTAGCAACTACTTCAACGGTTAACTTCTACACCTTGTAACAGCTATATTGTTATAGCAGCTAAGTCGTTTCATTTTAAATTGTAATTTCCTCTCCTCTATTCCTATTATATACCATTTATTTGTGAATATCTTTATTTGACGTCTTGGGTGCTAAACTGTTAATTAATTCCAGAGCTAGCCGTTACAACGCTGTATATTACAAGCTTATGGAAGTAAAATTTGAGGAAAAAACTTCAATGTTTAGATGTTATTTAATGATAAATTACATCAACTATGATTAAGTGAAGGTAATGTTTGCCTCTGTCTCTCTGTTCTCAACTAAATCAATAATAAATTGGGTAGTACCTTCCAACTATTGCATTTACACACAAGGACGAAGGTGCTGTCTTCTGTGTTACGACCTAGCAAATGCCCATCATATGGAGTCAACAATCTCTGAATTTTTTATCTTTCTTTGTATAGAGAATTGTATAAAATTCTATAAACAATCCTTATAAATCATTTCAGATAATTATATGGTGTTGCAATCACAAAGTTTTTATAGTGTCAAAGCCAAGTTCTCCATCCTTCTGCTCGCATGATGCATAGTTGCTAGAACATTTAGAGTCTTTGCATTGTCTCCCTTTCACATCCATACATACAAATCAGCTTACTTCCTTCAACTGGTGAACTCGTCGTTGTTTTGCATCATCCATCTTCTCCGACCCTCACAACTAACTCCAAAACCAAATCATACAATCTACTGCTGCCACTCGTGAACTATTGCAAAAAACACTTCATCCCATAAGGCCGTGATACAACCATACTACTTTATGCGAAAATCTTAAACTTTTGTAATACGGATATACACAAGGAACCTGTTGTCCTTAGGGTCAAATAGATCATCTGATCTAACATTAGACACCTAGATGGTAATCCAAAATTTCTATGTCAATTGTATTATTTATGGCACAAACAATGTTTCCTATCTTTTAGCATTTGCAGTTTCTTTATTTCTATTGCATAAATAAAAGATCATTAGAAGCAAAAAAAAAAAAAACCTAGACATTAAGCAAAGTATGAAAATGGGCTAAGAAGTTAATGAAAAGAATGCAAGTTTATGACAGTTAGGATGGGATGGAGTTTCTCAGAATATAAATCTATTGAAAAATTATATGCAAAGACATAACTGATCCAAAAGAACACCCCGAGTCTAAGTTGATAGCCAGGAAAGGCCAACTAAGTAGCGCCTTTATGAATTGAAATAAAGCAAAAAATGCCAAGAGGGAGGGAAATAATCAAAATGACGAAATCATGAGGCAAATACATCATATATCGACTGCTGTACATAGAGAAGGATGGCCTACTGTTGTTACTTGTTTTCAATTGCCTTAACATATATATATATATATATATATATATATATATATATATATATATATATATATATATATATATATATATATATATATTTGTTCATGTCCGAGACCTGAGTCGATGGAGACCGAGGATGTAGCATTTCTGTTGACTAGTTGAAGACTTCGAAGACGTAAATCCTCTGTCGTCGTGAACCTGCAAACGCAATGCCGAGCCAGGGAGGGGTTCCCCGGCGATGACCCTCCGACGCTCAAGTCAAATCTCCGGCAGAAACAGGTATAGCAAAGGAGAAGCGAGAACTGTAGCTACAATAATGAAGTAAGCCTACCTCCGTCGAAATCTAGGGATCCTTATATAGGGCTCCCTAGAGATGCGTGCACACCCCCCGAGGCGTGCACACTCCTCAAAGCATACTTGGAACGGATATGTCAGAAAAGCATGTCCGACACCCTATCTTGATAGCACGAGCATATCTCTGATGTGACAGTGGAAGTTTCCACCGTACAATTCTCTGTCTGACCAGGCCACTGGTCATGCCTCTTGTCAGCGACACTGGTTCCTAGGAAGATCTCGTCACCTGCTCTCTTTGTCCTTTACCTGGCCGAGCGGGAGACCCGCTCGGCTAGCGCCTTCCCCGGGCCGAGCGAGGGAACCGCTCGGCTAACACCCTCCAGGCGCTGCCAAGGCTGGGCCGACTTGGATGTTCGCTCAACCTTCGTCTATTCCTGCCTTGCTATATGAGCGTCGGAAACTCGGCACCAGGTCGAGCTGTCGAGATGTCGGGTCAGCTATTCTTCCCGCCGATCCGGAAGGTAATTTGCCCGGTCGGACGTCTGCCTGGTGTTGACCACTTTGACCTCCTGCCGGGCGGGCTCCTCCTTTACCACCGGATCACATGTCTTACCTTTAAGTCTAGACGAAGGAGGCTGAAAGTCCGACTGACTGGACAGATCAGTTTAATGCTCCGCTGACCGGTCGACGGTGATGCACAAAGAGCTCCAGTCGGCTACAGCAAGCCATTCGGTGAAACGTGCACCAGCTACTCGGCGAGGCATGTTCCAGCACTTGTGAGGACTTGTCGCTCCACATCCTGGTCTTTGGGTGGTCAAACTTGACGCCATCCGAATCTCTTCGGTCGTCGTGCAAATCGTCGTCATGAAAGCTGAGCATGCGGCCACGCCGAGTAATGGCTCGCATTAAATGCGTATTCAGTGAACGGGTGCCACGTGGCACGCCCGCCGTCATCGTACGACCGAGGCGTCAAGTCTGATGGGACATGCGACGGTTCGAATTCGATGATCGGATGCGAGCCTCGACCTCTGCGACCTAGATCGGACGACTCTCCTTGGTCGAGCCCATCCTCATATATTTGAGAGGCGGCTCCTGTGGCATCACTTTCGTCCTCCGCGAGCTTTGGCGTCTCCGTGTGCTTGTGGTGCTCCGGCGGCTCTGTATCTCCGTGTTCCGGCGATCCCTGTTCTGTAAGCTCCCCCTTCTCCCACTACATTATTTTGCTCGGCGAACTAGCTTTCTGTCGATCCCGTTTTCTGCTTTTTTCCGACAATTTCCTTGGTCGAACCTTCCACCCTTGTTTTCCGACGATGGTCAGTCTCTCGCAGCCAGGCGACCGTGTTCCCGGCCCATGGTACACCACCATGGAGACTCAGTTCGACGCGAATGATGCGACGAGCTTGGTTGGTGCCTTCGACATCCCTTCTAATATGAGATAGTTTTGGCCTCACCTTCCGATCAGCCACATACCCCGCGGCGCGACACAATCTGCTTTTTTCATGACCAATTCGTGGTCGGTCTGCGGTTCCCCGTCCATCTGTTTATTATCGAAGTCTGCAACTTTTTTCTCCTTCCGCTCGCCCAGCTTGTCCCCAACTCTTTCCGCCTTCTGTGCGGGGTTGTAGTACTGTTCACAGTCCACAACATTCCTCTTAGGCCCCAGATATTCCATTATTTCTATTACCCCAAGCAATTCGAGCTGGGCACCTATCTCTTCCAGTCTCGGATCGGCCTAGTCTTCTTACTAAGATGCCCACCTCCAATAAACATTGGAAAGACTACTTCTTTTACGTAAGACTCCCCGAGCTGCCGCCTTTTCGAACCAAGTGGCAGGTCGGACTTCCAACTCTTCCCGAGCTGAAGAGATACAAGACCCAGCCAGAGTACCTCCATGCGACCAATATGCTAGTCGGCCTGAAGCTCGATATCAACAAGTTGTTACCGAAAGGCGTGTTGTACATGTTCGGGTTGAGTCCGATCTGGACATATCTCCCGGGCGGCATAGGTGAGGAATTTCCTTAGACTTTTTCCTTTGGGTCTAACTGATTTTCCCTTCTTTTTCCTGCAGCTAACACAATGATGAAGTTGGTGGCGCTCGGCCTGCTGAAACTTAAGGCTACCGAGGCCGAGGCAGCTGCTGCTAAGGAGAGGGAGAGGCTCGGGCTCACGCCGGTCGGCTCTCACGAGGGCGAGGGTGAAGAGGCTCAAACTATTGCTGAAGAATCCGTCGCATGGACCGCCACTACTGAAGCTGTAGGAGAGACTGCTCCAACTGGCGTGCAGCCCGTCATTCGGTCTGAGGGAATCGAATCGTCTGGTGATGAAGCTCCCCTGAACAGGCGCAAACGACGCCGAACGGACACACCCACCCGTTCGGCTACATCGGCGGTGCGAGTGTCTGAGACGGGTGTTCATCCAGCTGCTCCTGATACCATGGAGGTGATATCCTCCGATCAGACGCCTTCGCAATGCGACCTCCCATCTGATCCGGTCTCCATTCAGCGGATCAGCGTCTTGCCCCCCGCCCACAAGAAGATTCTTCGGTCAACAATCCACTCTACTCCGACCGACCCCTCCTTTAGTCCGGTGGTATCTGCTCCGTCAACCTAAAGCGGTCGGCGATCAATAAAGGCGACTTTGCACCTCCCGACAGAGGAGCTTCTGGCGGCCGCCGATCAGCCAACTTCTCTTGAACATCAGATAGTTATTCGAGGGCAGTTGGCCAAGATTTGGGAGGAAGTCCGAGCTTGGGTGGCGACCATGCCCCCGAGGCTGCTCGACAATAGTCACCTATCCTACGCCACAGGGGTAAGTTTTATACACCCTGACTTATTTTAGCTTTTCCATCGCTCAATCTTTGATATTTCCTCGTTCGGCTGCAGTACTAGGTGGAGAGCATGGCGGTAACCAACCGCCTAGCGATGTTGGAGGAGCTTAAAAAGCTCAAGATCTCGAGTGGATCTCCTTCTCAAGGTCCCACATATGCCGAGCTGCAGGCGAACCTGGCTAAGACTCAGAAGTTATTGGAGGAAGAGCGGAGGAACTCTTCCAGCCTGCAGACCATGGTGGGTCGGCTCGAGACCCAGGTCAAGTCATATGACCAGAAGATCGATCTGGCCACCACTAGAAAGAATAGGGCCATCGCCGACCTGGAGGCGAAGAATGTGGAGGCCTGAGCCTTGGAGCAAAGGGTCAAGGAGTTGGCGGACCCGCTAACCGCTGAGAAGACTGGTCGCTCGACTGATGTTACTGCTCTTCGGGAGGAATTGAAGGCCTTCCAGGACGCGCTAGAGGCCTCGCGTGCTGCCTTGAAAGAATATCAAGATGTCGAGTAGAGTTGTTTTGCTACCATGAAGCAAAATTATATTCGCTCGGAAGGTTTCGTTACCAAGACTTGCACGCGGCTCGTTAGTACGTTTGAGTTGGCCATTACTGCGACGGTCAACCATTTGAAAGCTAAAGGCTAGCTCCAAAGGACGCGACCATCCCCACTGTGGATCACGCCGGGCTCCTCACCACTATCCCTGATGAGATCTTTGATTACTTGGAGTGAGGAGTGATTCTGTAGGGTTTTGGATGTATGCACGCCGCTCGACGCCCTTTAACTAAGTATTAATAAAATGTTTTTCATATTTTTACGTTTGTCAATTTTGCTGCATATATTTGATCATGTAGATCTGAGCGGGCTACTGGAATTTCGCGTACCGCTATATTTGCAAGGGTTGTCTCCCAACCCTGGGGCTGCCGTTCGACTTCAATCCTGTATTTGTGAGCGGGGTTTTTATAGTCGTCCCGTCGACTTTAGGGTTTAACGTCGCCGCTCGACGGTCTTCCGAGCGGGGTTTTTATAGTCGTCGCGTCGACTCTGGGGTTTAACGTCGCCGCTCGACGATCTTCCGAGCGGGGTTTTTATAGTCACCGCGTCGACTCTGGGGTTTAACGTCGCCGCTCGACGGTCTTCAGAGCAGAGTTTTTATAGTAGCCGCGTCGACTCTGGGGTTTAACGTCGCCGCTCGACGGTCTTCCGAGCGAGGTTTTTATAGTCGCCGCCCTGACCCTAGGGTTTAACGTCGCCGCTTGACGGTCTTCAGCGCGGGGTATTTATGGTCGCCGCTCCGACCCTGGGGTTTAACGTCGTCGCTCGATGGTTTTCAGTGCGGGGTATTTATGGTCGCCGCTCCAACCCCAGGGTTTAACATCGTCGTTCGACGGTCTTTAGCGCAGGGTATTTATGGTCGCTGCTCCGACCCTGGAGTTTAACGTCGCCGCTCAACGGTATTCAGTGCGGGGTATTTATGGTCGCCGCTCTGACCTTGGGGTTTAACTTCATCGCACGACGATCTTCAGCGCGGAGTATTTATGATCGTCGCTCCGACCCTGGGTTTAACGTCGCCGCTCGACGGTCTTCAACGCGGGGTATTTATGGTCGTCGCTCCGACCCTGGGGTTTAACGTCACCGCTCGACGGTCTTTAGTGCGGGATGGCCGCTTGGCGATAGCTTTGTAAACCTTTGCTTTAGATTTTAATCCTGCAGTCGAAGGACGCAGAAAAAACAGGGATTTACATGGTATAAGTTACATCAGCACACCTTTTACCCAGCTCGGTACGGCTGGAGGTGGTTTGCACTCCAGGGATGCTCTAGCCTTCGCCCGTCCTCGTCCTCGAGGTAATAAGCACCTGAGCAGAGCTTTTCCATGACCTTGAAGGGTTCGGCCCAAGGAGCTTCCAGCTTGGTGACATCCCCGACTAGCTTCACCTACTTCCATATGAAGTACCGACCTGAAAAGATCTAGGTATTACCTGCCGATTGTAGTTCTTGTTGGTTAGTCCTAGGAAAATCGTACCGGTTCCACTGTACAAAAATTTTGTACAAGTGTCGAACATTTTCTTAAATAACCTATTGTGTTATTTAGAAGTTAAATTAGGAATCGCAGACGAAACTTAAAATCATTGATTCCAAATTTAACTTATCTGTTCTTAATGGTTTAGATTTGAATCGCAAGCGGAACTTAACACTATTGATTCAAATCCACTTACGTTATAAATTCCATTAAATATTAATTTCCAAAATTGGCTTCCAGGACTGCATGGCGAGGCACATGACCTTCTTGGATATGGGAGCAACCACCACCGCCTAGACAAAGTCTTTTAAGGAAAGCTAATATTTAATTTCCTTAAATAACTCTAGGTTTAACCAAAAGGAACAATCGAATCACAAATTCGAAAAACAAAGAAAACACAAACTCGAAAAATAAAATCGAAAAACTAGATCTAATGTCTCTTGTGCTTGAAATTCATACAAAGAAAAATAACTAGTATGATGCGGAAGAAAATTATTAGTTATACCTTCTCTTTGTATGTTAATGACCTCGAGATCTTCTGCCGTATTCCTCGCCTCGCCTTGGACGTCGTGTGGGCTACGATCCTCCAAGATGAACACCACTCAAAGAGCTTTCTTCTTCCTCCTCTAAAATCCGGCCACCACCACCAATTTAGGAATCAAAGAGAGCAAGGGAAAGGGAAGGGGAGAGATCCGGCCATAATAGAGAGAGCACAAGCAAGCGAATAAGAGATGATGCAATCCCTACTTCTCCTCTTCTTTTCCTTCTCTTTGTATCCGGCCACACCAAGCAACCACAAGAGGTGGCTGGCCCTAGCATGAAGGGAAGCAAGGGCCGGCCCTTAGGAGAAGAGTAGAGAGAAGAGAGAAAAAGAATAACATACTTCATGAGGCCTCTCCTCCCATTCTTTTATATTACTTGTCCAAGGCAAATAAGGAAAAACTTTTTACAAAAAATAAAATCTTCCTCATGTTTTTCCTTTTTCCTTTTTATTTTTCTTTTTCTTTCCTCTTGATTGAATCAATCACCAATCATATATTAGTTTTAATTTGATTGGATGATGATTTAATCCTATTGGCCGGCCCCTTGCTTGGGCACCAAGCAAGGGTGACCGACCCCTATAAGGAAGGAAAACATATCTTTTGTAAAAATTTTATAAACTCTTATAAAATTTTACAAACTCTCTTTTAATTTCCTAAAGTGGATGTTAAAAAAGGAAAGTTTTAAAAATTAAAACTTCTCTTCTAAATATTTCCTTTTTTAACATGTTACAAAAATTTAAATTTTAAAACTTCTATTCCTTTTTCTAAAACCATGAGGATAGTTAAAAAAAGGAAAGTTTTAAAACTTTTAAATTTTCTTTTAAAACATGTGGCCTAATTCAAATAAGGAAAGTTTTTAAATTTTAAATCTCTCTTTTAAAACTTGTAGTTTTATATAAAGAGAAGATTTTAAAAATTCAAAACACCCCTTCTTGTTTGGATTAATGTGGCTGACCCCCTTTGCTTGGGCACCAAGCAAGGGGCCGACCCCTTAAGAGGATAATGTGGTCGGCCCTTGCTTGGTCACCAAGCATTGGGTCGGCCTCCTTCTTGAACACCAAGATGGACTTATATTTGGATGGACTTGAAGCTTTAATGAGGCTACGACAGGGACCTAGAGGAGAAATTAGTTTTGACCTTCCGATGAGTTTGAGTATCCAGTGTTTGGCCCGAACACACAACTCAAGTTCATCGATAATAACTCATTCCTCTAGAGAGTTATTATCGCACTACCACACCAATCCCAAATTACATTATGGGCTCCTTCTTATCATGAGTGTGTTAGTCTCCCTGTGTTTAAGATTACGAATGCCCACTAATTAAGTAAGTTACTGACAACTCACTTAATTAATATCTAGATCCAAGAGTAGTACCACTCAACTTCATTGTCATGTCGGACTAAGTTCACTTACAGGGTTTAACATGACAATCCTTATGAGTTCCTCTTGGGGACATTCTCAACCTAGATAACTAGGACACAGATTCCTTCTATAATCAACACCACACACTAAGTAATATCATTTCCCAACTTATCGGACATTTTGATTTATCGAACTAAACCTCACCCTTTGATAAGTCAAAGAAATAAATATTAAATATATGTGCTTGTTATTATATTAGGATTAAGAGCACACACTTCCATAATAACTAAGGTCTAGTTCTTTTATAAAGTCAGTACAAAAGAACTTACCTAAAATGGTCCTACTCAATACACTTAGAGTGTACTAGTGTAATTTATTAGTCAAGATAAACTAATACCTAATTACACTACGACTATTCCAATGGTTTGTTCCTTTTCATCTTAGTCGTGAGCAACTGTTTATAATGTATATAGAACTGATAACATGATCTTCTGTGTGTGACACCACACACCATGTTATTTAGAATATAAATTAATTGAACAACTACACTTAACAAATAAATATAGGTATTTGACCATTGTGATTTTTATTTCTAAATAAATGTTTATACAAAAGCTAGGCTTTTAGTATATACTTTAACAATCTCCCACTTATACTAAAAACTATGCTGCCATAAATGCTGCCATACATCTGATTCCCAACCCTTCAACATGCCCATCAAAAGCTCTTGCTTTAAGGACCTTAGTGAAAGGATCTACAGGTTATCACCTGATGCAATCTAGGCGGCAACAACTTCTCCTCGTTTATACGATTCTAGTATTGGGTGGTACTTGCGCTCTATTATGTTTACTTGCCTTATGGACTTATGGTTTCTTCGAGTTTGCTACTGCACCACTATTATTACAATAAATTGTAATAATTTTTTGGCAAACTAGAAACATGTCTAAGTCCATCATGAAGTATCTGAGCCATACAGCTTCTATGACTGTCTCAGCTTCTTATGGTGGAGTCCGAAAAAGCACCTTTGCTTATCACTCTTCCATAGTTATGACTTCACCTCCTAAAGTAAACACAAAACCCCGAGGTCGACTTACTATTGTCCCTATCCGATTGGAAGTCAAAATCCGTGCAACCCACAGGGACCAAATTATCTGCCTTGTAAGCTAGCATATAATCTCTAGTGCCTCTAAGGTACTTCAATATATGCTTTACCGCAGTCCAATGTCCTTGTCCAGGGTTACTTTGATTTCTGCTAACTATGCCCTCGACAAAACATATTTCTGATCTCGTGCATAGCATACATTAGGCTTCCGACAGCCGAAGCATAAGGAACTGCCTTCATTTCCTCTATCTCCTTTGATGTCTTCGGAGACATCTCTTTAGATAAAGCTACTCCATGCTGAAAAGGTAAGAAACCTTTCTTGGAGTTTTGCATGCTTAAAACGAGCAAGGATTGTTTCGATATATGAAGTTTGGGATAAGTAAAATATTCTTTTCTTGCGATCCCTTATTACTTTGATCCCAAGAATATATGCATTCTCCCAAGTCCTTCATATCGAATTGTTTGGACAACCATACCCTTACTTCTGACAACACTTTGATATTATTTCCAACTACCAAAAATGTTATCTACGTATAGTACAAGAAATACCACCACATTTTCATCACACTTCTTGTATATACAAGACTCATTCGGTTATTAAATAAATTCATAGGTCTGGATTACTTTATTAAATGATGTTCCAAGACCTTGAAGCTTTATTTCAGTCCATGAACCGATTGAGCTTACACACAAGATGCTCTTTTCTCTTTGCAATGAACCCTTCTGGTTGCTATATATGGATGTTTTCTTTCAAGACTTACATTAAGGAAAGCTATCTTGACATCCACTTGCGAAATCTCATAGTCCATATGAGAAGTAATAGATAAAAGAATTCGGATAGACTTAAGCATGACTATCGGTGAAAAAATTTTCTTTTTCAATAAGTCTTGCTTTAAAAGTTTCCACCTTCCTGTCTATCCCTCTTTTCCTATTGTAGACTTATTTTCACCCGATGGCTTTTATACCATTTGGTAGTTCTACAAGCTCCCAGACTTTATTAGAATACATATATTCTAATTCTGTATTCATTGCTCTTTACAAAGATGTTGTATCTTTATCTTGGAGCGCTTTGTCATATGTCCGGGAATTAGATTCATGTTCACCAGGAATCAAGTCCAAAGACTCTCCCAAAACATGAATATTTTAGGTTGCCTAACAACCCTCCCACTATGACGAGGCACTTTCTACAATTGTGTATCATTTGTGATACGTGTTGCAGTTTCTTGTGATATATCATCTTGTACAGTTGGTACTAGATTAGACGTGTCCTTTATTATTTCTAATCCGGCGGTACAGACAGAGGACCCCCTTTGAGGGAAGTCAAGGACACGTAGAGATCAAAAGCACAAGGGCAAGATGAGGTCAAAAGTACACGGCCGATCGGGCAGAATAGAATCAAAGACAACCCGGCGGGGAGTTGGGTTCCGACGCTCATGGTGAACAAGGTCGTCAGGCCGAGCGGGTGGTCCGCTCGGCCGAGGCATAAGGCAGTAATGCCATGAATATTCTAAGCCGAGCACACGATCGGGAATATCCCGAGCAGGCCAGTACCGGATCCTTCCGATCGGACGTAGATGGGAATGTCGAGCGGCTTGCCGCTCGGCGTGAGTACAGAAAAGACAAGGACAAAGGAACATTTTCTGACAACAAGCATGTTCGAAGACCTTCTGACAACAGGCATGTCCAGCGACCAAGTCATACGCTAAACTTTACGATAGAAGGTTCTGCCGTCCCATCAGAGAAGTGCTCGGACTGTAGCGGTATGGTGTCAGGCAAGCTCCTCTGACAAGCCCATACTGAGGTATGGTAAGAGGACACGTATTTGCCTCGGTATGTGTGTATAAGCTCCTTCACAGCTCTATATAAGGGTCCTCACACTTCGCCGGAGGTACGCATTCTCTGAGATTCAATACCACCTCTTCATAGTTTTCCCTTTGCCTGACTTGAGCGTCGGAGGGTCGTCGCCGGGAACCCCTTCCCGGCCCGACTTCTTTGAAGGTTCACCGGAGCTCCATACGGCCAGTCAGAGAGCCACGTCATCGGTTCGGAGAGCGCCACGTGCCCAGCGTCCATCGATTCAGCATTCGGACAAGATCAATTTGGCGCGGTCTGTGGGAACGCACCTGCATCCGAGCAGAAGAGATGGATGAAGCTGGACGACCGCACACCGTGATGCTCTCCCAGGAGGAGCTCGATGCTCTAATCGAGGTAAGAGCAGCTAAACTCGTGGAGCAACAGAAGTAGAAAGAGCAAGTCGAGAGGATGGAGCAACAAGCGACGTCCGCGTCAGGAGGCCGAGCAGAAGCACTATCGGCCACAGTTCAATTTCATCGGGTCCTATTCCGTACGCCTCCTAAAGTCACAACAATTAACCGCGAACGAGGGTCTTCATCCGACGAGGCGCCCATGTGAGACAATAGAAAAGGCAAGGCTCCCCGAACAGACGCCTCCCCCGAGCGGATCAACCGGCAGTTTTCAGAAGCCATCCTGCGGGACCCCCTACCAAAGTACTATGTGCCCCCGGCGATCGGTGAATACAACGGAACCACCGACCCGTACGATCATCTGGGTAAGTTCGACAACACAGCTACCCTACATCAATACACAGATGGAGTAAAGTGCCGGGTGTTCCTTACCACCCTCTCGGGATCGGCGCAACGGTGGTTTCGGAGGCTGTCGGACGGATCCATCACAAGTTTCAAGGACTTCCGTACGGCCTTCCTCCACTATTTTGCAAGCAGTCGGCGTTATCAGAAGACTAGTGTCAGCCTATTTGCCATCAAGCAAGAGCCCAGGGAGCCGCTCAGAGCGTACATCTAACGATTCAACCGAGTGGCCATGGATATTCCAACGGCCACCTCAGAAACGATGATGAATGCGTTCACGCAAGGCCTCGTGGACGGTGACTTCTTCCGTTCACTCATTCGGAAGCCGCCCCGAGACTACGATCATATGTTACACCGGGCCAATGAATACATCAATGTGGAGGAAGCCGAGGCGGCCCGAAGGAAGGAAGCTCCAACCGAGCGGCCATGCCCTGCCGAGCGGAAGCCGCACAATGCTCACCAGCCGCCCAGAGGACCGCGAGCTGAAGCAGCCCGCCCTCAGCAACATGCAAGATCCCACGCCATTCAAGAGGTATCGGCCGAGCGGCCCAAACCTAAAAAGAAGGTATGGACCCCAATGTTTTGCTCGTTCCACCGGACCGACACACATAATACAAGAGATTGTCGAAGTCTTCCCCTGATCGCGCACCCCGTGCCCTGGAATGGCCACCTTCGATCGCCATCATCCGATAGGCGACAGCGACATCGTGAAGCCGATCGACGACAGTCTCCCGAGCGGTATCGTCTTCAGAGGCACGAGGACAATCCCCGAGTATCTAAAGAGCGGCCTAGGCCGTCCGCCCGGGAAGAAGAAAATAGAAGCAATACGTCCCGTGGAGAAATCAACATCATCGCTGGCGGGCCGACCGGAGGAGACTCCAACAGAGCAAGGAAGGCAAGCGTCAGGCAGCTCCAGATCCATGCGGTCGGCTGCAGTCAAGAACGGGCGAGCGGGCCCGAAATCAGTTTCGAACCCAGGGACCTGGAGGGAGTCGAAGTGCCACATGACGACGCCCTCCTCATCAAAGCGGTAATAGCTAACTATACTATTCACCGCATTTTCGTCGATACAGGCAGCTCGGTCAACATCATCTTTAAGAAGGCTTTCGACCAATTGCAAATTGATCGAGCCGAGCTGCTGCCCATGACAACCCCCCTCTATGGGTTTACCGGCAATGAAGTTCTGCCGGTCGGACAGGTCCGACTAGCTATTTCGCTAGGGGAAGAGCCGCTCAGAAGGACGCGGACAGCAAACTTCGTCGTGGTTGACTCTCCCTCCGCATACAACGTTATCTTGGGGCGACCGGCGCTCAGTGAGTTCCGAGCGGCTGTCTCCACCTTCTACCAGAAAATCAAGTTCCCGGTCGAAGATAAAGTTGGAGAAGTACGGGGAGACCAACTGGCGGCTCGGCGATGCTACGTTGAGATGGTCCGAGCCAAAGCTAATTCCGCTCGGAAGACGCAGCGGATCGAGGTAAACGCCATAACCGAAAAACCACCCTCTTTGGTTTATGAAGAAAAAGAGGAGGTGCAGATCCACCCGACCCGATCGGAGGCCACCACATTCATCGCAGCCGATCTGGAGGCAAGCCAGAAAAAGGAGGTGATCAAATGTCTCCAGAGAAACTGCGATGTCTTCGTTTGGTCGACGCACGAGCTGCCAGGGATTTCGCCAAGTATAGCACAACATGAACTTCACGTCCGACCGGACGCTTGGCCGGTGAAGCAAAGGAAGAGGGACTTCAGCGCCGAACAGAACGTCATCATCCGAGCGGAGGTCGGGAAGCTCCTGGAGGCTGACCACATACGTAAAGTGCAATTTCCGAGCTGGTTGGCGAACGTGGTGCTAGTCTCCAAGCCGGGCAACAAGTGGAGGGTTTGTATTGATTTCCGAGATCTCAACAAAGCATGCCCAAAAGATTTCTACCCTCCGCCTCGGATTGATCAACTGGTGGACTCCACAGCCGGATGTGAGCTAATATGCATGCTAGACGCCTATCAGGGCTATCATCAGGTGCCGCTCGCCCGAGAAGATCAAGAAAAGGTTAGCTTCGTCACAGCCGATGACACTTCCTGTTACAATGTAATGCCGTTCGGATTGAAGAACACAGGAGCAACTTACCAGCGCTTGATGAATAAAGTATTCAAGGAGCAGATCGGACGTAACTTAGAAGTATACGTGGATGATATTCTCATCAAGTCCGTCCGAGCGGCCGATCTTTTTACGGACATGGAGGAGACCTTTCGAACGCTGAGGAAGTATGGAGTCAAGCTCAACCCTCAGAAATGTCTGTTCGGAGCGAAAGGAAGGCGTTTTTTGGGCTATATAGTGACCGAACGGGGCATAGAGGCAAATCCCAGCAAGGTCAAAGTGCTGCAAGATATGCCGCCCCCAAGAAATCTAAGGGAAGTACAGCGCCTAACCGGTCGGATAACTGCGTTGTCCAGATTCATCTCCAAGACTGCCGACCGGAACCTCCCTTTTTTCAAAATCCTGCGCAAAGCTACTAAGTTCCATTGGGACGAGGAATACGATCGGGCGTTTGAAGAACTGAAGGCATATCTGAACTCTTTGCCCGTGCTAGCCAAGCCAGCTATGGGTGAGCCGCTCTGTATCTATTTATCTTCAACCGAGCAGGCAGTAGGCTCGGCATTAGTGAGAACGAGCGGAGAAGAACAACCAGTGTACTTCTTGAGCCATATTTTAAAAGACGCTGAATCTCGCTACACTGGGCTCGAGAAGCTTGCTTTTGCTTTGGTCCTTGCCGCTCGAAGACTTCGTCCTTATTTCTTGGCACATACAATCATCGTCCGGACAAATAGCTCATTGGGAAGAGTGCTGTTGAACCCAGAAGCGTTCGGACGGCTCATCAAATGGACAACGGAGTTTAGCAAATTTGATATTCAGTATCAACCCCGCTCGGCGATAAAAGCGCAGTCCTTGGCAGATTTTGTCACCGAAGTGCAAAAGCCAGAGCCTAAGCTATGTGGAAAATATTTGTGGGCGGATCGTCCACTCAGCTCGAGAGCGGGATTGACGTGCTATTACTCTCATCCCAAGAAGAAAGGATGCACCTATCCGTCCGGCTGGACTCCAAAGCCACCAATAATGAAGCAGAGTATGAGGCGCTCATAGCCGGCTTGCAAGCAGCCCGGCATGTAGGAGCCGGTCGGGTTACAATCCATTCGGACTCCCAGTTGGCCGCTCAGCAGCTCTCGGACACTTTTGAGATCAACAACGCTCGGCTCAAGCTCTACGCAGAAGCCTTCAAAAAGCTCAAGGCCAACTTTAGCGAGGTCATTATCCAGAAAATACCCCGAGCGGAGAACCAGGCTGCAGATGAGTTAGCCAAACTGGCAAGTTCAATATCACCGGTCGTCATACAGCAGCCAATTGAACAAGTATCCTTGGTGGCGCATATCGACCGGATGGAGGGTCTCTTTCCCGAACGACTGGAGGACAGCCATCATGGAGTTTCTATGCTCGGGTGCGACACCGGCTGACCGGGAGGAAGCCCAGCTATTGAGGAGGAGAGCCGGTCGGTTCACACTCATTGGAGACCAACTCTACAAGAAGGCCTTCTCCCGCCCACTTTTGAAGTGTGTGAACTCGGAGGACGCGGAGTACATCCTCCAGGAAGTGCACCAAGGATCATGCGGAGGACATCCGGGTGGACGATCGTTGGCCAGAAAGATCCTGCTGGCCGGATATTTCTGGCCAACCCTACAAGCAGACGCCGCTCGGACCGTTGCAACGTGCCTCTCCTGCCAGAAGTACCACAACTTCTCCCACCGACCGGCGGAGGAGATGAAGGCATCTACAGTCTCCTGTCCGTTCGATCAGTGGGGAATGGATATCGTGGGTCCGTTCCCTATGGCGACCGATCAGCGGAAGTTTTTACTGGTGGCTGTTGATTACTTTTCCAAATGGGTGGAGGCCGAGCCGCTGGCGAAGATCACCGAGCAAATGGTCAAAAAGTTTATCTGGCAGCATATAATCTGTCGGTTCGGCATTCCTCGCCGGCTCATATCTAATAACGGACGACAGTTCGTCGGGAAGCAGCTCGAAGAATGGTGCAAAAGTTATGGCATTGAGCAACACTTCACTTCCGTGGCGTATCCTCAGAGTAACGACCAGGCGGAAGTAACCAACAGAGAAATACTCAGAATTCTTCGAGCTCGACTTGACCACATGGGAGGAAGTTGGGTGGACGAGCTACCAGGCGTCTTATGGGCTATCCGCACGACCCCAAAGGAGGGAACGTCGTCACGCCCTTCCATTTAGTGTATGGAGGCGAAGCAATTATCCCGATTGAAGTCGGCGTCGAGTCCACCCGGATCCAAAACTATGATGATGACAACGCCGAGCGGAGGAACATGGAGTTGGACTTGATCGACGAAGACCGAGTCAAGGCGTCCGTCCGACTGATGGCGTACTGCCAGAGGATGAAGCAAAAATACAACCGGGCGTGATCCCCAGAGCATTCCAGGTCGGCGACCTAGTGTGGAAGAAAGTAAAGCCGGTTGAGGATGTGGGCAAGCTGGAGGCTCCTTGGGCGGGCCCCTTCAAAGTCATCGAAAAGCTCCGTTCGGGTGCCTATTATCTGGAGGATGAAGACGGACGACAACTGGATCGACCATGGAGCGCGAACCACCTCCAGCCTTACCGGGCGAAGTAAAATACGCCAATGTAATGTACATCGTATATTTTCCGTTCGGTTGTATATTTGAAATGCAGGAGTAAAAGATCCGAAAAATTATTGGGCATCATCAACCGAATCGGAAGACCGTCGAGCTCCGACGTTAAAAATTGAGAGTCGCGCCGGCGACTATAAACCCTCCGGCCGGAAGACCGTCGAGCTCCGACGTTAAAAATCGAGAGTTGCGCCGGCGACTATAAACCCTCCAGCCGGAAGACCGTCGAGCTCCGACGTTAAAAATCGAGAGTCGCGCCGGCGACTATAAACCCTCCGGCCGGAAGACCGTCGAGCTCCGACGTTAAAAATCAAGAGTCGCGCCGGCGACTATAAACCCTCTGGCCGGAAGACCGTCGAGTTTTGACGTTAAAAATCAAGAGTCGTGCCAGCGACTATAAACCCTCCGGCCGGAAGACCGTCGAGCTCCGACGTTAAAAATCGAGAGTCGCGCCGGCGACTATAAACCCTCCGGCTGGAAGACTGTCGAGCTCCGACGTTAAAAATCGAGAGTCGCACCGGCGACTATAAACCCTCCGGCCGGAAGACCGTCGAGCTCCGACGTTAAAAATCGAGAGTCGCGCCGGCGACTATAAACCCTCCGGCCGGAAGAAGAAGTCGACTTTTAAGTCGTTTGGCCGATCGGTCAAGTAACCAAAAGTACTTCGTGAACTTCCGGCAAAAATCCCGTTTGCGAAACAGGATATATTCAGCCGAGCGGACTAGCTATACAAAATACTTCGTAAAAAACCCCCTTCGAACACAGAAAAGGTGGGATGAGAGGCGAATAACGAGGAGAAGTGAAGGAACATGAAATGAACGGTGATAGTTGGCGAGCCGAGCGGATAGCACTCGCATTGATTAGCAAAAGAAAAAGCAAGCAAAAGGATGAGCAAAAGGATAACATTAGAGAAATTAAGGCCGAGCGGCCGAATTACAAATATACTTTTATTCCAGATAATCGTAAAGATCCTTCGGGATAGTGCTGAGGAGTGCCGCCTGGTCTTGAGCCGGGATGATCGCAGAATCGGAGAGTTGCCCCTTGGACTTCAAATATGTTGTGGTGGCCGTCATAGCGAGC
Organism: Zingiber officinale; assembly: GCF_018446385.1. Classification (NCBI taxonomy): domain Eukaryota; kingdom Viridiplantae; phylum Streptophyta; class Magnoliopsida; order Zingiberales; family Zingiberaceae; genus Zingiber; species Zingiber officinale. Next base: position 162,751,013 of record NC_055990.1, read on the forward strand.
TCAAAAGCAGTATACATCCGCTCGCATACTTTTTCGGAGAATTCGACCGAGCGGATGTAATTCAGCCTCAAGGCGGCAACCCGATCTGGCTCAGCATCTTGGTATTCTTTGAGAGCCGCCCGGGAAGCATCGGTGGCTGCCTGATGTTCTTGCAAAGCAACCTCGAGCTTCTTCACTTCGTCCGATCGGGCCGCCTTCTCTCCGGCCAACTGATCCATCAGCTCCTTAACTTTTTGCTCCAAGCCCCGAGCCTCGATATTCTTCTTCTCCAGGTCGGTAATGGCCGTCTTCTTCCGCTCGGTCGCCAGGCTTATCTTTCAGTCAAGTGATTTGACCTGCTGATCAAGCTCGGATAGAGTGTGCGCCTGGTCGACCTTTTTCTTTTGCTTCGCCGCCAGCAAGGCTTGGGTCTTTTTGAGCTCTTTCTGTAGCTCGGCGTAAGAGGGGCCTTGGGAGCCGACCGGGCCACCAGAAGCCTTCAACCTCTTTAGCTCCTCGTCCACCATAGCCAGGCGATTGGAGACCGTAATTTCCTCCACCCATCTCTGGCATAAACAAGAATTATTAAGTGCCGATCGAAAAAAATGAATAAAAAGCTTAGGAAGAAAATGCACTTACCCCGGTGGCCTGTTGCATGTGGCTATTGGCCAGGTTGCTGAGAGGAATCATAGCGACGCGCGCCCGAGCGTCGGCCCACATTTCGGCTAGGGGCCCCTTCATTGTGATAATGTGCTCGGGCGCGGTTGGTCGATCGGCTTCGGGCATCAGCTCTTCGGTGGGCAGATGCAGGGAGACCCTGACGGTGCGGCGCCGACCGGGAGTCGTATGAGCGGAAGTGGGGGACGGATCGGAGGCCGGCGCAGACATCTGGGACAAAATGGCCGAGCGTTCAACTCGGTGTGGAGCGGGCGGAAGGACGCTGACTGGAACGACCTCAAGGGGGTCCGCGGACACGTCCAATTGGGACGGGGTCCGATCGGACGAGATGGCCTCCACCGCTGAGGATTTGCCGCGGGAATCAGCGGTGGTCCGCTCGGATGGTTGGACCGCAGAAGTAGCCGATCTAAGGGTGTCTCCGCTCGGCGCCTTTTTTGTCGAAGAGGGTGTTCCTCCTCTTGGGCGGAGCCTTCCTCCCGGGCGGAAGGCCCTCAGCTGGAAGTTATGCCAACCGCCTGTTCCGGGAGAGAAGCCTAAGTGGCCGACTCCCCCGCGTTCGTGTCGCTCTCCCCTTCATTGGAGCCGACCGGCTAAATGCCGAGTGACTCCATCTCTTTGACAACCGCGGCCTCGAGCGCTGCTGCCTTCCTCTTCAAAATTCCGGCCATCACGGATTCCATGACGATGTCCGCTGCAGAGAAAAAAAAAGGAGAAAATCAGTTAGCAATCAAGACAAATGTACGAGTAAAATTATTATCGAAACCGCTCGGGAGGGGGGTCCTGATCGTACTCAGGCCGAATATGTACATCACTCCTTCTGGCAGGAACTTAGTGATGTCAAACTTCAGACCGGCTAGCATGTTCGCGGCATGAAGATAGTCCGGCCGAGTCTTGAACCTTTTGAGCTCTGGGGAGATTGCCGGTCCGACCTGCCATTGGGTTCGGAAGGGAGCCCGCTCGGGAAGGCGAATATAAAAGTAGAATTCTTTCCAATGCTTATTGGAAGAGGGTAGTTTATTGAAGAAGACTAAGCCAGGCCGAGCCTGGAACATGTAAGTGCCCAACTCGAACTGTTTAGGATAGTAGAAATAGTAGAAGACCTCCGGTCGGAGGGGAATGTTATGGATTTTAAATAGGACGATAACGCCACATAGAAGGCAGAAAGTGTTGGGAACTAGGCTTCCGAGCGGAATGCCGAAAAAATTGCAGACTTCAGCGATGAAGGGATGAATGGGAAATCGCAGGCCGGCTGTGAACTAGTCGCGGAAAACACAGAAAGCTCCGTGCGGCGGTTTGTGTGGCCGAGCGGAGGGTGTGGGTAAGATAATTTCAAGGTCGGAAGGGATGTCAAATTTATTTATCAGAATGTCGGCGTCGCACCGATCGAAGAGCGACTCCATGGTAGTATACCATGGGCCTAGGGCTTGGTCTTGAGGTTGGGAGGCGCTAGCCATTGTCCGAGCGGACGAAACAACAAAAAGCAGATAGTAGAAAGAAGAGGATGACAAACAAAGCAGTGGCCAGAGAATCCGAACTAGACAAAAAACACAAGATTAACGGAGAGGAAAGGAAGGAGAACCTTACAAAGAGATGGAGGATCGAAAGAACGACGCCGGAGATCGCTGGCAGATAGAAAAGCAAGGTCGCCGGAGTGCTGAGAGAGAAATGCTGCGGAGCACGCGAAGATGCAAATGCGGCGAGGAGGAGGAGAAGGCGAAGACTATATAGGGTTAAGCCCGAGCGGCCTCAGCCGTCGATTGCAGGTCGCGGGAACCAAAGCCCGCATCTTACCATCCATTTCGAACTAAGGCGGTCCCATCGAAGGTAACGCCGCCGTCGTACGCTGACGGCATTGGGGGTGCCACGTGGCGCCGCGACATAGGTCGCATTTAATGGGCGCCCTTATCGCGCGCAGCGCGCGTGCGTGACTTTAATGGAGGGGATTCGGCGCAAATTCTGAGAAGATCCGAGGAATGATATCGACTGATGCCATGGATACCCCCACTGGGGCCGAGCGGAAGATTACTTCATAGACGTGCTGCTCGGAGTTACCTATAGTCCAGTCAGTCGGACTAATCGCCTCCTTCGACTAGACTTGATGGGGAGACAAGTGATCCGGCGGTATAGACAGGGGACCCCTTTGAGGGAAGTCAAGGACACGTAGAGATCAAAAGTACAAGGGCAAGATGAGGTCAAAAGTACACGGCCGATCGGGCAGAATAGAATCAAAGACAACCCGGCGGGGAGTTGGGTTCTGACGCTCATGGTGAACAAGATCGTCAGGCCGAGCGGGTGGTCCGCTCGGCTAAGGCATAAGGCAGTAATGCCATGAATATTCTAAGCCGAGCACACGATCGGGAATATCCCGAGCAGGCCAGTATCGGATCCTTCTGGTCGGACGTAGATGGGAATGCCAAGCGGCTTGCCGCTCGGCATGAGTACAGAAAAGACAAGGACAAAGGAACATCTTCTGACAACAAGCATGTTCGAAGACCTTCTGACAACAGGCATGTCCAGCGACCAAGTCATACGCTGAACCTTACGACAGAAGGTTCTGTCGTCCCATCAGAGAGGTGCTCGGACTGTAGCGGTATGGTGTCAGGCAAGCTCCTCTGACAAGCCCATACTGAGGTATGGTAAGAGGACACGTATTCGCCTTGGTATGTGTGTATAAGCCCCTTCACAGCTCTATATAAGGGTCCTCACACTTCGCCGGAGGTACGCATTCTCTGAGATTCAAGACCACCTCTTCATAGTTTTCCCTTTGCCTGACTTGAGCATCGGAGGGTCGTCGTCGGGAATCCCTTCCCGGCCCGACTTCTTTGCAGGTTCACCGGAGCTCCATACGGCCAGTCAGAGAGCCACGTCATCGGTTCGGAGAGCGCCACGTGCCCAACGTCCATCGATTCAGCATTCGGACAGGATCAATTTCCTTAAAACAAATTTACTTATGGGCTTATGGTTTATTATAGTTATCTTCTAAAAATCGTGCATTGATGCTAACAATAATCTTCTGATTTTTAAGGACTATAAACCTCTTTTCATTTTTCTAGGATAACTCACAAACAAGTGAACTCATGTCCAACTTATCAGTATCTCTCATGTGCTAGACCACCCAAATCTGAATATACTTCAGACTAGGCTTACGTCCATTCTGCAATTCTATGGGAGTAGAGAGTTCTGACTTAGAAGGTACTATGTTCACTTCCGTTTCCAGTGTATATCCTTAAAATGAATTTGGTAATTTTCTGAATAACTCATCATTGATCTAATTATTTCATAAGAGCCTTATACCTTCTTTCTACTACACCATTCTGTTGGGGTGTACCAGGTGTAGTTAGTTGGGATTAAATCCCGACTTCTGATAAGTGACTCTTAAACTCTCCTAAGAGGTACTCGTTACTACGATTTCACCGTAGTGTCTTGATACTTTTACTTTGACGTTACTCCACATCAGCCTAGTACTCTTTGAACTAATCAAAGCACTTAAACTTGTGGCGCGTCAAGTAAATGTATCCTTATCTCGAATAGTCGTCTATAAAAGAGATGAAATATTCGAAACAACCTCTTTCCTGGATAGTCAAAGGTCTACACAAATCAGAATGAACCAATTCCAACATATCTTTGGCTCCATACCCCTTAGACTTAAAAGCTTCTTGGTTATTTTTCCTTCCAAGTAAGACTCGCAGGTTGGAAAGATTTCCACTACCAATGAACCCAAGAGTTCATTGGTTATTATCCTTTGAATCCTACTCAAGTTAATATAACCTAGCCTTAGATGCCAAAAATATGATTGGTTCATTTCCGAAGGTTGCTTTCTCTTATTAAAGTTAGAAAATGTGTTATTAATTTCCATTTATTACATCGTGGGAGTTATTGGATTATAAATTGTCAACCAACGTACCAGAACAGATAACTTCTATATTTTTCTTGATAACAAGTTTGTTATCAAAATAGACAGAATATCTATTCTTTAATAGTTTAGAAACCGAAATAAGGTTCTTTCTAAACTTAGTACGTAAAGATAATTTTTGAAAATCCATATTTTATTCCTATCAGAGGATAAACATCTCCCACTGCAATAACTGCTATTTTTGCAGTAGTGCTCATGTAGATGGTGTTTTCCTTTTCATATAGTTGTCGGATTTCCTGGAACCCTACAATGAATTACAGACATGATTAGTGACATCTGTATCTACACTCCAGGTACTGGTAGATAACACCACTAAATATGTTTCAACAACTAATGAATTAAATACACCTATATTGTTCTCAGTTCTAAGAGGACAGTCTATCTTAATGTCCAAGTCCTATTTCCAATCATTATAATTGGAACTACTAAGTCTTTTCTATAGTATAACAACTAGGGAATTGACAAACATTTAAAATCCTGAGAATCACAAAAATATTTGGTCAAGACCAACACTTTAAAAACCCCTTGAATTTTGTATGCCACGATAGTGTGGACGTATACAAATTCAAAAAGGAGATTTTGACCATTAATTTTATTATCTCGTCATACTAACTTCATGACAAATAAAATTAATAGTTGGTATATCTTTGATCAAATATTTTGGTCAAAACTTTGAATTTAAAATAACATTGATTACTCAAATAATATTATTTAAATTCACCAACACCTCAAACACTGGGAATTTTGCATGCCACGATAGTGTGGACGTATATAAATTCGAACATTTGTAAGAGGAGGGTTTTACCTATTAATTATCTTGTCAATAAATCTTTATGACAAATAAAATTACCTTAAATACCGTGAATTTTGTATGCCACGATAGTGTGGACGTATACAAAACCAAACATTTGTAAGAGGAGTTTTTCCTATTAATTTTATTTTCTTGTCATCTTGACAAATAAAATTACCTCATACACCGTGAATTTTGTATGCCACGATAGTGTGGACGTATACAAAAACTCGACATTTATAAGAGGGGGTTTTAATTTTATTATCTTGTCAACTTATCTTTTTGACAAATTAATAGTTAATTTTCCTTTGGTCACACAAATAATAGTAGTGACTCCGATGGGAAGGATACTATGAGACGTGCCTAAGTGTATACCATTACTTAACACTAAGTCCATTAATAAGATTGTTCCCCTTCCGATGGGGAAGATCACACGCTCTTAATTAATTTCCTATAGTCATCCTAAATAGAAGTTTTATCTAGTGATCTGCAAACAAACTCATCCGATATGGAGGAAGACACTCAGAGCCAACGCGCAAGTTTGTTTGCATCACTTACAAACTAGTAATGGAGACCGTGGAATTTATTAAAATAAATCCCTCTCCCATTTAATTATTTAAAGTGAGGAATTTTAAACTATCCTACCATACATCACATGCATACATACACATCACAGAAAATAAAAACAATAAATATGTGTCGATCCTATATTCCACGAGAGAATGTACATGAAATCTAGATCAAAAATAAAATTCTAAAATCCTAGGGCTAATATAGCTCCTGCTGTATTAGTAAAATACAATCATGCACACACACAATAATGCCCTTGACATGTCCAAGGGTCCAATCACACACAACATCTATAAGCCATAATAGTTGGAGCCTGCAACCAAAAAATTAGCACATCCTACTATTATCCTGCCTAAATTATGTATGACATGTGCATAACCTATTTGAATTCTAAACACACAGAGGTAAACCCTAGCTCTGATACCAATTGTTGGTTAGTCCTAAGAAAATCGTACCGGTTCCACTGTACAAAAATTTTGTACAAGTGTCGAACCTTTCCTTAAATAACCTATTGTGTTCTTTAGAAGTTAAATTAGGAATCGCAGACGGAACATAACATCATTGATTCCAAATTTAACTTATTTGTTCTTAATGATTTAGATTTGAATCGCAAGCGGAACTTAACACTATTGATTCAAATCCACTTACGTTATAAATTCCATTAAATATTAATTTCCAAAATTGGCTTCCAGGACTGCATGGCGACGCACATGGCCTTCTTGGATATGGGAGCAAACCACCACCGCCTAGACAAAGTCTTTTAAGGAAAGCTAATATTTAATTTCCTTAAATAACTCTAGGTTTAACCAAAAGGAACAATCGAATCACAAATTTGAAAAACAAAGAAAACATAAACTCGAAAAATAAAATCGAAAAACTAGATCTAATGTCTCTTGTGTTTGGAATTCATACAAAGAAAAATAACTAGTATGATGCGAAAGAAAATTACTAGTTATACCTTCTCTTTGTATGTTAATGACCTCGAGATCTTCTGCCGTATTCCTCGCCTCGCCTTGGACGTCGTGTGGGCGACGATCCTCCAAGATGAACACCACCCAAAGAGCTTTCTTCTTCCTCCTCTAAAATCCGGCCACCACCACCAATTTAGGAATCAAAGAGAGCAAGGGAAAGGGAAGGGGAGAGATCCGGTCATAATAGAGAGAGCACAAGCAAGTGAATAAGAGATGATGCAATCCCTACTTCTCCTCTTCTTTTCCTTCTCTTTGTATCCGACCACACCAAGCAACCACAAGAGGTGGCCGGCCCTAGCATGAAGGGAAGCAAGGGCCGGCCCTTAGGAGAAGAGTAGAGAGAAGAGAGAAAAAGAATAGCATACTTCATGAGGCCTCTCCTCCCCTTCTTTTATATTACTTGTCCAAGACAAATAAGGAAAAACTTTTTATAAAAATTAAAATCTTCCTCATGTTTTTCCTTTTCCCTTTTTATTTTCCTTTTCTTTCCTCTTGATTGAATCAATCACCAATTATAGATTAGTTTTAATTTGATTGGATGATGATTTAATTCTATTGGCCGGCCCCTTGCTTGGGGACCAAGCAAGGGTGGCCGACCCCTATAAGGAAGAAAAAAAATATCTTTTGTAAAAATTTTATAAACTCTTATAAAATTTTACAAACTCTTTTTTAATTTCCTGAAATGGATGTTAAAAAACGAAAGTTTTAAAATTTAAAACGTCTCTTCTAAAAATTTTCTTTTTTAACATAGTTATAAAAATTTAAATTTTAAAACTTCTATTCCTTTTTTTTAAAACTATGAGGATGGTTAAAAAGGAAAGTTTTAAAACTTTTAAATTTTCTTTTAAAACATGTGGCCTAATTCAAATAAGGAAAATTTTTAAATTTTAAATCTCTCTTTTAAAACTTGTAGTTTTCTACAAAGAGAAGTTTTTAAAAATTTAAAACACCCCTTCTTGTTTGAATTAATGTGGCCGACCCCCTCTTGCATGGGCACCAAGCAAGGGGCCGACCCCTTAAGAGGATAATGTGGCCGGCCCTTGCTTGGTCACCAAGCATTGGATCGGCCTCCTTCTTGGACACCAAGATGGGCTTATATTTGGATGGACTTGAAGCTTTAATGAGGCTACGACAGGGACCTAGAGGAGAAATTGGTTTTGACCTTCCGATGAGCTTGAGTATCCCGTGTTTGCCCCGAACACACAACTCAAGTTCATCGATAATAACTCATTCCATTAGAGAGTTATTATCGCACTACCACACCAATCCCAAATTACATTATGGGCTCCTTCTTATCATGAGTGTGTTAGTCTCCCTGTGTTTAAGATTACGAATGTCCACTAATTAAGTAAGTTACTGACAACTCACTTAATTAATATCTAGCTCAAAGAGTAGTACCACTCAACTTCATTGTCATGTCGGACTAAGTCCACCTGCAGGGTTTAACATGACAATCCTTATGAGCTCCTCTTGGGGACATTCTCAACCTAGATAACTAGGACACAGATTCCTTCTATAATCAACAACACACACTATAAGTAATATCATTTCCCAACTTATCAGACATTTTGATTTATCGAGCTAAACCTCACCCTTTGATAAGTCAAAGAAATAAATATTAAATATATGTGCTTGTTATTATATTAGGATTAAGAGCACACACTTCCATAATAACTAAGGTCTAGTTCTTTTATAAAGTCAGTACAAAAGAACTTACCTAAAATGGTCCTACTCAATACACTTAGAGTGTACTATTGTAATTTATTAGTCAAGATAAACTAATACCTAATTACACTATGGCTATTCCAATGGTTTTGTTCCTTTCCATCTTAGTCGTGAGCAACTATTTATAATTTATAAAGAACTGATAACATGATCTTCTGTGTGTGACACCACACACCATGTTATTTACAATATAAATTAATTGAACAACTACACTTAATAAATAAATATAGGTATTTGACCATTGTGATTCTTTATTTCTAAATAAATGTTTATACAAAAGCTAGGCTTTTAGTATATACTGTAACAGTTCTGACGCATTCGTTGTCGGTAAGCCATTAGTCGGACGACTGCTTTAGCGCGTGCTTCGTCCACCAAGTCTAGCTCCAGGAGTCTCTGCCCGGTGTTCTCCTCACTATACTGCTGCAGACGATCGGACTCAATTCCAACTTCAACAGGGACGACTACTTCTCCTCCATAAATTGAGTGGAATAATGTCATTCATGTCCCCTCCTTTGGGGTCGTGCGGATTGCCCATAGCACGCCCAGAAGCTCGTCTGCCCAACTGCCTCCGACATGGTCGAGTCAAACTTGAAGAATTCATAGAATCTCCTGATTGGCGACTTCGGCTTATCTGTTGCTTTGGGGATATGCTACGGAAGTGAAGGCCTGCTGAATCCCGTAGCTTCACACCATTCTCTGAGACGTTGCCCGGTGAACTGTCCCCCATTATCGGAGACGAGCCGACGCGAAATTCCGAACCAGTATATGATGTGCTGCCAAATGAATTTCTGAACCATCTGCTCTGTTATTCTTGCGAGCGGCTCAGCCTCGACCCATTTGGAGAAGTAGTCTACCGCGACGAGCAGGAACTTTCGTTGGTTGGTCGCCATGAGGAAAGACCCCACTATATCCATGCCCCACTGATCGAACAGACAAGACACTATGGGCGTCGTCATTTCTTCTGTGGGTCGGTGCGAGAGGTTGTGGTACCTTTGGCAGGACAGGCAGGTGGACACTATCCGAGCGGCATTCGTCTGGAGGGTTGGCCAAAAATATCCGGCCAGCAGTATCTTTCTGGCTAACAACCGACCGCCCGGGTGTCCTCCGCAAGTTCCTTAATGCACCTGCCTCTTGTAGAATGTACTTGATGTATTCGGGTCCGACGCACTTGAGTAGAGGCCGGGAGGAAGTTTTCTTGTATAGTTGATCCCCAATCAGTGTGAATCTTTCTGCTCTCCTTCTCAACAGGTGGGCTTCCTCTCGGTCGGACGACATAATTCCTGATCGCAAGAATTCTATCAGCGCGGTCCTCCAGTCATTCGGGAAGGCAAGACCTTCCATCCGATCAACATGTGCCACCAGAGACACCTGTTCAATCGGCTGCGATATAACGACTGGCGATATGTTGCTGGCTAGCTTAGCCAGCTCGTCTGCTACTTGATTCTCCGCTCGAGGTATCTTTTGAATAACCACCTCCCGAAAGTTGGCATTTAACCTTTCAAATGCTTCGGCGTAGAGCTTGAGTAGAGTGTTGCTTATCTCGAATGTTCCAGTGAGTTCCTGAGCGACTAACTGGGAATCCGAGTGAATCAAGACCTTGATTGCTCCGACATGCACTACTAGAAAACTAGGCTTTTGAGACAAAAATTTTAAGACAGTGACAAAATTCGTCTCAAATATTAAGTAATTAAGACAGTAATAATAGACGTCTCAAAATTTTACATGGAGACATTAACTTTAAGACAGTATTTAAGATTTTGTCTCAAATTCAACTAAATAAGACACCTAATGTAACATACCAAAAATGTAAATAAGGATATACTAACTAAAATTTTGTTAGTTTAAGGAAAATAAATATAATCCAGTATATAATTTATTAGGAAATAAGTTTATATAAATTTAAGATATTTACTGGAATTTTTCTAGATTTTAAAGCAATCATTTTAGATTTTAAAGGTTAAAATTGGGTAAAAGATAAAGCTCGTTAATACCTAATTAAAGTGAGGTGTTAATTATATATATATAATACCTAAGTTTAGAGCTAAACCTAGGTTTTAATTGCCTAAGGGAATTCCACACGGAATCCCCAATCCTCTTCCTCTCAACTTCACCGCCGCAACCCAAGCTCTCGATTCGGGCCGAGATCTTGGCTAATTGTTGACGCCACACCGGTGATCTCCTCTGTGGACACGCCTTCCTCTCCATCGCATCGTCCTGTGGCTAAGGCTCCTGGCAGTGGCAAAAGAAGGAGAAGGCAAGTACATCTTCTATGATGATATGGGATCGGTGAGGTAAAGGATAGGTAGCTAGGTAGGTTGATAAACTTGCCAACAAAGTCTGATTGATGGATTGTGTAAGAGATCGATTTCTTTCCGTGTTGTTCTTGATTCAGCTTGAGGTTCCGTTGATGTTCTTGCTTGGTTCGCATTGCTTCTGGATTTTTTTGCCAGTGCATTCTGTGGTGATGAGTTTGATTTTTCCCAGAGTGTTTTGCTCATTGTTCTTCTGGTGTCCGATGGGTTGTGATTGAGTTTGGATTCGATTTCTTATGTGAAGTGGATGTTATGAGTTTACTGTGTCACACTTGTTTGCTTAAATGCTTGACTAAGATATCGATTGGTAGAATGAGTTGTGATCAAGCTTTTGTGAAGTTCTAGATTCAGTTTGAGATTTCTGTCAGGTCTTGATTTTGGATTGGGTTTCCATGAGGTTTTTGCTATGGTTTGTGGTTGAATTGAGTTTTGATTGGTTTCTTCTTGTCATTTTGAGATTGGAATCCAGTTTTTGGTAGCCTTGATTAGTTGCAATGATGTTAAATTTGTTTTTGCGCATCTGGAAGTTTTGGAAAAGGTAGTTGGGATTTTTATAGGGTCTGTTGATGATCTTGCTGCATTCCTTTTTGTTTTCGAGAACATTGAATGAAATTGGGCTTTGATATGGAATTACCTTTCGAGATTGTTCTGTTCCTTTGTTGTGGTTTTTGATTTCTATTTTGGTTCTTGATGCTGTCCGTTTGTGTTCGGTAAAGATTGGACGAAATGGGAATGTTATGGGACTTCCCTGCATCATTGTTTTTCTGTACCCAAGCAGCTGTGGATTTCAGTTTTCTTAGTTACCCTTAAGTGTTCTTCAATTGAGTTGGCATTGGGTTTCCTCTTCCTGGCAGTAACAAAGATGAGGGGTTTTTCTTTCAATGGTGTGCACATCTTCTAGTTAGCTGAATTTTATTCCATGATAGCTGAACTTGGGTAGTTGTGATCCATCAATTCTGTGAAATTTGAACGTTATTGCACTATTGAAGTTTAATGTAGTTGCTTCACCTAACTGCTTAGGAGGTGTAGAATTATGGAAGAACTAGAGTTGTAGTCCTTATTTATTATGCATGAGTCTTTATTATTCGTTAGTTATCCTATGTTATACATGATTTATGAATTGTTATGAATACAGAATGAATTGAATGTATTATTGTTATAGGTATAACGTGGATTGAGCATATTTTCTTATGTGGCTAATTGGATGGGTATGAGCATACGTGGTGATAGTACGGGTTGGGTGCCCCGGGATGAGCTCCGGGAAGGGCCCTTCCAAATATGACTGATACTGTAATTTATTGTTAGTTTCGGCTATATGACTGCATGTTCTCTAGGAGGTACCTCTAGGGTCATGGGACTGTTTGACTGGCTCTATTAGTGGTTACTGGATATGTGACATACTCACCCCTATTAGCTATGTAGGATCTTTCACATATTGCATTTTTCCTTAACTCTACTGTATTTGAGTTATGTTTCATGTTGGTGGGAAGCTTAAACCAAAAGGAAAAGCATTGGATGTGAAGGGAGGTGGCATGAAAAAGAAGAAGAAGCATAACTATGAAATAGATTCCAAGACTGAAAATCAGGAACTTACAGAAGGTTGATTCTTACTATTTTTTTCTCTAGAATATATTTTATAATCATACCAAGCAATTTCAAGATTATTCTCTCCTACCTTGGCCTTTCATGAGATGTTCTTGTTTTCTGATACTTATTAAAATCCACTTTATTTTGAGAAGGGATGTAACAATTTTTTAAGATTGCTTATGGTATCATACAGGTGGGAGTTTTGGATTATCAATTGATCCAACTGAAGTCCTCACTGAAGCCGAGAAGGTTGGGTCTGAAGGACAAGCCCCATCAGTCGATGATCACTTGACTCCAGCAGAAAGGTGATATATTGAATAGAGGGAGAGGATTAATGCAAAAAAGTTGGCGAAGACATCAAACAAGTCTCACCGTGATCGCATCCAGGATTTCAATCAGCATCTGGCAAATCTCAGTGAGCATTATGACATTCCAAAGGTGGGTCCGGGTTAACTATATGGGTACTATCTTAAACGACCTACTAGATTTAGAAATCAAAACGTATCTTTACTTTATTTAAATAATTAACTTTTATAATAAATTTGGATAGTTTTGTGATACGTACATTATTTTTTATTTAGGTTGTAGATAATATTATTTCACATGAACAAGGAATGGATAACCAACAGGTACATTGGTAGTTGTTTTCATAAGATTTTTTTTAGTTTTATTAACAATTTTGGTGATGTAGTAGTGTACATATTTTTAAGCTGTAGATAAATTTATTTTACAGGTGCAACAACTTGAAAGGCACAAAGATATTGACAAACACATAAACCATCATTTCTTATTACGAGATGGAGAGGTTTGTTTAACTTGGGGTTGTTTATGTTGTATATATATAGTTGCAATAAAGAGGATTATGTGTTAGATGATGAGATTTCTTATTGAAATGTTCTATTTATTGATTTTTTTTTAACAGTATATATTATAAATCATCGTTACCTCTAATAAGAGTTTTTTTTTATGTTCAGAATTCTGATGAAGAAGGATTATAGAAGTTATCTCTAGATCACGAGGCGTTGTTCTTTAGACTTTCTTTTGTGTAACTTTCATGGGAATAATTATTTTTTTATTATCAAATTAGTGATAGATATGTAGATATTTCTATTATTGGATGAATATTGGATGCATTTCAATTAATGATTATAGAATTTTATATTGTGGATATCATTTTTAATTTATAAAAAGAGAGTTTTTTCTTTTGTTTTGAAATGATAATTTAATAAATTTAATCTAGATTAATTTGTATAATAAATGTTCTTTAAAGATTATTAATTTTTGTCATAATTGTTGCATCTAACAAGTTAAAATATTAGGGACAGTAATTTACTGTCTTCACTTCTATTTGAGACAACACATTACCATCTCGATTTAGTGTCTTTAGTTTTTTCACAGGATAAGACATAACATTTGAGACAAAACAATAACTGTCTTAAATACTTTTGAGACAATTGAATAACTGTCTCATCACCGTCTTAAATAGTATTTGAGACAGTACATCTGTCTCAATATTTTTTTGAGACGCTTGTATTAGGGACGACTACATTACCGTCTCATCACCGTCTCAAAAACATTTTGAGACACTAAATTTATAATTTAAGACATATTTTGTTGTGTCTCAAAAGCCTAGTTTTCTAGTAGTGATGCTGAGTGGCTTGCAGACCTGCTATGAGCGCCTCGTATTCAGACTCGTTATTAGTTGCCCGATATTCTAGCCAAACGGATAGATGCATCCGTACTTCCTGAGGGGAGATCAGTAGTACGCCGACTCTGCTCCCTTGTCGAGTGGGTGAGCCGTCCACATATATCCTCCAAGTGCCTTCTGGCTCGAGATTTTGTACCTCGGTAACAAAGTCCGCCAAGGATTGTGCCTTGATGGTCGCTCGGGGATGATATTGTATGTCAAACTTACTAAGCTCTGTTGTCCATTTAATTAGTCGTCCGGATGTCTCTGGATTGAGAAGGACTCTACCCAGGGGTTGTTGGTCATTACAATGATTGTATGTGTGACGAAGTATGGTCGAAGCCTCTGAGCGGTGAGCATCAGCACAAAGGTAAGTTTCTCGAAACCAGTGTAGCGGGACTCAGCATCTTTTAAGATATGGCTCAGGAAGTACACTGGTTGTTCCTCGCCGTTCGGTCACACCAACGCTGAGCTGACAGCATGCTCGGTTGAGGATAAATAAATGTGAAGTGGCTCGTCAGTAACTGGCGTAGCTAATACAGGCAGAGAACTCAGGTAGGCTTTTAGTTCTTCAAATGTCTTGTCGCACTCTTCGTCCCATTGGAACTTGGTAGCTCGGCGCAGTATCTTGAAGAAAGGGAGGCTCCGGTCGACAGATTTGGAGATGAATCGAGAGAGAGCAATTATCCGACCGGTGAGGCGTTGAGTTTCCTTCAGATTCCTTGGCGGCGGCATATCTTGCAGCGCCTTTACCTTACTAGGGTTCGCCTCGATGCCCCGCTCGGTGATGATATAGCCGAGGAACTTTCCACCCTTCGCGCCGAACATACACTTGCTCGAGTTCAACTTAATTCCATATGTGCGGAGTGTCTGGCAAGTTTCTTCTATATCCGCACAGAGGTCGACGGCTTGGAGGGATTTGATGAGTATATCGTCGACATACACCTTCATGTTTTGTCCGATCTGCTGCCGGAACATCTTGTTCATCATCCTTTGGAAAGTACCTCGACATTTTTCAGTCCGAACAGCATCACGTTGTAACAGTAGGTGTCATCCGCTGTTATGAAACTCACCTTCTCTTGATCCTCCCGTGCGAGCAACACCTGATGATACCCCTGATATGTGTCCAGCATGCATATCAGCTCGCACCCTGCTGTGGAGTCCACCATCTGGTTGATCCTTGACAGTGGGTAGAAGTCTTTCGGGCAAGCCTTGTTAAGGTCTCGAAAGTCGATGCAGACGCTCCACTTGTTGCCAGGCTTAGAGACCAGGACTACATTCGCGAGCCAGCTCGGGAACTGGACCTCTCTGATGTGGCCTGCTTCCAGTGGCTTCTCGACTTCAGCTCGGATGATCTGATTCTGCTCCATGCTGAAGTCCCTTTTCCTTTGCTTCACCGGCCTAGCATCCGGCCGGACGTGAAGCTCATGCTGCGCTATGCTCGGGGAAACGCCGGGCAGTTCATGGGTGGACCAGGCGAAGACATCATGATTTTGCTGAAGACATCTGATCAGCATGGCCTTTTGCTCAGCTTCCAGGTCGATCGCTATGAAAGTCGTTGCCTCCGCTCGACTAGGGTGTATCTGCACCTCTTCTTTCTCTTCATAAACTAGAGTAGGATGTTTTTCGGTTATGGCATTTACCTCATGTCGGGGAATTTTTCAAGCGGACTTAGCTTCTGCCTTTACCATCTCGACGTAGCAGCGTCGAGCAACCAGTTGATCTCCTTTGACTTCCCCGACCCGGTCCTCTACGGGGAACTTGATTTTTTGACAATAGGTCAAGACTACTGCCTGGAATTCGTTGAGGGCCGGTCTGCCCAGGATGATGTTATAGGCTGATAGGTCATCTACAACGATGAAGGTGGTGGTCCTGGTCCTCCGGAGCCGCTCCTCGCCAAGTGATATGGCCAACCTTGTTTGACCGATCGGTTAGACCTCGTTGTCGGTGAACCCGTACAAAGGTGTTGTCATCAGTAACAACTCGACTCGGTCGATCTGGAGTTGGTCGAAGGCCTTCTTGAAGATAATGTTGACCGAGCTCCCTGTGTCAATAAATATGCGATGAATAGTGTAGTTGGCGATTACCGCACAGATGATGAGGGCGTCGTCGTGCGACACTTCGATCCCATCAAGATCTTTGGGGCCGAAACTGATTTCGGGCCTATTTACCTTCTCTTGGAAGCATCCTACAGCATGGATATCCAGTCATCTAGCGTACGACTTCCGGGCTCGGTTGGAGTCTCCGCTGGTCGGTCCACCAACTATGATGTTAATTTCATCCCAAACGGCGTTGCTTCGGTTTTCCTCCTCCCGAGTGGAGTGTCTGAATGGCCCGCGTGAGGCTGGGCATGGTCGTCATTCCTTGCTTGATGATGATGTCGACGCTCGGGTGACCGCCTGGTCTCCTCTCGCCGTCCGGTACTTGGCCGCCTATATCATAGTTTGGGGGAAGGTGATTGGCGGCGGTAACTCCGTGGGGTCGGCTGGGCGACTACGGGGACTCTGCGACAGTCTTAGGTGTTGTGGGTTGTGGATTGATGGAAGGTGCCAAACATAGGAGTTCATTCCTTTCCCTTGGGCCTTGGTCGTTCGGCTGCTACATACTGGACCGCGTGTGGCCTGGTTTCGGGGTGCGGTCGTGCTCCTTCGGCCCTAGGCCCTCTTGGTGGTTGGTAGTTGCTTGGCTGCCTCCGCTCGGCCGGCACAGACGGTTCTGATGGCACTTCTTTTCTTCGGGCCGCCTGGGCTTCTTCCACGTTGATATATACTCGCTGGCCTTCTTTAGCATGTGGTCGTAATCGCGGGGCGGCTTCCGGATGAGCGAGCGGAAGAAGTCTCCGTCGATGAGCCCTTGGGTGAAAGCATGCATCATGGTCTCAGACGAGACCATGGGGATGTCCATGGCCGCTTGGTTAAAGCGTTGAATATAGTGTAAGGGATCGGACGGCCGGCTTGAAGGGGGGTTGGATAGACGGCGCCCCCAAATACTCGCTTCTCCTACGATGTTAGCTTGCGCAGCGGAAATACAAAACAAACAAGCTAAACTAAAGACAAGAATAAGAAAGAGCAAACAAACCAACACACGCCGATTTACGTGGTTCGGAGATAAAGCTCCTACTCCACGGCTGTCCGTAAGGTGGACGATCCCTCAATCCGTCGGTGGATTAATCCCCGGAAACTCCGGCTAGCACAATCCTCCTTGTCGGTGGAGAAACCTCACCACAACTCGATCAAGAGCACTTGGATTGCTAGGGCACTAGTTGACTACTAATTAGAGGTTACCCACCACTAATTTCAGTCAACTCAAACCAAGCTCCCAAGCTTTGGTTTTATAGGCCACGGGTTAGAAAACCCCGCCTACCAGTCGACTGCCATTCATGCAAATTCGACCGTGGAAATTCGACCGTTACATTCCAACGGCTCGATTCCACACATTCTGTCACGCCAACGATCGCGCCGATCGCACCGATCGCTAAAACATGCAATGATCCACAAGATCACATGAGCGCCACAAGATCGCTACAAGAACGCTTACAAGATCGCCACAAGAAACCCTAAAACTAGGATTTTACTCCGAGTACAATCTCGCACTGCACTCGACCCTTATGACTCACTTGATTCTTCTTTGCAGCTTTGACCTTGCCTTCAAGCCTACTTCCTTTGGCTCTCGTCCCTCGGATGCATTCAAGCCCGCGGCTCGTACCCAATGCCATCCTTCGCGTATGCCTCGAAGTCGCTTCCCTCGGCCCTTGTCCTCGCTGCCTTGTCCACGGTCCCTTGGATGCTCCATCCTTCACCGGACCCGAAGCCATCAACCTGAGTCATATGTGTATCCTGCAAACCTGCACAACTCAAATACACATATCAAATACAAGGGTGAACCTAACTTAAACCCTTTGCCCAAACACCAAAACACATGGTCCCGCGGACCATTGGGATTGCTCCAACATATAGGCCCGAAGAGTTTCTCTTGGCCCTTGCTTCATAGAGAACAGACCGACGCTAGTTTTCTGATAGCGCCTGCTGCTTGCGAAGTGGTGGAGGAAGTTATTCCTGAAGTCTTTGAAGCTCTGGATTGACCCGTCTAGCAATCTTCGGAAGCAACGTTGTGTCGAGTCGGACAACGTAGTGAGGAAGACTCGGCACTTAACTCCGTCCGTGTACTGATGAAGGGTTGTAGCGTTGTCAAACTTGTCAAGGTGGTCGTCTGGATCAGTCGATCCATTGTATTCGCCGATCGCCAAGGGTGCGTAGTGCCTTGGCAAAGGATTTTGCAGAATCGCCTCAGAGAATTAGCGATTGATCCGCTCGAGGGATGAGTCAGCTTGGTGCGCTTTACCCTTTCTTATGTCCCGAGCGGGAGCTTCGTCCGATGAAGACCGGTCTCGATTCGCTTGCGCGATTTCGGAGGGCGTGTGAAACAAGGCCCGATGGAATGGGATCGGCTCTGCTTGCGTGCCGGTCGGACCTTTGTTTTGATCCCATATGGAGAGCTGTTCTGACCGGTCGTCGTGCGTCGCTCGACAGCCGGATGCTGAAGTTGCTTGTTGCGCGAGCCGCTCGGCTAGCGCCTTCTGTTGTTGCTCTATTATCTTTGTCACTCATGCTTGTACGAGTGCGTCGAGCTCCTCTGGAGAGAGTGTCACAGTGTGTTGGCATCCAGCTTCTTTCATCTCCTCGATTCGGATTCAGGTGCGTTTCCACAGACGGCACCAATTTGATCATGTTCGAGAACTGAGTCGATGGACGCTTGGGGTGTGGCGTTCCTGTTGACTGGTTGAAGACTTCGAAGACGTAGATCCTCTGCCGTCGTGAACCTACAAACGCAATGCCGAGCCAGGGAGGGGGTTCCCCGGTGATGACCCTCCGACACTCAAGTCAAATCTCCGGCAGAAAGAGGTATAGAAAGAAGAAGCGAGAACTATAGCTACAGTAATAAAGTGAGCATACCTCCGTCGAAGTCTGGGGGTCCTTATATAAGACTCCCCAGAGGCGCGTGCACGACCCCCAAGGTGTGCACACTTCTCAAGGTATACCTGGAATGAATATGTCAGAAAAGCATGCCTGACACCCTACCTTGATAGTACGAGCATATCTCTGACGTGACAGTGGAAGTTTCCACTGTACGATTCTCTGTCTGACCAGACCGCTGGTCATGCCTCTTGTCGGCGACACTGGTTCCTAGGAAGATCTCGCCACCTGCTCCCTTTGTCCTTTATCTGGCCGAGCGGGGGACCCGCTCGGCTAGCGCCTTCCCCGGACCGAGCGAGGGAACCTCTCGGCTAACACCCTCCAGTCGCCGCCAAGGCTGGGCCGACTTGGATGTCCGCTCGGCCTTCGTCTATTCCTACCTTGCTATATGAGCGTCGGAAATTCGACACCAGGCCGAGATATCGGGTCGACTATTCTTCCCATCGATCCAGAAGATAATTTATCCGGTCGAACGTCTATCGATATTGATCACTTTATTCTTCTATCAGACAGACTCCTTTTTATCACCGGATCAATATTTTTTTTTCATAGATTCATGACATGAAGAACTCGCACGAGGTCAGGCCAGTAACGCATTTATTTATTTTATTTATTTAGTTTTTAATATGATTTTTATTTATATATTGCAAGTTGCTACTTAGAAAAATTACGTTTTTTTAAATAAAAAAAAAATTCACAAGCAAGTGAGTACCACGTGTGCCAAAGAAGCTTCCCGGTGTCCTCTCTCACTATAATTATTGTCAATTCTTATTTTCTCTAAAAATAAAAATTAGTGATGAAAAATGATAAATGAAGCCAAAAAATTCTTATTAAAAAAAATTAGAACATTAATATTCAACTAACAAAATCATTAAATTTAATGATTAATCTTGAGAAGGATTGGAAGATAAAAAATACAATATCACTGTAAACTATTTTGCGAAGGAAGTCTAATGAATACCCTCCAAATGCCTGATTAATTAACCGTAAAATGGCAAGTAAAATTTCCTTCCTAATATAACCCTAAACCCGCCCATTTCCTTCCTGTATGCGGATGGCTCCACTGCCGTTCATCTGAAACGAGTTCTGTAGATCAACGGTCAAGGCAATTGTTTCCATTTTCGGTCCCTAGCGCGGCGGCTCCCATTATATACGGTGGTCGCACCGTCGTCGACCAGGAAGAGAGATATATTCCCGATGGCTGCTTCGGCGAACTCTGTTATCGGAAACCCTATCGTCGGCCTCGCCAAGTCATCTCCGTCGTCGTCGGCTTTCCTCGGAGCCCGAATCCACCTGCGAGGCGAGCGGTCGGGCCGTAGCGCCTCCGCTTCGCCATCATCCGCCCTTGCTGTTTCCTGCGCCATGTCTGGGAATATCGCGGCCGTTGAGGCGGAGAAGAATGGAAAGCCTGGATTGGGGCCGAGGCCGGATTCCTTCGGCCGTTTCGGACGGTTTGGGGGGAAGTACGTGCCGGAAACCTTAATGTACGCCCTCTTCGAACTGGAAGAGGCGTTCCGGGCGCTCTCGAAAGATGAGGACTTCCAGGTACCATCTGTACTTTGGCTTCGTGTTTACAGTTTCTATTTTATGCTATTTAGCTTCCTTAAAGCTTTGATCTTTGCCGATCGAGTAGTTTGGGCTGAGTTGTTATGATTCCATTACTTGGCATCTGTGATATGGAAGAAAATTAAATTCGCTCCTTTCTTTGACTAGAATCTTCGTGTTACTAGAAGACTACTATCTCTTCCTCGCTAGAAAAAAAAACATGGAAAAACTCATATTTTCTATTCCTCATCGTTTGTGTTGGAAGAAGCTGTTTGGAGTTTGAGAGTTGCAGGAAGAGGCGATTAGTTGTTGATAGTTTGGAAAAAAAAACATGGGGATGGGGAGGATCTTGTCCCTTCATTCTACTCCACCGTCCCGGTTTAATACTTCTTCAATTGAAATCTGTGGAGAATGTAACAGTACGACCATTATAATTTGAAATTCCAACCTCTAAACGCCAAACCCTTCTCTTATTCTAAAGTGCGGTTCTAACTTCAACACTCCAAGACCTTGTGCGCAGACTTTTTCTTCGCTATCTTCTCCATCCATGTCCTTATTGATTTTTTTGTATCAAAAAAAAAAAATGCTGTTCAATATTTCGTTGGTTAGTTGGATATTTGTAATACCTATTATATATTTAAGTGGATGGTGTTTATAGTTTTTAAATAGGTGACACGATTAAAGAATTCGTCAATTTATAGTTTCTTGCTCACTAGGATATATGCCACAGATCAATATGAAAACGAAACACCTTCCTTTCTCATCAATTTTTGGAACAAGGTTCTGTTGAAAAATGTTACTTATCTTTTAAACCTTCCCTTCTTTTCATTTGCTTACTAAAAAATTCTGAAATATAAACTTTCCTACTCCTTGGATAATTTCAATTCAGAATTGAAGTTAATATGGTTAATTGCTGATATCATAACCATCATTTTGCTTCAGTATCAAAAGAATATATGATTGTTTGATTATATCATCGGTGAATAAATAAACAAGACGGATACATACCCTGATGGAAAATATACTTTGTTTCTTTCCTGCCATATTTTTAATATTCGTCTAATGGACATTAATATTGGCTATAATTTTAACCACATTACATGCTTCTCACTGCTCGTTTTCTCTTTACAGAAAGAGTTGGATGGAATTCTCAGGGATTATGTCGGCCGAGAAAGCCCACTTTACTTTGCAGAACGGCTCACAGAGCATTACAGACGCTCTAATGGTGAAGGTCCACATATTTATCTGAAGAGAGAAGATCTTAATCATACAGGTGCTCACAAGATCAATAATGCTGTTGCACAAGCCTTACTTGCCAAAAGGCTGGGAAAGAAGCGTATCATAGCTGAGACCGGAGCAGGTCAGCATGGAGTTGCTACTGCTACAGTTTGCGCTCGGTTTGGCTTGGAATGTATTGTTTATATGGGTGCCCAGGATATGGAAAGGCAAGCCCTCAATGTATTCAGAATGAGGCTTCTTGGAGCAGAGGTTTGTGTAGAAGAATGACTTTATCTTCATTTTCTCATCCATGTCAAGTGTTGCAAACTTGAAGTAAATGTTATTGTTAAACATTAGTGGCAGTGGTTTCTAATTTTATACAATTAGTTCATTTCCTTTGGGCATTTGGTTAAAGGAATCACACCGTTGCCATTGTTGCTTCAATACAGGTAAGAGGTGTCCATTCTGGAACTGCCACACTCAAGGATGCCACATCAGAAGCTATACGTGACTGGGTGACCAATGTTGAGACTACACATTACATTTTAGGGTCTGTAGCAGGTCCACATCCTTACCCAATGCTTGTTCGAGAATTTCATGCAGTCATAGGCAAAGAGACAAGAAAGCAAGCTTTGGAGAAGTGGGGTGGAAAGCCAGATGTTCTTGTTGCATGTGTTGGTGGAGGCTCAAATGCCATGGGACTCTTCCATGAATTTGTCGATGATACAGATGTAAGATTAGTTGGTGTAGAGGCTGCTGGATTTGGGTTGGACAGTGGTAAACATGCAGCAACGTTAACAAAGGGAGAAGTGGGGGTTCTACATGGTGCCATGAGTTATTTGCTGCAGGATGATGATGGTCAAATCATCGAGCCTCATTCTATAAGTGCTGGGTTAGTGACGGTGTTTTAATTACTGGATCTATGCTTTGTCCTGTTGGATCGCACGATATATTGTTCCTGATGATCTGGTTTTTTACATGCTAGGTTGGACTACCCTGGAGTTGGACCTGAGCACAGCTATTTGAAGGATATTGGCCGTGCTGAATACTTTAGCGTCACAGATGAACAGGCTTTGGAAGGTAATAAAAACTATCAAGTGCTTTATGTCTTGTTGTTCTTATTCCGCTTCCTAGTCTAATTGTATCTATATGAATTGATAGTACTAAGCAATGTATTTTTACATTGCTAACATCTATAAGCTGCGTGAGAACTGATAACTTAAATTAGAACACCATTTAATCACATAATCCCATTGTCAACCATGTGATTGAGAAATCAGCTGCTATTTTCCAAGCAACCACATATTCATGTTTACTGTAAAATCCGATGAGCTGATATTTAGGTTTCTTCACTGTCGGTTCAATTGGTAAGATGCCTTACTGTATTGCATACTGGATGATTCATCTCTCTGCTGCTTTACATGTTAATAACCTGCTGTCTCTCTCTGCTTTCAGCTTTCAAGCGGCTGTCACGCCTGGAGGGCATCATCCCTGCTCTTGAGACCTCTCATGCACTGGCCTACCTGGAAGAACTTTGCCCAACTCTCCCAGACGGCGCTAAGGTGGTTCTCAACTGCAGTGGAAGGGGAGATAAGGATGTCCATACTGCTATAAAACATCTTCAACTATAACCAGAAGCCATCTGACCTATTCCGGTGTTTGAAACAGGAGGAGCTGCAAATTGCCTTCTTTTTTTTTCTGTCTGAATAACTGCGAGCTGTTTCTTGTAAGTGAAACTTCTTTCAAATGCTCTTAGTCCTCTCTTTCACATCGCAGGGTTTCTTGAACTCTAAATTATGTTTCCTTTCATCTCCTCGGCCTCGGGAGTGAGGATTAAATAAACCGGCTTGGTGTTTGACTTGGTAAAATGCTTCAAAAGATAAGGAATGTTTTTGATCAATTGCTGGTAAACTGCATCATGGCGTGTCGTTTTAGTTAAGGGTAGTTCGAAGAGTTTGACATTTTCTAGTTTTGATCAAAACGAATCCGTGTCTGCTCTTCCAAGAAACCCATCCCAGTCAAGTCAACGTTATATGCCTTTATTTTTAATTCTGAGAATTGCACAACAGTATGTATATATATATATATTGAAGAGCCAATCGTTTTATGGAATGTTGTCATGTGCGTTGTTTGAAAGAGTAGATGTTGTAAGGAAGAGCGTCGACTTGAAGGAGGAGGATCCATGGACGCTGAAATCGACCTCGCCAAAGAAGTCAAGGAAGAAAGCAGCAGCCAAAGACAATCGGTATTCGAGTTTGGGCCTCGACAAGTTCTCCTCGTTGCTCTCCGACCTACAAGCTCGAAGGGTGGCGATCGCAGTTGAATCGGAGGACAAGCCGGCGCCGATGCTAATCTGGTTCCGCTTCTCGGATTCAAATGACTGCGTGCCGATCGTCCTGAGGCTCAACGACGAGACAAAGCAGTTCGGTCGCCTGAAAAATTCGCCGGAGCCGCCTCCTCCACCGCCGGCGGAGGAGAAGAAGCCAGTCAACGAGGTTGACTTGCCTCCGGCGGTCAGTCATAACGGAGGAGGATGGTCCTGGAGACCTAAATATCAGTGGCCTCTCGTGCTGGTTTTGATCCTTGTGTGCTTGATGTTCGCGAGGACGTTCGCCATATTGTGCACCACCGTGTGGTGGCACATGGTGCCGAGCATGCAGGGAGAAGAAGGAAGGAAACAGAGGAGGCGGGTGAAGAAGAAGAAGATCAACAGCAATGACATCCTGTAAATTAAACAATGTTTAACGTTGTGATGGATTTGACCTGGGAGAAGTCTCCAAGCTCATCATATCCATGGCGTTTTCGTTCTATAAAATAGCTTTTTCTGTTTGTTTGTCTTGGTTTGTGAATCTTGATTACATCGATCTGCACCACTAACGGAATTACTATTAGATAATCACTGGTGACGTTCATGTTATTTGACTAATAATTTATACTGAATATTATACGATTTGATAATCAAAACTGGTATTTGAAATCTTGTTCTGCAAGTCAGATTTCGGTTTATAGACTGGGGCGTTATTTAACTCACCGAGGCTGAATTGGAGATCATCAACACGAGCAAGCCAAAACTAAAAGGAGCATTTTAGCTTGTAACTCTTGAAATATAATAACTTATAATTTGAATTAGGAGCATTTTAAATTTTAAATCCTAAGAAAACTCAGAAGGACACTCTATTATATATATTTTTTATCTTAAAAATATTGTTGCATAGCTACGAGGTGATTTACAATATGAAAAAGTTGATTGTTTGACTCTAATGAAAATCATTATATATAGAGTACTTGTATTTCAAATTACTTTTTGTCAATTTAGACAAAAGTTAATTAAATTTTGTTAAAATTATTTTTAACTTAATTAAAAATATTTTAAAATATTTATAGCAACTACAAAGTGGTGGGTATAATGTTGTGTTAATTGTAATAATAGTTGTAGTAGATACCTAGATAAATAACATTGTAATAGTATTGTATTAATTGTTATAGTCTTGTATCAAGAAAAATTTTAAAATGATTTTAACAAAGTTAAAACTATTTTAATAGAGTTTAAATATTTTTTTATCAAATTGATAAATAATATTTAGATATAATAATATTTTATATATAATAATTTTAATTAGAATGAAACACTATATGTTGTCATCTTACCGGAGGAGTTACCGGAGGAGTTAGTGGTAGTTGCTATAATAACTTTTAGAGTTGTCAAATAGGTTAATCCATGATGGAGTGGGTTGGTTTATTAAGGGTCATCTATTTGGTAGGGTGGGGTGGACCAATTTGTTATTTTGGAGGGTTGAAACATTTCCAATGCAACTCAATTCAAAACGGGTTGTGGGTTTAACGGGCCAACTGACGGACAGATATATATATATATATATATGAGATAGAGAGATTTGATATGCTAAGCAATGATTTGTGCGTGACCATGAGCGACGCGCAAACGTGGCCTTGCCAGCTCGATTTCTTTGCAAAGAAATATTCCATTTATTCCCTCTTCTGTTCAGCCTTCTTTTCAAAACATCACCGAGCGAAAATTTTCAATTTCTAAATTTCCCCCGTCTCTCTCTCTCTAACTCCTTCCTGCTCTATCATCGTCGTTTTCCGTCGCAGCTAACTGAAGCTCCCCAAACTATGTGTCAAACACAAAGGTCACAGGTGTAAATCCCTTTCCATTCTCGATCATATTTTTTTCCTCCTTTATTCATTTTTTTCATTATATATATATATATATATATATATATATATATATATATATATATATATATATATATATATATATATATATATATATATATATATATATATCCTACCAAGCACAAACCCTAGCTACTATGCTACTAGTTTTTTGCTTATATAGTTTTTTGAATTGTCAGAAGAAAATATTTCACTTTGTAGTAGTTACTTGGTAAGTCATTTCATTTTTCAAAACATTATAGCAGCTATTTGGAATGATAGCTGCTACAACATTGTAGCAATTACTTGGAATGTTAGCTGCTACAACGTTGTAGCAGCTACTTGGAATGATAGCTGCTACAATGCTGTAGCAGCGAACTCGATGGTTAGCTACACATTGTAGCTACTACTTCAATGATTAATTGCTACACCTTGTAGTAGCTACAATGTTGTAGCAGCTAAGTCGTTTCATTTTAAGTTGTAATTTCCTCTCCTCTATTAGCTGCTACAGAATTGTAGCAATTACTTGGAATGTTAGCTGCTACAATGTTGTAGTAGCTACTTAGAATGATAGCTGCTACAATGTTGTAGCAGCTAACTCGATGGTTAGCTACACGTTGTAGCAACTACTTCAACGATTAATTGCTACACCTTGTAGTAGCTACAATGTTGTAGCAACTAAGTCGTTTCATTTTAAGTTGTAATTTCCTCTCCTGTATTAGCTGCTACAACGCTGTAGCAGCTACTCTGAATGATAGCTGCTATAACTCTGTAGCAGTTAACTTGACGATTATCTGCTACAACATTATAGCAGTTACTTAGTAAGTCTTTCCCCTCCACTGTATGTTTTTCAACTCTGTATATTTTTTTTTTGTACCTTATATATATCCTACCAAGCATAAGCCCTAGCTGCTATGCTACCAATTTTTTGCTATAAAATTTGTAGATAACTTGGTATGTAACTTGCTTATATAGTTTTTTGTATTATCTGAAGAAAACATTTCACTTTGTAGCAGCTACTTGCTAAGTCATTTCATTTTTCAAAACATTGTAGCAGCTACTTGGAATGATAGCTGCTACAATGCTGTAGCAGCTAACTCAACGGTTAGTTGTTACAACGATGTAGAAGATAACCGCCGAGGTAGCTGCTATAACATTGTATCAATTACTTGGAATGTTAGCTGCTACAATGTTATAGCAACTACTTGGAATGATAGCTGCTACAATGCTGTAGCACTAACTCGATGGTTAGCTACACGTTGTAGCAGCTACTTCAATGGTTAACTGTTACACCTTGTAGTAGCTACAATACTGTAGCAGCTAAGTCGTTTCATTTTAAGTTATAATTTCCTCTCCTCTATTCCTAATATATACCATTTATCTGTGAATATCTTTATTCGACGTCTCAGGTGCTAAACTATTAATTAATTCCATAGCTAGCTGCTACAATGTTGTAGCAGCTACTCGGAATGATAACTGCTACAACTTTGTAGTAGTTAACTCGACGGTTAGCTGCTACAACATTGTAGCAGCTACTTGGTAAGTCTTTCTCCTCCACTGTCTGTTTTTCAGTTCTATACAATTTCTTTTTTTGCACCATATATATATCCTACGAAGTACAAGCCCTAGATGCTATGCTACCAGTTTTTTGCTTATATAATTTGTAGGTAACTTGGTAGGTAACTTGCATATATAGTTTTTTGTATTATCAGAAGAAAATATTTCATTTTGTAGCAGTTACTTGGTAAGTCATTTCATTTTTCAAAATATTATAGCAACTACTTGGAATGATAACTGTTACAACGCTATAGCAGCTAACTCGACAGTTAGCTACTACAACGGTGTAGCATCTAACCATCGAGGTAGCTGCTATAGCATTATAGCAATTACTTGGAATGTTAGATGCTACAATGTTGTAGTAGCTACTTGAAATGATAGTTGCTACAATGTTGTAGCAGCTAACTTGATGGTTAGATACACGTAGCAACTACTTCGAGAGTTAAGTGTTACACCTTGTAGCAGCCAACTGTCCATGTAGTTACTACAGCGTATAGCAGCTAACTGTCCAAGTAGCTGCTACAATGTTGTAGCAGCTCTTACGTAAGTTGTTTCATTTTAAATTGTAATTTCCTCTGCTTTATTCATATTATATACTGTTTATTTATGAATATCTTTATAGGGCGTCTCGGGTGGTAAACTATTAATTAATTCCATAGCTAGCTGCTACAACGTTGTAGTAGATACTCGGAATGATAGCTGCTACAACGTTGTAGCAATTACTTGGAATGATAACTGCTATAACAGTGTAGCAGCTACTAAGAATGATAGCTGCTACAACTCTATAGCAGCAAACTCTACGGTTAGCTGCTATAACATTGTAGCAACTACTTAGAACGACAACTGCTACAACGCTATAACAGCTAACTCGACGGTTAGCTGCTACAACATTGTAGCAGCAAGCTATCGAGGTAGCTGCTATAGCATTGTAGTAATTACTTGAAATGTTAGTTGCTACAACGTTGTAGCAGCTACTTAGAAAGATAGTTGTTACAACGCTGTAGTAGCTAACTCGATGGTTAGCTACTACAACACTGTAGCAGCTACTTGGAATGTTAAATGGTACAACGTTATAGTAGCTATTTAGTTTCTTCTATGTGTGGCACGCAGACTGCAAAGTGGCTGAGCGAGGTAAGAGGGCGAGCGGGCTTTCAGCCAGTCTGGCGAGCAGAGAGGCTGAACGAGCTTTAGCTAGATGACCGAAGTGATTGGGCGTGCTAAGCATCCGGGCGGCCGAAGCCTAGAAATCGGCCGGGCGAGTGCACTGAGCAAACCGAGGAGCCTCTTTCCTCTCTACCTTTTCTCCATTCACACATACCCAACAGAATATTTGGTATCTATAGCTGGTACTTTCAAAGTTTTATTTCACTTTAATACTGGATCTTGATAAATATAGTTGTTATAATTATCTTTGTTTTTGCAGGTTCTAACAACATGTCCTTTGAGTAATGAAGCTAGGTTTACCAAACTCTCAGCTCGTGATAAATTTTTTTCTACTCTGATTCTTGCGCTGTTAATCCATTAATCATTTGAAAAGTATTACATAAAGCCTCCCTATATGTAGTTACAAATTCATTGATCCATTGATCTTGCTTTCATCCCCAATCCCTAATTCTGTCGTTAATGAATTAATGGGTTTCCAAAAATCTATTAATTTCAAATTATATAAGTGACCATTGAATTATTAATAGGGATTGGGGCTTGTTAGCTGCATCAACAATAACACAGATACACGTTGTAGCACCTCACTTCTCTAGAGTTGCTGCGACAATATGTGGCAGCTAATCCGCACTAACTGCTATACAGTGTAGCAGCTACTTATGAGAAGCTACTACACATTGTAGCAACTCACTTTAATACTGGATCTTGATAAAGTTTGCCTTATAATTGTCTTTGTTATACTGGATCTTGATAGGTAGCTGCTACAACATGAAGTCTGTGTTATAGCAGTTATGGGCCAGCAACTGCTATAACATCAACTTGATTAAAATTGTATTTCACTGACTCCTTCTGTTGCATTTAATGTGTTATCTGGAAATGATTTTTCAGTTGTTACAATGGTGTTTATGACTACCACACACTAGTTGTTACAACGTGGACCTCATGTTCTTTGTTCGCGAGCTTGATCAAGACTCATGAGTCTTTTTTAATTTACCACATCATGATATAACAACATATTTAAGAAATAAAATAGGAATAATATATATAAAAATAATTTTATTGGATGATTAAAAATATTGGAGAACAAATTTAAGCATGGTGTTTAACATCTACCCATAGAATAATTACAATAGCTAGTTGGCAGTAGCTGCTACATTATGTAGTAACTACTCAGGAGTAAGAAAACAAGGTGTAACAGCTATAAAATACATTTATACCTTTTTTGACAAAATATTGTTAATAAATTTACATTTCAATTACATTGTAAGTTTAATATTGAACATAGTGTTTAGAACCCCCATGAGTGCTCACATTGTTCTCATAAGTTGTACAACGTCATTTTCATATTGGCCGAGCTACGCCCACAGTCTTCTCCATGAGCGATCACCCTTAATCAACGTACAGAGTATTGTGAACACCAAACAACTTCTATTATTTTCCATGTCCCTCGCATCCTTTGGTCGTGACTGGGAAAAGTTCGTCGAGGCAATCATCCTCTCCCTAATCAGGAGCATTCCTCATGGCATTGCTGAGGCTCTTCATCTCCAGCACGAAATATTGAGTAAACTTAAACTAGTCCATGAGCGGCCTAACCTCATCAACATACACTCATCGGGGCTAGACACTAGTGGTCGCTTTAAAGAAATTCCTTTACGAATATAAAAGCTTACACTAGACCGTGGAAGGCAACTGTTGGAACCCTAAGGTTGTTTTGATGTGATCAAATAAGTTAAGTTAGGTCCTGTTAATTTTTTATCCATGTGTCTAAGTGTGCAGGAGCTTAGGAGCACAGGAAGTCGAGTAGAAGATGCGACTAGCGAGAAGGATGGCACGGGAAATGAGCCGATGGACTCGGTGCATCCGAGAAATGAAAGGGTTGTATGGAAGAGTACACTGATGGATAAGAAGAATGTGCACGACATTCGAGGAACGAAAAGCCAGAGCGGAAGCTTTCTTGAGGAGAAGGCCGAAATTGGGTTTGGGTGAACCTTATTTTGATTGGCTGAAATCACCCAAACGAGCGGAGCCGGAACAGAAGACTCGAACCGAGGCGAGAAGCACCGGAGTAGAGGGCCCGAACTAAAAAAGTCAATGGGGTTGACTTTGAGGGTCCGGGCACCCGAAACCCAAACTTTATCACCATCGACGTGGGCGTTGACCATTGCATCGGGAATAGATTTCTATCCCATTCCAAGTGTTGGAACGCTTCCAGACACCTCGACCAAGGCTATAAATACAGTCTTGGTCCAAAAGTTTCTACAACAATAAGCAATTTGAGTTCCAACACTTGTGCGCTTCACTTTGTTAATTTAGCTTCATCTTTTTGTGCTTTCACTGCTGTAAGAGGCTTCTCCGCCTGAAGGAGATATTTAGTACAATTTATTTCCTTGGATTAACAACCTCCCCGTTTGTAACCAAGTAAAATCTGGGAGCCTCGTCTTTTAGTTTATTTTATGCAAGTGTTCTTTTAAGTCTGAGAAGAGTTTCTTTTAAATTTGTGCAGGGCTATTCAACCCCCTTCTAGCCGACCAACGGGTCCCAACAAATGGTATCAGAGCCAGGACGCTTCATGAGGACTAATCGCCGATCGAAGCACCGAATCAATGGCCGGACCGAGCATATACCCACCGAAGTTCGAAGAGAAATTCGCTAGCTGGAAAAAACGAATGTAGGTATTCTTTAAAACTGACTTTGAATTACTTTTAATAATGAAGTTCGGTTTTATAGCACCCGAGGGTAAGGAAGAATACCAGTGGACGAAGAAGGCACAGGCCGACTACGTGGCAAACGGTAAAGCATAATTCCATCTGCTGAGCGTCCTTCCGCCACAAGAAGTCAACCGAATCGGCACCTATAACTCAGCAAAGGAGCTTTAGGAGAAGTTCCTTGAGCTACACGAAGGGACATCCAAAGTCAAGCTCGCGAGACAGAACTTACTTCACAACTAGCTCACCAACCTGTGATTTGAAGAAGACGAAATGATTGCACACCTTCACTTAAGGATTAAGATTGCACACCATCGGACTTTCGAATCTCGGAGAAACGGTAAGCAACCAAGATTTGCTAAGGTATGCTTTTAATGCATTCCCTAGGAATATGAAATGGGCATCACTAGTAGATGTCTTCTATATCTCTAAGGACTTAGAATCTATTACCTTAGAAAAATTATTTTCGACGTTTGAAGTGCATGAATTGAGATGTGCAGGTACGAAGGAGCCGAAGCACAACATCACCCTCAAGGTAACAAGAGACGAACATGAGTGAGAATCTTCTCTCGACGACGAGGAAATGGTGATGATGGTAAGTGTTGGTTGCTACTCGGAAAGCCTATAGGTTCCACTGTACAAAAATTTTGTACAAAGATCTGAACCTTTTCCTAGCTACCATGTGTTCTTTTAAATTAAATTTTGGATCTCCTGCGGAACTTAACACGTTTGATCCAAAACTTAATCTATTTGTTCTTTTAGGTTTTGACTTGGATCTCCTGCGGAACTTAACACGTTCGACCCAAGTCTCCTTAAGTTATTAATTCCATTAAATATTAATTTCCATAAAAGGTTCCCAGTACTGACGTGGCGAGGCACATGGCCTTCTTGGATATGGGAGCAACCACCACCGACTAGACAAAACCTTTAATAGAAAGCTAATATTTAATTTCCTAAAATAACTTTAGGTTAACCAAAGAGAACAATCAAATCACAAGGAAAAGAAAGAAACAAAAGAACACAACTTGAAAAACATATTCAAATACTAGAACGTAAGCCTCTTGTATTTGGTATTATTTCCATAAATAACTAGCATGATGCGGAAATAGAAATTACTAGTTATACCTTGTAGAAAAACCTCGGACGTTGTGTGGGCAACGATCTTCCAAGATGAGAAACCACCAACCACCTTCTTCTCCAGGTTCGCCACAAAAGAAAAGCTTCACCAAGGAGAAAACCAAAATATTAACCAAGCTCCAAGAGATGCTAGCTTCTCTCCTTCTTCTTCTTCTTCCCGAGGTCTGCCACCACAAGAACTCCAAGGGAGAGGGAGAGGTTCGCCACCACAAGAGGAAGAGAAGGAGATGATGGCCACACCAAGGAAAAAAGAGGAGAGGAATAATAGATGTTGTGTCTTTAAGGCACCTCACCCCTTCTTTTATATTCCTTGGCCTAGGTAAATTAGGAAATTTAATTACAATAAATTTTTCTTAATTTCCTTGACATGATTTAATTGAGAAAATAAAATAATATTTCCCAATTAAACAATGATGGCCGGCCAAATCAATAGGAAGCAAATTGGACAAGTTTCAATCAACAATTAAAACTTTCCTTATTTGTTTCGGAAATTTTAAAAATAAAATTTTTCTTTAAAATCTCTTCATGGTTAATAAAAGGAAATATCTATAATTTTAATTTTATTAACATGTGAATAATTTTAAAGAGAAAATAAAACATCTCTCCAATCTACAATAAGGAAAGAGATCTAATCTCTTTCTTTAATCTTTGTAAATCTTTACAAGAGAGATATTTTAATTTTAATTCTCTTTAAATTAAATCTTCCACATAATAATAAACATTAAAATTAAATTTTCTTTAATTAATTATGGTCGGCCCTACTAGCTTGGGTTCAGCTAGGGACTGCCACCTTAAACCAAGCTTAGGCCACCCTAGCTTGGTTCCTGTGCTAGTCACCCTGTGTATGTGGGTAGGGATATGGAACTCCATAAATAAGAGGCTACGAGGACCGAGAGGAGGAATTGTCTCGACTAAAATTCATCCGAGCATCCTGCAGTTCGCCTAACACTTAATTTTATCAACGATAATTCATTCCACTAGAGAACATCATCATTGCACTCAAGACAATCCCAAATTACATTTTGGCCCTTCTATTACGAGTGTTAGTCTCCTGTTTAAGATATCGAATGTCCACCATAAGTGAGTTCTCGACAACTCATTAATTAATATCTAAGTCAAGTACCACCAATCACAGCCGTCGTCCACTGCAGGTTTAACGACCTTATGAGCTCCTTCTGAGAACATTATCAACCTAGCACTAGACACGGCTTCTCTATAATCAACAAACACACCATGAGTGACACCATTTCCCAATTTATCGAGTTTATTGATTCATCTAATCACCCATTGAAAATTAAAGAAATAAATATCAAACATATGTGTTGTTATTATATTAGATTAAGACACTTCATAATAATCGAGGTCTTATTCCTTTATAAAGTCGATAGGAACGACTCAAAGGTCCCACTCAATATCGAGTGTACTAGTGTAATTATATAGTCAAGATAAAACTAATACAATTACACTACTTACTTATGGTTTGTCCTTTCCATTCGGTCGTGAGCATCGCTTATAATACACCGATAACATCATCTTCTGTATGTGACACCACATACTATGTTATCTACAATATAAATTAAATGAACAACTACAAACAAATGTAGATAATTAGACCAAATGTGATTCTTTATTCATAATGAATGTTTACAAAGCTTAGGCTTTCAGTATACACTCCAACAGTAAGACGTTTTAAAAAGTTACGTAAATCAAGAAAAACTAACCATCTATAGGGTAGAAAGAAAAGGACGATCAAATGCTACCGCTGCAACGAAGAAGGGCACGTCAAAGATGTTAGAGTGTATACTAAAAGTCTAGCTTTTTGTATAAACATATAAGAATCACATTGGTCAAATGTCTACATTTATATGCTAAGTGTAGTTGTTCGATTAATTTATATTGTAGATAATATGGTGTGTGGTGTCACACACAGAATATCATGTTATCAGTTCTTCATAAATTATAAACAGTAGCTCATGACTGAGATGAAAAGGAACAAACAATTAGAATAGTCGTAGTGTAATTAAGTATTAGTTTATCTTAACTGATAAATTACACTAGTACACTATGAGTGTATTGAGCAGGACTATTTGAGGTAGTTTTTTTTATACTGACTAAATAAAAGAATAATACCTCTATTATTATGGAAGTGTGTGCTCTTAATCCTAATATACTTAATATTTATTTTTTTGATCTATCAAATGGTGTGATTTAGTTCGATAAATCAATAGGCCCGATAAGTTGAGAAATAATATTATTTATAGTGTGTGTTGTTGATTATAGAAGGAAACTGTGTCCTAGAAATCTAGGTTGATAATGTCCCCAAGAGGAGCTCATAAGGATTATCATGTTAAACCCTGCAGGTGGACTTAGTCCGACACGACAATGAAGTTGAGTGGTACTACTCTTGTACTAAGATATTAATTAAAGTGAGTTGTCAGTAACTCAATTAATTAGTGGGCATCCGACATCTTAAATACAGAGAGATTAACACACTCATGATAAGAAGGAGCTCAAAATATAATTTGGGATTGGTGCGGTAGTTCAATAATAATTCTTTAGTGGAATGAATTATTATTGATAAAATTAAGTTGGGTGTTCGAAGCGAACACGGGAAGCTTAATTTCATCGGGAGACTGAAATTAATTTCTCCTCTCGATCCCTGTTATAATCTCAATAAAGCCTTGTATCTATCCAAGCCCATCTTCTAATTCGTACGTTGACATTGCTATGCAAGGATGCTTCTCAACGCTGATGTGTTAACGTTGGAGAAGCTTTGAGAAGTTTTTTTTAAAAAAAATTGCCAACGTTTGATAAGTTTTGAAAAGTCTTCACGTTGACACATCAACGTTGTTAAGCAAGTTTGAGAAGTTTTGAAAATTCTTCACGTTGACACATTAACATTGTGAACAAGTTTTGAGAAGTTTCTCAAACGTTGGCAAGCAAGCTTTGATGTGTCAACGAGTTTGAAAAGCTTGCTTGCCAACCTTGATGTGTCCACGCAAGAAGCTATAACCGATCATATTAAAAATAAAAGAATATTTTAATTTTTAAAAACTCTTCTATATTTTAAAAGAGAGAATTTTAAATTTTAAAATTTTCCTTTTTTTCTTAAATAGGTCACATGGTTTAAAAGAGAATTTTAAAAGTTTTAAAACTTTCCTTTTTGGTAACCATCCACATGGTTTTTAAAATAGAGTTTTAAATTTTAAAACTTTCTTTTTTTAACCATGATTTAAAAAAAGAAGTTTTAATTAATCTTCCATTTTTTTAGATGTTTACATGATTTAAAAGAGAGATTAATTTTTAAAACTTTCTTTTATTGCCATATACAATAGAAAATTTAAAAGAGAGAGATTTTAATTGTTATTAAAATTTCCTTTTTTAAAGGGAGGCTACAATTAAGGAAGTTTTAATTATATTTAATTTTTTTTTTTGCCAAGACCAAGGATTATAAAAGAAACGGAGAGGGTGCATCATGAGCACAACAACCTATTCTATTTCTCCCTCTCTTAATTCTTGTGGCCGACCATCCTTCTTTGTTCTCTCCTTTGCTTGTTCTCCTAGGGCCGGTCCTATTCTTAGCACTTCCTCCTCTCATCTTGCTTGGTGGCCGAAACTTTGATTGGAGGAGAAGAACTCTTGGACCGGCGGAATACTTGGAGAAGAAGGAAGTTTCCTTTTTTGGCATCACTTGGTGGCCGAGACTTGGAAGAAAGAAAAGGGCTTCGGTTGGATTTCTTTTTGGTAGATCGTCGCCCACATGACGTCCAAGAGAAGGAGAGGAATACAATAGAAGATCAAGAGGTTTTTGTTAACAAAGAAAAGGTATAACTAGTTGTTTTATTCCGCATCATACTAGTTTGTTTTCTTTGTATGAATTTTGAAATATCAACACAAGAGGCAATCAGTTTTATGTTTCGATATTGTGTTTTGTTTGTTTTTCGAATTTGTGATTCGATTGTTCTTTTTGGTTAAACCTAAAGTTATATAAGGAAATTAAATATTGAATTTCGTTAAAAAGTTTTGTCAAGGCAGTGGTGGATGCTCCCATACTCAAAAAGGCCAAGTGTCTCGCCATGTTTGACTTGGGAGCCGATTTTCGAAATAAATATTTAATTGAATTTATAACATAGGTGGATTTGGATCAATAATATTAAGTTCCGTTTGCGATCCAAGTCTAAACCTAAAAGAACAGATAAATTAAATTTGGAATCAATAATGTTAAGTTTCGTTTGCGATTCTGAATTTAATTTCTAAAGAACACAATAGGTTGTTAGGAGTTTAACACTTACACAAAATTTTTGTACAGTGAAACCAGTACGATCTTCCTAGGACCAACCAACAAAAGATAGCTGCCCCAAGCTAAGGAACAAGGACAAGGACAAAGGAAGGAAGCCTGTTCAAACGAACAAGTACAAGACACTAAAGGCGACGTGGGATGATACGTCGTCCGAATTGGAAGTCGAGGCTTTCTCCAGACTTACATTAATGGCAAGTCATCAAGAAGATGAACACGAAGCAAGCTCGTTAGAAATGAGCATCGAGAGCATCGATGAAGGGGAGCTTGTTGGTTGCTACTCGGAATGTCGTACTGATTCTCCTATACAAAAATTTTGTACAAGTCCTGAACCTTTCTTAACAATCTATTGTGTTCTTTTGTAAATTAAATTTGGAATCTCAAACAGAACTTAACATTATTGATTCCAAATTCAACTTATCTATTCTTAGAGGTTTAGACTTGGATCTCAAACGATACTTAACATTATTAATCCAAATCCACCTATGTTACAAATTTGATTAAATATTTATTTCAAAGTTCGGCTTTCAGGTCAAACGTGGTGAGACACTAGGCCTTCTTGGGTATGAGATTATCCACCACTGCCTAGACAAAGCCTTACAAAGAAATTCAATATTTAATCTCCTTATAGTAACCCTAGATTTAACCACTAAGAATAATCGAATCACAAGATCGAAAAGCAAAAGAAACACAAAATCGAAACATGAATTTGATAGCCTAGAATCGTTAGCCTCTTGTGTTTAGTATTTCAAGATCTAAACAAAAAGATGAACTAGTTATGATGCGGAAACTAATAACTAGTTATACCTTTTATAGCTTATAGACCTCACGATCTTCTGTCGTATTCCTCTTCTTATCTCGGACGTCATGTGAGCGACAATCTACCGAGACGAGAATCCACCCAAGCCTCCTTCTTCTTCTTGCAAGTTTCAGCCACCAAGAGTCTTCCAGAGATGAAGAACTTTGGCCACCAACCAAGCTCCAAGGGATGCTAAGAAACAAAATCTCCTTTCTCTACTTCTTCTCCAAGCTAAATCCGACTACCAAGGACTCCCCAAGAGTTGATGCCGCCGGCCACCAAAGAAGAAGAAAAGGAGATGAGGAAGGATGAGGGTCGACCACCACCAAGGAGGAGAGGAATAATAGATGTGTTGTTATGAGGTGAGGTACCTCTACCCTCTCTTTTATATTCCTTTGTCTTAGAAAATAAGGAAAGTTTTATAATTAAAACTTCCTTATATTCCTTGCCAATGTCTAAGAAGGAAAATTTAATTAAAAATTTCCTTATAAACCTTTCAATGGTCAGCCCCTACAAGTCATCCAAATAAGGAAAGTTTTAAATACAAAATTAAAACTTCCTAATTTGTTTTTGGAAATTTTTAAAATAAAAATTTCTCTCTTTAAAAATTCTTTTCATGGTTGGTTATAAAAGGAAACTTTTATAAATTAAATTCTCTAGATGATTACAAAAAGAAAAGTTTTCTCCAAAATTAAAATCTTTCTTTTAACTACAAATAAGAAAAAATATCAAACCTTTCTTTTAATCTTTTGTAGAAACTATAAAAGGAAAGATTTAATGTTAAAATTCTCTTTTAAATCATTACTTCTACATAAGGAAAGATTTTAAAAAATAAAATTCTTTTAATTTTATTGTGGTCGGCCACCAACTTGGGCTCCAAGTTAGGGCCGACCACCTACTTGATCCATCCAAGGTTTATCTTGGCCGACCCTTGCTTGGGCTCCAAGCTTGGCTTGGCCCGCCACCTTAGGATGGGTAAGAATGTGGGTATGAGTGGGTATAAGACTTTATAAATAAGAGGCTACGACAGGGATCGAGAGGAGGAATTGGTTTTGGTCTCCCGATGAACTTGAGCTTCCTGTGTTTGCCCCGAACACCCAACTCGAGTTCATCAATAATAACTCATACCACTAAAGAGTTATTATTGAACTACCGCACCAATCCCATATTACTATATGGGCTCCTTCTTATCATGAGTGTATTAATCTCCCTGTGTTTAAGATATCGAATGTCCACTAATTAAATGAGTAACTGACAACTCACTTAATTAATATCTAATTCCAAGAGTAGTACCACTCAACCTTATTGTCATATCGAACTAAGTCCACCTGCAGGGTTTACATGACAATCCTTATGAGCTCCTCTTGGGGACATCATCAACCTAGATTCCTAGGACACAGTTTCCTTCTATAATCAACAACACACACTATAAATAATATTATTTCCCAACTTATCGGGCCTATTGATTTATCGAACTAAATCATACCCTTTGATAAATTAAAGAAATAAATATTAAGTATATGTGTTTGTTATTATATTAGGATTAAGAGCACACACTGTAATACCCCGGTTCTGAGATTATGGTTAAATATGACTTAAAAGGTTAGATGATACTATCCATATCACCAAGGTGCACCTTCCTTTTCGGAAGCCCAAACTCAAAGAACTCTAAAGTTAAGCGTGCTTGGCTTGGAGAAATCTGAGGATGGGTGACCTCCTGGGAAGTTTTCCAGGGTGCGTGCGAGTGAGGACAAAGCACGTTGAAAGGACCTCCGGTGGTTTGTGGAGCTAGTCGTCAACCCGATGGGCAATTCTAGTGACGTTCCCGGTACGGTCTGGGTGGGGCCCGCCTGGGCCGGGGCGTTACAGATGGTATCAGAGCGACCTTGCGACCGTGATTGCGCCTGTGGTAGGAGCACACAGTGCACCACCTAGCGAGGGAGATTCTGGGATTTGTTTGTGGTGTGATTTGTGGTTACACAACGAGGACGTTGTGTCTTTAAGTGGGGGTGATTGTAATACCCCGGTTCTGAGATTATGGTTAAATATGACTTAAAAGGTTAGATGATACTATCCATATCACCAAGGTGCACCTTCCTTTTCGGAAGCCCAAACTCAAAGAACTCCAAAGTTAAGCGTGCTTGGCTTGGAGAAATCTGAGGATGAGTGACCTCCTGGGAAGTTTTCCAGGGTGCGTGCGAGTGAGGACAAAGCACGTTGAAAGGACCTCCGGTGGTTTGTGGAGCTAGTCGTCAACCCGATGGGCAATTCTAGTGACGTTCCCGGTACGGTCTGGGTGGGGCCCGCCTGGGCCGGGGCGTTACACACACTTCCATAATAACAGAGGTCTTGTTCTTTTATTTAGTCAGTATAAAAAGAAACTACCTCAAATGGTCCTGCTTAATACACTTAAGAGTGTACTAGTGTAATTTTATAGTTAAAATAAACTAATATCAAATTACACTACGACTATTCCAATGGTTTGTTCTTATCCATCTTAGTCGTGAGCTACTGTTTATAATTTATAAGGAACTGATAACATGATCTTCTGTGTGTGACACCACACATCATGTTATCTACAATATAAATTAATTGAACAACTACACTTAACACATAAATGTAGACATTTGACCAATGTGATTCTTTATTTCAAAAATAATGTTTACAAAAGCTAGACTTTTAGTATACACTCTAACAAGCTGCTACAAGGTGTATCTATTAACTGTCAAAATAACTGCTACAACTTGTAGTAGCATTCGATGTCCAACTGGTTGCAGGCATTTTTAGCAGCATTTGATGTCCAAGTGTCTACAGACGTTTTTAGCAAGTGTCGGCCTTGCATGTCGTAGCATACATCCTTCCTTCCTTCTACGACCACCATTCTAAGTTAGCTGCTACAAGTTGTAGCGGCTATATGGATAGTTAGCTGCGAAGTAGCTGTTGCAACGTTTAGCGGCAAAGTAAAGGCATTACATCAGTAAAAATAATTTCAAAATTTTTTTTACCAAGTTGATATACATCAACTTAAATATTTTTAGGAGTAATACCTACTAAAAAATATAGCTGCTACAAAAATGACTTACCAAGTGGCTGCTACATATTGTAGTAACTACATGGACAGGTAGTTGCTACAAGGTGTAGCAGTTAACTGTCGAAGTAACTACTACAACGTGTAGTAGCTACATTTCCAAGTGGTTGCAGCCTGCAAACGTTTGTAGCAGGCGTCGTCCTTACACGTTATATCATTAATCCTTCTAATATATGTTCAGATCACGGTGGGGAATAATAAATTAAAATGAAACAAATTACCATTGCATATGAAATGGAAGGAATTAAAGACATCGTCCTTACAATCGAGAATGAAGAGAAGTGGTAAGCACAACAGCGGCTGTCAAACGTGGTGTTGCCGGTGAAGGAAGAGACGAGAGAGAGAGAGAGAGAGCGACGAGATAGAGAGAGGCGAGCCAAGTAGCTTGCAGTGCCTTTGCTTTACTTTCTCGATAGGAGCGCGAGGTCTGACGGACGACAGAGAAAGAAGGTGTGAGAAAGAGAGCAACGAGGGAAATTTAGAAATTGAGAAATTTCGCTTGGTGATATTTTGAAAATAAGGTCAAAGGGAGAGAGAATAAATGAAATATTTTTTTTAAATAAATCGAGTTGACAATGTCATATCTACGCGTCACTCACGATCACACATAAAGTGTCTCTTAGCATATCAAGCATCTCTATATATGATTAAAAATTTTAAATTTAGATTACACGAGCCAATTAAGTATTAAAAAGTTTAAAATTTAAATCTAACTCTTCTTCTTCATCGGTATTTGCATTGGAGGTTATTTAATATAAAAACAATATTACATTTAATTTAGTAAAACAGAAGTTACTCTTTAGAAAACTGATTCATCTATACATTGACATCTAATTTTTAAATTTTGTTTTATAATATATAGGGAGGGCAAAACATAGAAGGTTTAATCAAAATTTAATTATAATTTCAAATAAATTTCAATTTTCCTATAGAAATTTAATCATCTAAGTAAATATTTTATACCTAATTTAGGTACCAAATCAGAAAATAAGGAAAACTATACGTAGGGTGGATTATTTTATAATTGAATTGTAATTAATATAAGTTTAGTAAATACTGTTAAAATCGAAGGTCAAATAATTTAGATGATTTAATAGTAATTATAATTAAGATAATTATTGAATTAGTTGAGCTGAAAATGAATGAGTTGAAATTTGAAAGGGGTGGACTACCTAAAGAAAAGAGTTGCATTCTTTCTTTGCTTCAAGAACCGTGGAAAAAGAGGACAAACACTAAAAAAAATATCATAGATGACTAAACCATACCTACGAGTCTATTCAATTTTTCAATTTAATTTTAAGTTTTAGGAAAACAAATTTTCTCAACCTGTAGGTCAACCCTAGCTAGTCGCGATGATTTGTGTAGGTCACGGGCCTAGATAGGTCAGCTCGTTTGGTTTCACTTTTAAATATATTGATAAAATTTTAATCTAATCTATGTAAATTATGTGGTAAAATGGGTTAATCCAACGAATACAATGGTTCTAATAACGTTGAAAGTAACTGATATTTTAGATAAAAAAAATAGTATCAATTTAATTATTTTTATAGAAGGGACGTTGTTCATTTGATGATTTGTTAAGTGAGATGCTTTTTTTTATTTTTGTCCAAAATTTCAAACTCATAATTTTTAAAAATTAAGAATTATTTGAGGGGGTGAATGAGCAATATAAATATAATATTTTTAACGATGGCAGAAAAGATTTTTTATTTTTTTATATTTTTTTTGGCAATACTATCTTCAAAGAAGATGACCATTTCCATATGTGCATTATATAAACATGTGCAATTATTATAGAACGTAATAATTCTTATCCTACTAATATGGTCGTATTTGTCATAATTTATCGTCTAACTCAATGATCATCTAAGTATATACTCATACTATCTTAAACGTATTTCTCGAAATTTTCTCTCAATAGATGCAATTCTGACTTTTTATTTAATACTCTCATTTTTTATTTTTTCCATCCTCATATATCTACACATCTATTTTAGCATCCTCATTTTTGTAACTTTCATCTTCTGCTCATGTGTTCGAGTCATAGTCTAACATTCAACTCCATATAACATAGATGTCTAACTGTTCTTTAAATTTTAGAGATACTTTACGATCACATAAAACATCTGACGCTTTCCTTCATTTCAACTATTCTGCTTGTATTCTATGTAACATATCTCTCTCAATCCCTTCATCGTTTTACAAAAATAATTATAAATATTTAAAGCTCTCAGTTTGATGTAACTCGTCATCTTTTATCTTAACAATTATCTCATTACTCTTAATATTGCTAAACTTAAATTCTATATATTCTATCTTTATTCTATTAAGTTTAAAACCTTTCCTTTCTAGTATTTCTTGCTAAGATTGTAGTTTAACATTTACTTATTCACGTGTTTTATCTATCAAAATAATATCATCTGCAAACAACATGCGCACAGTACTGTGTCTTGAATGTGTGTAGTGAATTTGTCTATAATTAGTATGAAAGATAGGGACTTAGATTTGATCCGTAATGTAACACTATATTTATTGGAAATGCTTCAGACACTCTACCTGAAGTGTTTACTCTGGTCGTTACTGTTGGCGCAACGGGGCTAGCAATGGGGGGGGGGGGGGGGGGGGACTTGCCTATATAACAAAAATTAACTTTTCCTGATCTTCCAACTTAGATTAATAGCACAATTATAACAAAAGAAATTGAAAAAAAAATAAAAATAAAAGAGACTAAGAAAGTACTTAGTTACAACCAACGT
This sequence comes from Zingiber officinale, assembly GCF_018446385.1. Taxonomy (NCBI): domain Eukaryota; kingdom Viridiplantae; phylum Streptophyta; class Magnoliopsida; order Zingiberales; family Zingiberaceae; genus Zingiber; species Zingiber officinale. The sequence continues at coordinate 162,794,634 of NC_055990.1, forward strand.
GGTTGTTAATCCAAGGTAAATGAAAATATCAAAAAAAGTCTCCTTCGTTGAAGGCGGAGAAGCCTCTCACACTCTTTGAATGCTTAGAAATAAGCTATGAAATGAATACAGGAGTTGTTAATTATTTCCTAGGTCCAGGAGTCTTTTTGTAGCTCCTGAAAAACTCTATCAGCAGCTTGAAGGTGCCTCCAATGAGGTCCAAGGGGCCTTCCGTCGAATAAGTTTTATCCACTACGGATAAAACTCTATCCGGACTAATGGCTATTAGAAGATGTCTTCAAAAGCTGTAAGGCACCTTTGTGCTATTCATTAAATGCGCTTTCCAAGTTATGGAAGGTGTCTTCTATACGATAGATCAGCTCCTTTATTGATCTCTTCGCGTGGGTGATGCTCTAACTAACCGGAGTTGAGCTCACCCGAACCTAATTCCGACATTCTCCTCAAGCAGCCTTTCTCTCCGGCTTCTAGTCCCTCGGACCAGCGTACGCATCATTCTCGTCCGCCGGTGTACTCTTCTGCATCATCTCGTCCTTCGGATGTATCGAGCCTGTCAGCTCCTTTCCCGTGTCATCCTTCTCGTTAGCTATGTCTTCTGCTTAACTTCTTGTATTCCTAAACTCCTACACACTTAGGAGTCGTCAAAGGCTCTGAATCAAGTAAAATTGAATGTATGCCTTTTTTACTTGGTTTTGTTCTCGTGTTTAATTTTCCGCAGGACATACTTTATTTTTTTAAAAAAAAAAGTAAAAGAATTTTTTTTGAAGCCCACGTGATTTATCCCCTTCTCACATGTGTCTTGATCCAACAGAATATTCCCTTGTGGCAAAAGGCGAAATCGCTCGCCCCTAGCGCTCCCGCCGCACCCGATCATAGGTCATCACGAGGAAAGTAAATCATGGCAGTCGAGAGGAATCTATGGTAGGTGGTTGCAATTCTCTAAAAAGACTGTTTCCTAGAGGGGATCCGACTGGCTCTAGGGCCAACCGGATGTATGCTGGGAACCTTGCATTGGAGAAGCGGGGAGCTGGGCCCTGTAGATCCGACTGACGCTGGGGCGACCGAGTTTTTGCTAAGAACCTTACATTGGAGAAGCGGGGAGTTGGGCTCCATATGTTCGACTGGTGTTGGGTCCGTCCAGGTTTATGTTGAGAGACTGTCCCATGAGGAGTGGAGCTAGGCCACATAAGTCAGACCGGCTATCGGCGAACCGGCTATAAATTGGGAGCCCTACCTTTGCAAAGTGAGGAGTTAAGTCCCGTAAGTCCAACCTATTCTAGGGATGATTAGGTTTATGTTGAGAACCTTGCATTGGAGAAGCAGGAAATTGGGTCCTGGAGATCCGACTGACGCTAGGGTTTGCTTGGGTTTATGTTGAGAGCCTGTCCCATGAAGAGTGGAGTTGGCCACGTAAGTTTGACCAGCCATGGGGCCGACCTACTGTATACTGGGAGCCCTTCCTTTGAGAAGTGGAGAGCTGAGCCCCAAAGGTTCGACTTGTTTTGTGGCTGACCGACTGTAGACTAGGAGCCATACTCTGTGAAGTGGAGAGCTGTGCCCCGTAGGTCCGATCGATTTTGTGGTCGATCGACTGTATGCTGAGAACTTTGTATTAGAGAAATAGGGAGCACTCAGCGGTGACACTTGACTCATTTCAGCATGACACTGATATGACCCAAGGTTTTGCTAACTCTGAGGGGCTCAAGATCCTATCGGACCAGCGGTCCAACTGACCAGCCCAATCGCCCAAGACATGTCACCGTGTTAGCCTTGAGGGTTGACCCATGTTGGTCCCTTGTGACAGGCTAGAGGGGAGGGAGGTGTCAATTAAAGTTATAACTTCTTTTGCTTTCTTGTTTAACAAAGACAAACACAAGCTAAGTAGTTAGAAATAAAATAAGCATAAATTAAAGAAGGGGAAAAATTTATTTGGTTTGCAATCGGAGAGGTTACTAATTCAAAACAATAAAAGTTTCAATAGAAAGATCTCCTTTTGCCAAAGACGAAGTAGCCTCTTACAATGTTGAAAGCATAGAAACATAAAAATAGAATTGGAAATTAAAGCTCAGAATTCGTTAACAAGTGTTGTACTGAACTCCTACGACCGAGGCTCTATTTATAGCCTACTGGTCTAATTTATCCGTTGGCTGACGTGGTAGCTCGGCGCTCCCAGCGGTCAACCTTATCTGCTTCACAATGGCTCTTCAACGGCTTGACGATAACTTTTTATCCTCACCCGGGTATCTAGACCGGTTCGGACACCTGGAGTGTTGCTGATGTGGGCTCTAAGAGTTTATCCTTGTTGCAACGGTCAAAGAGGTGCGTGTTCGGTACCACGGTGGTTCGGGCGTTTGGACTTGGCCCAGACGCCTGGACAAGTCAATATGATGTTGACTTGTCTGATTTCTACTCTAATCGTTTGAGTAATTTTTCGTGCATCTAGAGTTGACCTCATCCGAACCTACTTCGACCTTTTCCTCGAGCATACTTCTTTTCCGGCTTCTCATTCCTCGGAAGCGTCGCGCTCATCTTTCTCGTTCACCGTGTACTCTTTCACAATTTTTCGTCCCTTGGATGCACCGAACTTGTTGACTTGCTTCCCGTGAAATTCTTCTCGCTAGCTGCGTTTTCAACTCGATTTTTTATGTTTCTTAGTCTATGTATACTTATATATAAGACATCAAAAAGTACAGAACCTAACTTAATCGACCATATCAAAACTCATCCAAGATATTTATAATCTATTATTAACTTTGCCGTCTATATCAAACAGAAATGTTTTTTTTTGTTGACATGAAATTCAACTTTGTGAGTCCCACCTTCTTATTAGACATATCGAGATTCTAATTTCATTTTCCTTGATAAACCAACACAACTATGGTTAAAAACATCAAAATAAACGTTTATCTGCCCACCGAGAGTGACTCACCCTACAGACTCCGCAAGGCAGAAAGAAACGGTCGTGCTGACATACATATGCATGACGATAAACAAAGAAAAAGGAGGAGCCAACGACGACGACACAAATCCACGCCGTGGACCCGGCGATTTGAAGGCGAACCCGCGAATGGACTTAGTGTGCAGTCGTGGCGTTGCTGGATATCGAGGAATATTCGCTCACAGCGCGTTCACACTTCGCTGTAATTCCACAGAATAACACAAAGTGCTTACGAGTGGACTTGGCCAATGACTTCATTTGATTTGCTTGACTTCATCCATGTTTCTTTTTTCCCCGAGACGTCAAATGGAAAAAGTCATGCGTTCCTCCGTTACGACGGGCCCACCTGCGAGCTCCAATCTCCTCTAATCACTTATTTAATCACTTCTCGCTATGAATAGTTTGCTGATTCGATCGTGCCCTCGTACTCGATGGAGTTCATTGTGGCGGGAGGTGGCTCACCGGAGTTCTGCCGCCGCATGGGGCGGAGCTGCAGCAGCAGCACCGACTCCGGAAGTGTGTTCAGTGAATGCCGCAGCGAGCGTTCCGACGATCTCTCCCTACCCGGTTCTCCGTTTTGCGTCGGCGCCGCCTCCTCATCCGACTCCCTCCGTAGCTTCCTCTTCTCCTCGTCCGGATGCTCGGACGATGATATCCGAAGCCTCGTTTCCGACCTCGAATCGCCCTACGTTGAGTCGCAGCGCCGAGCAGCTATGGAGCTCCGCCTCCTCGCCAAGCCCAGCACCACCGATATCCGCATCCGCATCGCGTGCGCCGGGGCGGTGACGCCCCTCGTGGCGCTTCTCTCCCACCCGGACCCGCAGCTGCAGGAGCACGCTGTCACCGCCGTCCTCAATCTATCCCTTTGCGACGAGAACAAGGCCCCGATCGCCGCCGCCGGTGCGGTCCCCAACCTCGTCCGCGCCCTCGTAACCGGCACGCCCGTAGCCCGCGGGAACGCCGCCTTTGCCCTCGTCCCCCTCGCGGAGCTCGCCGACGTGCGCGCCTCCATAGGATTATGCGGCGCCATCCCTCCCATCGTGGATCTCCTCCAGACAGGCGACGCCCGAAGGAAGAAGGACGCCGCCGCCTCCTCCCTCTTCAAGCTGCTGGTCGTGGAGGGCAACGCTGCCGTGGCAGCGGAGGCCGGGGTGGTCCCTCCGCTGCTGGAGATGATGGCCGATCCGGAGTTGGGCATGGTGGACAAGGCCGCCTACGTGCTCCTGCGAGTGCTGGCTTCGCCGGAGGGCCGGGCGGCTACCTTGGACGAGGGCGGCGTGGGGGTGCTGGTGGATATGCTGGAACTGGGCAGCAAGAGGCAGAAGGAGGTTGCGATGCTGTCGCTCGTGGAGATATGCAAGGAGTGCGAAGCCTACCGGAGGATCGTCGTCCGCGAGGGAGCCATCCCGCCGCTCGTTACCCTCTCCCATTCCTGCTCCAGAAGGGTCAAGGAGAAGGTCGGTAACCGTACCATCCATTACGAATCGGTGTCCATATCCCACCCTTATTTAATAAACTATTTTTTAAAATTTATTTTTAACAATTACATCAACAGGTTACGAGTTTAGTTACGCTGTTACGTCAAAGTACGACTCGGGGGCGTTTAACGGAACCGGGGACAGTGCCGTCGGATGCTAGAAGTCACGACTTCGGTGACGACTCGAGGATGTGAGCAGACACCGTCCACGTTGGCAGTTCTCGATTCGTGACTTAAGTCGGTGCTTTTTTCGTGTTTTTTCCCACTGTAAAAATTAAAATATTCTTATGTTTTTTCCCCAATATTTTTTTAGAAAATATCGGTGGAATAGGGAACTAGATCGTTGTATTTTCCATGTATGCGCACAATTTTTTAACGATAGTTTCTGACAGGATTTTTATTCATTAATTAAATATATTAACGATTAAAAAACCAACAGATTGTTTGGAAAGATTATTAAATATGGTATACAAAAAATATGCACAATAATAATATTACTAAAGAATTTAATTACAAAATATAAATCCAAGTTTTTGGTAACCGTTCATTCCATTTATAGAGCGGTGTTCGTATCCTGCACTTATCTAATAATATATATATTTATTAAATAAATAGAAAAGTTGACAATGAAAAATTCAGCCACCAAAGAAAATACCGTTTTTCCAAATTCCGCAAAAATCATGCCCAGTGGATCTCGCTGATACGAATTGACGTTTATGCCCCAAGCAAATCCGTCTGGTTGACCCAGCAAGTTGCAAGACGAAGTCTTAAACTTTACGGCGTAGAGGGATGATTTTGTAAATATATTGTTCGCGATGGTGCTCCCAACCACGCACGGCGTCCTCAAGCTGCCACGTATGTTCCGCGTCGGCCTCCCTCGATGACTCGATCTCGCCTTCTTTTTTAGGGTTGAATCCTCCATCGCAGCGCTATCTCGTTCCTTCGCCGGCTCCTCCCTAAGTCCCAATCGCCCCTTTTGCGCTCCCTTACGTCAAGGTTTCACATGGATTTTTGCTTCTCCAGTGCAATTGATTGCTCGATCTGCAGTTGCTCCTTCGCAATTCCTTCTTTTCAATACCCTTTAGCCTTCGATTCCCCTTGTAGTCTTCGGTTTCCTCCCGTTTAGGTTCAGATCCGGCGCTGGGAGCTCTGGTTCTGACGTTTCGGCAGCTTTCGTCATGGGTAAAGGTGAATTCTTGCGATTTTTCCTCTTCTTCTTCTTCTTTGGGGTGGGTGTCGGGAGGGAGAGGACGGGGGTCAAAATAAACGAAGCAATCTTTATGGTGTGTTCTTGGTCATGCAGGTAGCAGGCGAAAGGCTGCTGCGGACCAATCCGACAGTAGCGATGTCGAAAGCATGAGTTCGGTATCGACGACTTTTTCGGAGCTAACGATGGCTAACGAAACAGAACATGTGAACTCCCTAGATTTCCAACTCGAAAAATATATCGATGCTCTCTACGAGAAGAGGTAAATCTCCATGTTTTCAGTTTATTTCCAAACTTTCTTAAATCATTCCTTGCCTTATTTTCCTTATCTAATTCTGTAGGGAAATATTCTTACTCTAGATTGAACTTAATATATACAAACTTGATCATTACTCTCTGAGTTGAATGATATAGCTTCTTGATATCCGAGAAATATTGGGTAGCAGTTGTATTGACTTTTTATTCTCACAATATTAGTCTCAGGTGTCTATTTCATTCATCCTATGTGTTGCTACTTAAACAGCTAAAATATGATGATTTATGTAGGATAAGCGGTCTCTTTTGTCCTGCTGGACAAACATTGTACTCTTATGCATTTAGATATCTCTGAATAAGTTCACATTAGTCTTAAAGTTTGTCATCAGTCATATTTAATCTGTACTCGATATCCGGGCTTTAATGTTTGTGGAAGGAACTCTTAGGGGTGGAAATTTTTCTGCCCAATTATACTGGTTAATACAATATCAGACATGGTGTTCCAGAGAGCTGTGCATTATAAATATTAGTTGGGACCTCGTTCATGTCTGTTTGGCATCTTGCTGCAAATTAAAGGGCAGGCTAGTGCGCGAAGCTCCCGCCAATGCGAGTCCCGGGGAGCGATCGATTGTATGCAGCCTTAGTTGCTTTACAAAAGGTCGTTTCCAAGACTCGAACCCGTGACCTCTAGGTTACACGATAGCAACTTTACCTTGTTGCAAACTATGGACAAAAAATATTTTCATTGGATCAATGAGTTTTCCATGACGGTGATCTCTCACCGTCTCATGTGGAAGAGTCATACCGAGGTATAAGTATGACTTGCAGAAATGGGGGTGTGGCATGCTTGTAATATCTGTTTTAGTTCTCAACAATCTTGTTGATATTAGTGGTGCAATAGCAGCTTTAAGACAGTTTTTTTCCTAGTGATATGGTGTTGATAATTTGACCCTGTTTTAGGTTCATTGCCAGGTTCTCTCACTTAAAATCTGATTGTGTCTTTTCTATAATCTTTCTTTATGATTGTCTTCAATCTCTTGTTGTCTCCAAGTTGTTAGGGCCAAGGCATACTTATAAAATTTGATTCTATGGTGAAGGGGATCTGTGAGAGAGACAGCTTTGTTGGGGCTTGCTGAGGCTTTTGAAGGCCAGGTCCTCCTTCCATTCATTGAGAATAAGTAAGTGTTAACTGGACCTTTATAAGTATGTTGGTAAGTGTTGCACTGCATCGGGGCATTATAATATATCTTTTTTCTATTTTGTGTCAGCAATGAAGATTATTGCACTATACATGGTACATATATTCTTAGACTTTCAGCATGTTAGAATTACACCTTCGTGCTTTTCTAGCATCATAGATATGGATGCAAGCATAGATGCTTTGTAAATTTGGAATTCTTGTCACTGCATTATCTATGCCTTTCAGTCTAATCTGATAGTTGATGCAAGCTTTGAAATTGCGAAGTCGTTATATTATGTACTTCATTGAACAAGGAGTACATTCTCTAATTATTATTATTCTTTTATATTTTAGTCTTCTTTATGATTTTCTGCAGATTTGTTACATTGCTACATCAGTATCTATCTTCAATCAAAAAGGGTTCTGCCAAGGAGGCCTGTTTAGCTTCTCGAACCATAGGTAACGTTCAATCTTATTTGATAATAGCATTTTTTCCTCCCAATTGCCACTGAGTTGTAACTTTTTTTCAAGGGTTGTTGGCCATCACCATTGGAGCTGGAAACAGTGCTCATGAAATTATGGAAGAATCAATATCCCCACTTTCTCAGGCCCTTGTATCAGGATCAGATAAGACAAAGAAAAAATCAGTATGCCCTATGCCTCTATTTCTCTTGAGTGCCTTAGCTGCTGATGTCGTTCTATGTAACCCCTTTTACCTTATGTGAAATGGTATGCAGGTGATGGATTGCTTAGCTCTTGTCACATTTATAGGTGCAAATGATCTGGCTGAAACTGAGACGTCGTTGAAGACCATATGGCAAGTTATTTATCCCAAGTCAGGGCCGAATGTAAGTATTGTGTTCTGCCACTCATATCCTGTGTTGTTTTATCTTTTGCATTCAAACTATTTTTCCCTTCTTACACAGGTAGGTTCAATTAAAAAGCCAGACTCAGCTGTATTATCATCCGCCATTTCTGCATGGTCATTTCTTTTGACAACTATTGGTAGTTGGAGAATTAATCCAGATAGTTGGAAGGAGTATGAAGATTCTACCTCACACTTGGTTCTATTGTTTCAATTACTAGTACTCTAAAAGGATATATGATTTCAGGTCGATTTCTTTCCTGTCTAATCTCTTGGAAGACTCTGATCGTTCTGTCCGAATCGCTGCTGGAGAGGCATTAGGTCTTTTCTTCGAGCTGGGGATATTTGATATGAACTTCCAAAAAGAAGGCACAAACATTGATAAACTTGAACATGAGATCTCAAAACATGGAACATTTCATCATTTACAAGGTTTGAAGGCTAAGATATTGGCAAGAGCTAGTGACCTCTCAACTGAAGCTGGTGGGAAGGGCACTGACAAGAAGAATCTCAATGATCAGCGGGATCTATTCCAGAAGCTTTTGGATTTTGTAGAGGTTAGTTGCATTAATTTGTGTTCTTATATATTCTACTTACAACTGTTCCACTGGAATATGACATCGAGGTTTATACTGTTATGCAGACTGGTGAGTGTCCTGAAACATTGTTGAAGATTTCAAGCAAACAAGGATTTTTGATGACTTCCACATGGGCTCAGATGATCCAAGTATTGATTGTTCCTTTTATGATTCTGATTTAAAATGTAGCTTATGATGAACTTTATCAATTATTTGCCCTGCAGCTGAACTTCTTGAAGGGTTTTCTTGGGAAAGGCTTTTTGAAGCATGCACAGGTTGAAATATAAACTATTATTTGTATTCATTTCCACAATAAGATAATTAACATTGCCAATTCATCCATCTTCACGTTTTCAAATTCATGTTTCCTTGTCAAACAGGATAATGAACTACTTCATGATATTTTTGATTTTGAACAAGATAGGACGGGAATATTATCAACAAAGGAAAAGGTTTGTTTTGGCTATCTTCTGGAAAAGTAGTTCTTATATGTTTCAGTGATATTACACACAGCTCCATGATGAAATGAGATAATGTAGAGGACTCTAAATGGATGGCATATGCTGTTTTGTGGTTGTATCGTGCACCGAAGAGGCGATTCTCAGATAATTCTTGTATTTGAATGCAATGTGCTTTCTCTGCCACAGTTGCTTTATAGAATGTGGCGCATGAACTTAGGAATGATATTTTATCTTTTGTCATGTTTGGTAAAGTGTTGGAAATATAATTTGCGTTCTTTTCCCTGAGTAGTTGCTGAAACATTTGAGAATCTGTAGTAAACCAATGACTCAAAGCTGCAACACGCAAAAAGTTATTGAAATTAAATTGTTTTGGGTTCAAATAAATATCAATCAAATCGATACTTTATGACTCGTTTTCATCCCTTTCTTCACAATGGTCATTTTAGGAATGTTATGGACCATATGATTACTTGGTATCTTTTGCCTTTGGAACTTCAATTAGGTTTTTTCTCTCATTTCTTATGGTTTCATTTAGTTTGGTGCACTTGTTAACGCAATAGAGTTCTCCTGTTTTTTGGTTAAACATTAATGTTGTCTTTGCAGATCTCTAGAGCGGATGACAAAGGTTGGACACAAAAGATGAACAAGGATCGCAAGCTGGCTCAGGTATACCGCTCTATTTTTAAGCTATGCATGTAGGCATTTTCCTCATTTTCTTTCCTTGTATTGCTTACACAAATGGGGAGTTGATTTACGAATAAGCAGATACAGTCACAATTCAGTCAGCCTCGGGACAGTCACTATACTTTCTAAAATACTACTAGTTATTCCTAATGCTGGTCAATATTATTTAATAAACTATACTGGTGGGTACTATTTTAATGAACAATAAGTTTTGGAGTTACAGAAGTCAAATCAGAGTATTTTGTAAGAGGGATAGAGGGGAGGTTAGGCAAAATATTATTCAGTGTAATTAGAAAATGGTAGAATTAAATTTGAATATTAAATATTATGAATGATATAGGTGATCATTAATGAGAAAAAAAATCATATAAGGAGACTAAATAGTTGGTCATAGCTTCGCTTGATATAACAACCAAGCCTTATCCCATCAAGTGAGGTCGGCTATATGGATCCTTTTACGCCATTGAGTTCTGTGCCCTACTATATCATCTTGACCAAGTTTTTTTTGATCTTCCTTTTCTTTGTTTGATGTCTGTATTGTCATAGTTTTATATCGCCTAATTAGAACATTTATTGGTTGTCTAAGTACACGTCCGTACTATTTTAAACGTGTCTCTAGGAGTTTTTCCTCAATAGATACAATTTCGACTTTCTATCTAATACTCTCATTTCTTATTCTGTCCATTCTCGTATATTCACACATCCATCTTAATATCTTTATAATTTATAACTCTTATTTTTTGCTCATATGTTCAGTCATAGCGCAACATTCAGTGTCATATAACATAACAGGTTTAACCACCGTTTTGTAAAACTTCCCTTAAGTTTTAGATGTACTTTACGATCACAAAAAGCATCCGACACTCTCCTCTATTTTAAGTTTCGTACTTGTATTCTATATAAGATATTTCTCTTAATCTCTCCATCATTTTATAAAAATAATCCTAAATACTTAAAGTTCTCAGTTTCAGACAACTCGTCATCTCATATCTTAGCAATAGGGATGACAATGGGACGGGTTCGGATCGGATTCCATATCATTCGTCCTCCTATCCGTCCCCCTACCCATCGGGGATTCGATATTCATACTTATATCCATTAAAAAATTGAATATCTTTTATACTAATAATTTTTTTCCTTTCCATCTAATTATCATTATTCAATTAGATCATTATTCAACAAAAGCATATTAAAATTAACATCATATTAAAAAAAATTATAATTAAAAAAATAGATTAAACATCTATATAGTCTAGTCCTACCATCAATAAAAATAATTAGTGGATTTGAGGAAAGGAAAATTTTCTTTAATATATATATATATATACTATTTAATTAGATATTCAGGTCAAATATCGGATATCGGTAGTCTCTTCGTATCCGTCTACATTCAGATCGGATATTAGATCTTCTATTGAATTTGGAATAAATTGTTATCCCTACTTAATAATTATCTAATTATGTTTAATATTATTAAATTTAAATTTTATATTTTCTGTCACTCTATCCTATCCAATGAAACCATATTTTTTTTAGTGTTTAAAATCTCATGATTTGTCTTTAATTATACATAGGCCACAATTTATGTTTGGCTTACATTTTTACGTTCTATTTACAGGCAAGGAAACAAGGTCATCTAATTTTTGAATATGAATAAAGATCAATTGGCTTCGATGTTACATTAGCTGGTCATGATTGTCGCCGTAAAAACTTTTAAAGAGTATACTGTGATTGTACGTTTGTCGTGAAATGATTGTCATTATGGGGCTGGTAGACGATTTTGTTTTCTTAGTTCATACTTGGCCTCTGTTACATGCTACATCGATCCAATAATGGTTCTGATGAATAGTTGATGTTATAACAACAAGCCAAAGGATCCCCAACTTAGTTGGGGAGGTTTGTTGTGTGTGCAATTTATGTATTTGATTTGGATTGCAGTCATAATCAAGCAATTGCGGTACTTTGCAGCACCTGAATAAGTAGGTCCATTGGCATTTTGTTATCCAAAACTATCGACGAACAAGGACTGTTAATTCTTGTAATTTTCTTTTGACAATTATATTAATATATTTCTATTAACTTTCTTCGATTATTCTGATTGCTCTGGAAGGATAATGCCGAGGGAACTAAGTTTCATAACAAAATGCTATATTTTTGCTCATATTTTTTATTATATCTTGGACAAATAAAAGTAGTGTTAAAATTAATGAGAATTAAATGTTTGAATTTTTAATTAAACTGAACTGTCGTAAAATTTTAAGGCTGCGGATAGGTGTAATGTAATTAAACTTATCATGTAATAAAATTTATAATGTAATTAATATTATATTATTATAATGTAATTAATATTATATTATTATGGTTGAAGAATGTGTTGTATACTATGTATAATATAATTTATATTATTATAAAATAATAAAAATATTCTGTGATCTCTATCGTTAATGGTCGGTGTACTGAGGTAGTTGATAATGACGCCAGTGGTCAGTGTATGGAGATGTCTGACGATGAAAATAATGTTGGCAATCGATTATTGTAGAAATGGATTAAAAATTTATTTGATATTTAAATTTTAGTTAAATATCAAGTTTGAAATGTAATTGAATTACATGAGATAGCTTGTAATTCAAATTATAAAATTTTATTATTTTTTATGATTTAGAGTATATTATAATTTTAAAATTCTATCAAATAAAATAAAGTAATTAATGTTATAATATAATATAATCTTGATTGAATTATAAGATTACTTATAAGCTAATTACCCCACACCACTCGCCAAGCGTAGCTAATGTACATAGAATGCCCATTTAAAGGCAAACTACTATGACATCCTGATGATTTTTAATATTCAAGGAGCAGAGAGAATTTGTTGAATAAGTGAATGGAGAAGGAATGGAAGAGGAAAGAGGTTTTATTGTGAATGAGATTTTAGTCTCACATTGAAAGTTTCAAAGTATTTTTGTTGACTTATATTGATTCACATACATTAAGAATATGAGCAAATGCACGGGGAGAAGTTCTCTCTTACGTGTGGGTGCGAGCACGACCTGCGCACACGAATGTCGGATTGGGTGGGGCAAAATTTGTCCAAGTGAAATAACTAACATTTTGCCACATTGAAATAGATGATCATTAAGATAATTAACTCCAGCCATTGATCTGAGCTTCTATACAAGGAGACTTCGATCATAGGCAGAAAAAAAAACACAGCAAGCAAAGCAAAGACTCTTCATTTTTCTTCCTCCTCCTTTGTCGTGTATCTTCTGCTTAGCGGAGTGGCCGTGGTAGCATTCGAGTACCATTCAGCTCGCTGTGATCACCTGTGCTTGGTCGATCATTGTATCCTGGGAAACAGACGACCCCTGTAAGCCTCGAAGCACAGTCGGAGGTGGGCGAATCTGTTTCAAGGAAACTGCGACTCTCGGATCTCAGTCAGCTTGCCCAGTCGGTCTCTTTGTCAAATTGACATACTTTTCTGCCCGCTCGGGATCTTCGCTTGGCCTGTCAGCTCGCCCGGTCGGCCAGTCTCTTTGACAGCCCGACCTGTCTGCTTAACTTAGCTTGTCTGCTCGACCCGACCGATCTCTCTGACAACCCGACCTGTCTGCTTCGCTCGGTCTGTCTGCTCAACCCGCCCGACCTCTCTGACAGCCCAACCTGTCTGCTTCGACCGGTCTGTCTGCTCGACCCGGCCGACCTTTCTGACAACCCGACCTATCTACCGCCCGGTCTGTCTGGTCGACCCATTCGGCCTCTCTTGCTCGACCTGTCTGCCTCGTCCGACCGACCTCTCCTGTTAGTCTGTCTGTCTTGTCCGACCGGTCTCTTTACTCGGACGCTCTGCTCACTCAGATACTCTGAGGTTGACACTCGGATAAAAATCAATCCTTGCCAGCAGTATGAGATTATCAGTTCAGTTGAATTTAATTCGAATATTTAAATTCGACTAATACCCTATATATCTCCGGCATCATATTATTTGTGTCCAATAGAATTCTGGAAGATTAATTGAATTTTTCCTATTCCAAAATCCAAACACCAACTATTCTGAACGATAAAGTCCATGATTCGTTTGAAGAGACAGAAAACATTTATTAATCTCATTGATAATTATTTGTTCTAAGCAGTCAACAATTAAACAAACACGTTTTCTTTCCAGTACCACCTTTTTACATGACATTCTCTTTGATTAGCATAACTAATACAACATTCTGTGTAGTGCCAGAGGAAATTGAGATGGCTCAGTGACATAACATGCAATCAAAGAGAAAAAGAAAAAAGAAACGAAATAAAAATAGAGAAAAAGGAAAGGAATAAAAAAACAAGCTACATAAATAAGCCATCCCAGGAAAGGCAATCCAACTCGTACAAAAACACTCTACTCTCCATCAAGCAAACATTTCTTCACACTTTATTACCTCCGCAACGCTCCAGTTGTAAAAAAAGGAGTTTGCTGTCATGTTAGTGATCACAAAGTTGGTAATTGAATCTTCTCTGTTCTTTATATCTTGCTTTCTGTTCGTCTTAGTTGCAAAAGATGCCCTCGGATACTGCATTGCTTTACCTGGTTCATGAATTTGAGGTAAAAATAACCAAGAGAAGTCAGAACAGCAAATATCTAGGACCAAGAGGAGTCAACATGCAAACATCATTTTCAGCCATTTGGACCTGCAGCAAGTGCTTGGAATTTAAACTTACATGCAGAGCTGCATGGGTGGACAAGAGATCTCTTGATCGAGCGAGAAGCACTTGCTCTTGCACAACCAGTTTAGTAACTTCAGAAACAAAGCTACTCGTACCCTCTACCTGTACAAATAAAAAACATGAATTTATTATGTCCTATTTATATTCTGAATTATGATTGAATTATTGAATGCGGACACAGCTTGGTGTAAGTCATAGGACCACATATGGTAGAAACAGTCGATGTTTACTGGGCAAATTGTCAACCAAGTTGAAGCAGATTAGTGCTGGGGGGACGTTGCAGAATTAACAGCAGGGGGAGAAGAGAACGATAATCGAACAAGTGGATAGGATGAAGAGAAGCTTCTGCATAGTGCAAAACTTCTAGCGTGTTCCTCATTCACATTAGTGATCTTGATCATAACCACCCTAACAACACATCTTTCATTCCACCAATAATATATCATATATTTCACTCAAATAGGAAGAATGTATTGAAAGGAGCACGGTTGAGGTTTATGCCATCCACATCAAACAAGTTTTAATAATTAAAATTCCTTTACAGGAAAATTTTACAGAATCCTGATCATATAGAGGACAGTATATCAATTTGCATTATTATACTTTTATCAAATAAAGCAAAGGCAATGCATCTTTTTCTTCTTTAACTTCTTTATGCATACTATATCTCTCCAATCTCAATTTTCATGTTTTGTGTTTAATTTTCTCCAGTCCATGGGATAAAAACCAAAAACATCAGAATGGAGATGCTTCATCAGAACTTGTTCCATTATTACTATATCTGGGATTGCTCCGATATATTTGGATACTGATACCAATAGGAGATTTATGAGTAGTCAACCAATTAAATCTTGAAAATATCCCATAAGAGTTGAGAGTATGCTAATAAGAATAAAAATACAGTATTACATACAATTACTAGCTAGCTTAGTAAAATAATTAGTAAAGTGGATTCAATTGTTATGAGGTTTCATCTGAAATAGGATTGACCACAGGTTTAAGTCATAGCACATGGAAGTATTTCCCATCTAAATCACTCCTACACAAGGTTTAAAGTATAATTTTGTGTCAGAGATTCAATCTACAACCAAAACCATAAAACTTCATTATCGTTGGCATTCAACACACTTCAAAATGTACTAATGATTATACGTTAATAATACTAAACTGAGTATTAGTTCATATCAGGGATGGAGCCAGGGCGTATATTCATTAACCATTGGGAGTGGTGCTTAAACTAACACAATGAGAATGATGAGGAATGCACTAGGGATAATTACCTTAGATAATAGAGAGCATATTGAAGATCGCATACCCTGCATCATGTCAACTGCTGAACCAATAGCATCCTTAACTTCCAGGATGTCTGCCTGTTCAATGGTTTGTACCCAAAGTTTTATTGACATTTCTGAACTCATGTATTAAAATGAAAAAACAGGAAATGCAAACCTTGGCTCCACTAACTATAGGAAGACGAAGTGTGCTAGCCTTTAATGCTTCAGTAGCTCCTGATAAAGAACTTGAATGATCTTTCTCCAAAATTGACAGCTCCTCCAGAGATGCCATCTGTATCAATCATGTTGTAATATGTTCAAGTACAAACAACAAGTAAACAATCAAAGTGAAGGAAAAAAATGGTTCTATTCCAACAAAGAATTTTGGTCTGAACCATCTTACAACTAAGATAGTTCAAGTCCCATAATAGGGGTAAAAAACCCAGTAGCTTATCCTCTATCATCTATTGCAAAAATGCCCCTTCAAATAAAAGTATCAGACCATACATTTAGATGTACAATATTACCAAGGTTTCTGGACATAAAAGGCCCACTTATTATGAGTAGCATGCACCTCGTATGATCTAACTGGGATTATGGTTTGCAGACAATAGTTAAGCACAAACAACTTTAGCTGACTTGCCATAGAGCCATGGCATATTGAGTATTGTGGCACTTCAGTCTGATGGTTGTAATAATATATCCCAGTAGTTGCCCCCCATGATCACCATTTATTGTATGGAAATACTATCTCCACATTTTTTTCCAAAACAAACATCCAGTAAGTCAGATCTATGTCAAGAGGTTATTTGAACCAAATAAAGCCTGAAATATCAAAGGTCATTTGGCCCTATTCATTAGATTATACAAATATAAATGTGCAAAGAGTTATTGAGGTTTTCAGATAAATTGGAGCCCATCATTATGGATGAAGATCCTTGCTCTCTGAGAGAAGCAGGACAAGGGAAGTTCAATCAAACTTTGTGTACTGATGGACCTAGTGCCAATTAAGCTCCATGATTTCAATAGATATTCCTCAATTTACTCTATGCAAGTAGTCTTTTGACATAGAATGAAGATAGAATTATATATTGATATGTTTCTTGCTCCATGTAAAATAACAACTTATTTCTGTGTAAGAGAGAATGTATACTTTGAATTTGTTAGCTTTCTCCCATGCAAACATAATATGCAAGATCCTAGTGGTCATGCTGAAGAAGATCACATTGATGGGATAAAGAATGGCTCTTTGAAATGGAGAACTATTAATTAGAGTTGAGAAGGTATCGCTTAAAACGCATCCAATGAAATCTTCTCTGCATTATGTTTGCATCTTTCATATAATCTTATTTTTGAGAAACATCATTTTCCCATTCAATACAACAACAACAACCAAACCTTATCCGGGTGGGGGCGGCATCATTTTCCCATTCAATGCATGCAAAAATAACTGCTGAGGTTTCTTGTCATTGTGTTTAACATGCTTAACTATCATTTTCAGTATTATTCCATTATTAGATTTATTCTGAAACATGAGGCAGTTAAAAAACAATGCACAGGTCCTCTCCCTGTCACTGCATTATCACATTGTTCCCCTAGTGCTCATCCTCAATGCATATGGCTACATCATGATGTGAGTGCATCAATTTTCTTTGTCATCTTTCAATTCGCCATCACCAGAATTCTTTTTATTTCTAAGTCTTAGTTCAATTGTAAATGATAAAATATAAATAATCTAAATATGATTAATATATAAACTTGCATTAAGGGGATCATGAGCTGGTGCTGCATATAACATGAGAGATTCTTCTGTAGATTCTGAACACCATTGCTTTGTTTGTGACCAGGGTTTAATGACATTGAATGAGGTAACTAATATACAGATAGGTTCACTTCTCAACTGATGATCCATTAATCAAATTACCAAGTCTGTTTATTCAATTATAAGGGAGACATGAAGAACTATAAAATAAAAAACAGGTTAAGAATGAATACCATAATGCTTAAAACATAGAGAAGCCCGGGAAATAAATACTTACTTGCCCCTTAAGAATGGAAAATAGCTTTAAATGTTGGGTCAAACGTTTTAGCTTGATCCTTTTAATAGTGATGGAATCACGCAACTCTGTGATAATTTTCCATGCATTATGGATATTCTTCTGAAAAAAACCAATAGAAGCATTAGGCAATAAATCATCACCAAATTTTGTTGACACGGAAGAGAGAATCAAAATCCTGAGATCACAAATGAAGTCATAACTATACCTTAAGGGCAAAAAAGAATGAGAATAATGTGACTAAGTATCAAAGCTACATCCATGCTATATAAACGATTTATTTTCTTATGACACAATCAAGTTTGTTAACATTATACGACTTCATTGTTATTAGATTACTATGCACAATACCTTCTCATTTGGACTGGAGGGTTATAACAGTTACATATATTTTGATATCAACGTTTTTTCTCAACCATGTATCTTTCTATATATGATATCTTTCACACCTGTTTTCCTTATCCCGAAAAAATTATTTCATTATTGTCCTTGATAATGAAATAAAATGTCAATAAAACAAGGCCAACAATTTATCTATCTATTTAAATCGCACAAATAGGTTCATGGCATTTAGCAAAGGTAAGAATATCTTAGAAACTGGCCAATCCAGTTCTGCCAGCAGACAGTCTTGTTACATTCAATATGGTCCTTTTTTGCATTGTCAATCTCCTGTTGTATTTGAACTGAACAACCTTCCTGATTCAATTCTCTTAAAACTTTGAAATTTGTCAATGACTATTAACCAGATTAGCAGATCAATTTAGAACATTCTGTTTTTTTTTTCCAAAGACAAGAAAACATCAGCAACAAATTTTAAATAGGAGGCAAAGGAATTACAATTTTGGTATTCTTGGCTTCTGAAATTCCATTTTTGAGCTATAATTTCAATACACTAATTAGGATGAAATGTTACTCAACAAGCATGATTCACTCTAAAACATATAAATCTCACAGAATTGGGACAATTTGTAAGAACTTTGGTAGTCAAATCTGACAGCCTTATGTGAGTAGGTGAGAGGATTTCAAGGAAAGTTTTAATTCAAAATTCAAGAATTCTTGCATGTGTTTCCAACTTACTCTTAATGACAATTCAAAATACAAAAAATAAACTAGAGCTTCTTATAAATTAGAAAAATATAATGAACTTAAACACCAATGATGCAGCAAAGAGACAATCAAACGCAATTTCAAGCCAAAGCAAACAACTTGACGTAGTAACTGACTTAAAAAGGTAAAAAACCGCATTCCTCCGCATGCCATGCTGGGTAAAAAAGCACAAACAAGGACGGAACCAAGATAAACTAACTTGATTACTGAAAAAGATGGATATTTTGTAATAGATCAACATGCAGTTACCTCCATAGTTAGTTTCTCCACTAGAAGTGCAGTATCGGATCTGGCATTAACAAATCGCCACTGTAAATGCCGGTTATCAAGCAGCCTCAAAAAGTGAGCCTCCTCAATCCGGTTTTCCCCTTTCTTTGCTCTCCGTACTTCAGCAGCAAAGTTTATGATCGAAGGTGCATTGCCTTGTTGACTTATCGGGGAGGTACTCAATGATGCATTACTTCTTGTCCGCATAGGAGAAGCTATGCCTCTCGTCGATAAAGCAGCAAGCTTACTTGGAGAAGGAGCTCGCAATGGTCGGAGTGGTGAAGAAGCTGACCTTGGAGAAGACAAAGGGCTCTCCACCGACAGTTTCTTTCCCACACCAATCTTTTGCTGTGCCACAGACCTCGAATCTGGTGAAGATACTGGAAAGTATGGTTCACAATGCCTACCCGTTCTATTGCTCGTCTCCTGGCAAAACCTTGCCAGCACACGGGTCTGACTGGTAGACACCTTTGCCTGGCCGTGCAATCTAGATTTGGGCATCCCTGAACTACTTCCAGAGGAGAAGCTATCCGTATCAAATGAAGCTGAGACATCAACCCCATCAAACGACGCTCTCCTTGTACAGTCATCAAACATCATTGATTGCCGGAGCAACCTGAATGTAGCCAAGATCGGTTCTTTCTTCTCCGATGGACAATTCAACCCATTAATTGACGAATTAGATGGTCGGGTTCTAGAGGAGGGCCATCTATGATGGTTTTCAAAGGGCCTCGAACTATCCAAATGATCGCCACTCTTACCTGGAACAGCAGCACTGGCATTAGATCGCCGCCGCTCAGGTGTGGGCTTCCTGGAGGGGCTGGGAGAGGCAGTCTTAGTGCGGCTGGTCTTGTAGAAGAACGAATCTCCCTGGAACGACACTGAGAGGCTCCGAGTCGTCATGCAGAGGGCACGGTTGGCAGAAGAAGAGGGCTCCGGAGTGGCCGGCCGCGAATCGGCACGAGGCGTCTGAGGCCGAGCCCGATCCACGGAGTGGGCTCGCTTCTGCGCTGCGGATTGAGGCAATGCCGGCGGCGTCGAGGGCCGCGCAGCAGGGAGCGGCGACGGGGACCGCCACGCGCTCGACGAAGAGCCCGAAGAAGAGAAGGAAGTAAAGGTTGAAAACGAGGAGGAGGAACTGTAAGACGAGAGATAGCGAGACGTGATCTCCTTCGCCCGCGTTCGCCTCCCGCCGTTGGCGCCGGCATTGTCCTTCTCGGAGGGGATCAACGGCGAGCGGCGATGGGTGAGGGGATCCCCACGATTCGGAGACAGCGAGCCGCTCTTGTGGCGGCGCGGAGGGTTCCGAGACGCGGCGGCCGGGACCGCCGCCGCCATCTCTCCCGTCAGATATCTCGGCGGCCTATGCTGATCTCCAAGAAAATGCGAACGGGATTGGCACCGAGGGCGGAGTACCGGACTCGAGCGACCTGAATCCAATAGAGGCGATTCGTTCACCCCGTCAGACACCGGATTAGGAAGCGAAGGGTGGTGACAGGAGGAGCGGAGCACCGGACTCGAGCTCCTCCACTACCACTTTGTAAGTGAAGTGATACGAGCCGAGTGAGGCGTGCGCGTCTCGCCGTGTGTGTGGCTTTTCCTTCCAAAGTGACAAAAATCAAGCTTTGGTTGAATACCCTATCTATTTATTTTTCTATTGATTTATTGGCTTGTCTTGTGTTTCTTTGTGACAATCTCAAGGACACAAATGTATTTTGTGAGCTTGTATTTTAGTGTGATTTTGCATCTAATTACTTGTTTATTCACAGACCAATGGGAAAGACAAAAGGAAATCCAAAATGGTTTTATTATAAGCTGCAACGAGGAACACATGGAGTCTTTTTCCAATATTCATTCTTATTGAATTCCTAAATATTTTACCATTGCTTCAAACTTTATCTGATATCAAGCAAATCACTTGAATGTTCTAGAGAGACCAATTCAGTCGAAATGAAAAGATGATTAGGTCGCATAAGTTCAATGATTACTATGATTTTTCTCATGTTAAAATTGGCATACTACTATTTTAAAGGTTATATACATTATCATTTTTGTATCAACTACATGATTTTATATCAACAAAATTAACTTCAGTTCGTTATATACTAAGATTTAGTTATTGACAAAAGAATTTATTTTTTAAAGAAAATATTATATAAATATAAGTTCAAACTCTTTTGCTATCTTGCCGGAGCTTCCTAGAACGAAATAACGAATAAAAAAAAATACAACGACAATATCAATATTGTATTCTTTAATTTGGCTCGTACGATAAATAGATAGTTTATTCTAATTGATATTGAATTAGAATAAATTGATCTATATATTTGCAGCGTCCATTTGAGATCTTTTCCATCTTAACGTCCAGCACAATCAGAATAACAAACAGTGTGCTCAGTGTAGAAAATCCAGATAATGCTTAACATGTTTAGTCAAGTTGGGCAATTCTCAATTATTTAGAATATTTTAGGACGAGATAAAAGGTTCTAAATGCACTTTTCAGAGATAAATGAACCAGCACACAATACTGCATTTCAGAATAATGCAATACATTTAATCATTTTTTTCAGAAAGATGTCTCACAATCAACATTCCAGTGTAAAATTATCACGCAAGATTTCAACTCAATATGAACCTACACATAATATTTCATAAATCAAGTTATTGGCTATAAGATTTCATAGGACACGAGTACAATAGATAAGATTTAAAATAATTGTTCAATATATTGCCCAAATAACTATACTTGAGCAGCAAGATCGACAACCTTAAACAAATACCCTTTGTATCTCAACTCCAAATGGATAACAATATAATCATTTTTAAAAAATAATTTTTGGGGGTTGTGATAGCTGTCAGAGAAAATAATATGAATATTTCACCTCAGAATGCATGTTGGAGATATAGTAAAACACGCACGGGGGATTTCTTTTGGAGAACTTATATATTATATATTATTTTTAGATATGTTTTTGTTAAACTAAAGAGAATCTTTAATTTGCCACACAAGATTTAAGTTTGAGGAATAAGGCAGTTATATTATTTTGATCTCCATTTTTTTTTTTGGCTTCAGAATGAATGCAACATAAAGCACATTTTCTTCACCAGTATTGATGGAATTCGAAGGCTTACACTGGTAAATTCTGGACTCTCAAGTGTTTGTATTTCTGATGTGTGTTGGTGGATCTTACACATTCTGTTAAGCCTTTCGTTAAGAGTGTCTTCAGGATTTCAACCCCTTCTTGCAATGCAACATCGATCTGGTTCATTGAAGAACAGACTATGTTTAACAAATTAACTGATAAATCAAAATGTAAAAGAGAATGATAGACATTTACCCTCTCCCGTGCTGATTTATTGAACTTTTGGAGCTGAAAAGCCTTGGGATCCATTTGGCCTGGTGGTCTACCTATTCCTACACAAGTGAAAATAAGGAAAAAAATTTATTAAAGTTGTCTAAGTGAGAGCTTGTTTGATGTGTTGAAGCAACTGTATCAGTACAAACCAATTCTTAGTCGGCCAAATTCTCTGTTACCTCTGAAGTGATAGATCACATTTTTCAACCTGATAAATGAGGCAAGTAGGTGAGCTAGGAATTAGGAGACTAGGAAAGTGATTATTTCATCAATCTCCTTAATAATTTAGTAAAGTACTATTAGTTATTATACATTGAGAAATAGTAGTTGACTTAAAATTACAAGCAAATTGAAATCGAAAGAAAAGTAGGCATTAAGGGTTCACAACGAGGGCATGGGCAATAGGGAAGAGTATTGATATATTGCCCAAAAGAAGAGCCAAAAAGAAAGTGTTACATTTTACCCGTTGTGACGCTGATGCCCTCCTTTAGGTTGTATCCGAAGCACACCACACGGTAAGTCCATATCGTCATACATCTGTACGAAAAGACAGAAGCATGTTACTTTCTCTTAAGTAGTATCATGGTAATGTGAGTAACAGAGTGTGTAAGGTTAAATAGAGTGATACCACAATTATCCGATTTAGGGGAAGTTTGTAATATGCTGCAAGTGGTCCAGTCTAGATGCAAGGCAACAAACACATTAACAAAGTGAATTCGTGTTCAGAATTGTATTTCCTTTATGAATGAGATTGCATAAATATAACTAGAGACAAAAACAACAACAAAAAAAAACAGTATCCTGTATAATCCATATATACCACGACTTATCAAGTCACAAAAAAATAGTACTCACACATACATTGAAAACTTAACAGAATGGACATTAGGGTGCCAGATCAAGTTTATCATTATTCTTTTAATACCTCATGTTGTTTTTCCCAAGACCTAACAAGACTTGTTTTTTTTAACTCAGGTTATGATATTCAGCAATAATTGATTTATTGTAAATCAGATGTATTTGTTTCATAAACAAAGACCAAGCAACAGCAGTACACGGAAATTTTGATATAGCAACTTCATATCATGTGTAATTCATCTAATATTCATAATGAATAACAATGTCTCGAACATTTCATACTAGTTAACCAAATTACAATTCGGAAACTACATTGGAGTAACTTCAAAGATAATACGTTTGTGTGCATCATTCTGTCATGGAAAAAATCCTCAACAAATGACAGTCACGACGAAAAGCAACCATCAAGATCTAGCAATTTGTATGAACTGTCTAGCAATGAAAAGTAGCTAAGCTACTACAATTTCATAAGCAATCAGTATCAATAGTGCAATGGTCCATAATTATCAAAATGTCTGATGCTGAAGCAAAGACAATCATTGAGTTACTTGGCTAATCCTTGCTATTGGACTAGGAGCAACCAAAAAACAAAAATCAATGCTTATCAAGTAAGTTTTTTCATCTCCTTCGAACAACTTAACTTGGAAAACAGATATTCAATACTTTTTTTTTTCTTCTGCAAGACCCTAGTGTTGTTAATAACTGAATATAGCCTCCATTTTCAACATAACTTAGATATAGATTAAATTTATTCTGCAGGATCTGAAGATTTTAATTAGGAACCTGACAGATACTAAGAAGGAAAGGTACAACTTACCTATTAAAGAAAATTTAATGTTTCACTGACATAGGATTATGGTCATAATGGTAATATGCTCCTCATGCAAAGAATAGCTTGATAATAGCCGGCTCACAAACTCCAGATGAACTTTTTCAAGAACATGGAAGGAAATTTGCATATATGAATCTACCTATTTTTCTTATCTCCCTTTGTGTCTAATCAGGAAGTTTAGTATGAATCTAGATGATATACATATATTGAGCAATAAACTACTTCCTAAGGAAAAGACAGTAGTAATTTGCAGCTCAATTAACTGTTTAAGGACTACTTACCGATTCACCACTAATATTCATGTAAGTCTGTGGTTTTGCAAGGAGAACAGGTGTGCCCCCAACCATCCCTGATAGAGCAGTAAACATTTAACAGAATAAAAACACAGTCCAAACATGGAGAAGTACAAGATGATGAAGATAAGATGAAAAAGGAGTGTTTACCTTCACCAAAAAGGGCTTTGAAATGAATGGATGGCATTGGAATGCCCTGTACCTGGGCAAATGCATCGATCATGTCAAAACCAACCTGCAAAAGTATAAAGGTCTCATGCAAGTTAACTGTGATGAGGGAATAAGAAGTTTTCTGATAGATTTCTTGTTTGTGCATTAGAGAATTCTTGATGGCGCATTACATTATGCCTCGTGCCTTGGTACTTTTCTCCAGGATTTCCAAGGCCAATTAAGAGCCAAGGCTGGACACAGTTTGAAGAAGAGGCAGTAGTGCAGAATGAACGTCTGAGGAGCTTGCAATGGAGAAACATTGATTTGTATGCGCTCATTTGTGCCTGTCTGTAATCCCAAAAAAATCTATTTCTTTACCTTCCATTTGCCAAAAATAAAGGATCATAAAGTCCGCATTTTACACTATCTAACCCAAACAGCCCATACATGTGAGATCCAGAAAGAGATATTAAGCATCCTTTAGAATATTGAACGAGCAGATCAAACCATTCTAAGAAAAACAGTCCCAACATGCAAAACGTAAAACATCCAGTAAAGCAAAGCCATTGTGAAAAAAAGAAGACTGA
This sequence comes from Zingiber officinale, assembly GCF_018446385.1. Taxonomy (NCBI): domain Eukaryota; kingdom Viridiplantae; phylum Streptophyta; class Magnoliopsida; order Zingiberales; family Zingiberaceae; genus Zingiber; species Zingiber officinale. The sequence continues at coordinate 162,819,764 of NC_055990.1, forward strand.
TCCAGCAAACATGATTTATGACACTATGTTTAATATAAATAACCTTAAGATAGCCACTAAATCTAGAGAACAAACCTGTTCCCCAAAGCAGTCATGAGGAAACAAGCATAAGGAGCTAAAATAAATATATAGAAACAAGGGAGAAAACTGCATGCCCAAGTTAATGATAGTCCATTTCATAAACAGGCACACAACATCCTTTCATGGTTGTACAATTAGCAACGGTCCCAGTGCCATGAACTCAGACATCCTATACGCACAACCAAAAGACCTATGCCGCCGTTGCATGTAATCTCAAAAACCAAAAGTTTCACAAATATATTCAATTCGAGTACTGGTGTCACTGGAACTGAAACCTTCATAAGACATTATGTGCCCCAATCCCTCTCCAATCTACCATATCTGTCAACAACGGAATGCTGTCCTTCTCATCCGGCAACACAAAATGTATAGTTCAAGAGATAATCAAATACAAAAAGTAACTTAAAAACTGTTGATACAAAGTATCACAACAAACCTCTGCAGATAGCATAATATGAAAATGTGTAATGATTGTGATTGCCGATGGCGTCAATAATTCCTCACTGAATGTATGAGCAAACTATTATTAATCCGCATGCTCCATCTACTGGACAAATGACTTACATTTGGATACCCACCATATGGAGGAAAAGAAAGCTTGATCTTCCATGAAACACTAACGTTAACTCATTCTTTTATGTTTCCTCCAAGCTACAAGAATAGCGAAAACATGTCCCAACTAGATAATGTAAACTCTTTATCTTTTTTCCACTCAAATATTTTCGTTCACCTCTAGTTCCTTACCTCCAAATAAATACAGAATCAAGCATTTTATCTAAGAACAATCGGAGAAGAAACATGGAATTTGAAAATGTTAAAGGTAAAAATGACAAAGAAACACTGTATTAACGAAGCAAGGGCTTACAATAATCTAAAAGGCGCCGGGAGCTGAGCGCACTTGACAAGGCCCTCCACGAACTCAAGCACCTCCTCGTATGCGTGCGTCGGAAGAGGGGAAGGCAAGCGGAAAAGCCGGTCGAGGAGGGGGGCTCCGGCTGCCGGCCGGGAGAAGCTCGTGTAGTAGCGGCGAGGATCTTGACCTCTCGCCGAAGACAGGATCGGGGAGTTGAGATGACGAAGAGGAGAGGGCGTGGTGCGGTCGCCGGCCGGGAGTGCCCAAAAGGGGGAGGGTGGTGGCTGCGGCCACGGGCGATGAGGGCAGTGGCACTGCGCCTGCCACAGTGCCACTTAAATAATGAAAGCACAAGGGTTCCTTGGTAAAGTACAGGGGCGCCATAAGGATTATGTAAACAATATGGATTTATTTGTAAAAACCATAAAGCTTTATAGGGTTAACGGGGCTTACATCTGGAATGATGCCCTCTTTGCCCCAACGCCCCCTACTCGTTCCTCCTCTCCGACTCCGGCACCGGACGTGAACGTATTCGGCTTTCCCGTCCGCCGACCGATACCATGCCCTGTGCATCTTGTCCTATCCAACGCCAATCCACGCAACGGCGCGAGGTCATGGCTTAATTCCACCCTGCACCCACCCCTTCCTCTTCCGTGATCGGCGACTCCCTCGCCGCTTCCTCGCTTCGCCACCTCGTCCTCCCCTACTCGTCATCGCACTTCTAATTCCCGCTAGGTCGCGAGTCAACGACCTGCCGCAGCTTCCGTGGTGCGTTCCTTCGCGCTCCTCTCCTCCTTGGACCTCGTGCAGCTCCCCTCCCAGTTACCTCGAGGACGCAACCTTCTACCAGAGGGCTGCAGCAACCCCCTTTCTCTTTCGCTGACTCCTCGGCCTCCCTCCATCAACGCACGCGTCCGACGAGGTGCTTGAGTCGTAGAGGATCTTCTCAGGTGCCCGGAGACCTGACTGGAATTCTCGGTGCCTTCACATTGAGGTAAATCGATTTATTGTTTTTGATATTATCTTGAATTAGATGTTAAAATTTGACATTTTTTCCCTTTACAATTTTCAAAGTTCATGTTTTTCATCTTCATTATTTTTTTTCCTTTCACGTTTTATTCGAAATAAAGGAAAACTACGTTACCTTCTTTACATCTACTTTCACCAATATTGTGACTTGAATGGAACATAAAAGTAGTTAATGTGTGCTTATTAGAGGATCAGACTTCCTTTTTGTTTCACAATTAACATTAGTGTTTATTAGAATGAGGGTGAGTGGATGATCATTTGATCACTTGTATTGAGCATGAAGTTGTTGGTACCATCAGAAAAGAACAAACATGATGGCTCTTCAGAATATGATCCTTTTAAAGGATCATTCTACCATTTTCCTGTACATTTTGCCTATTCTTTTATCAACGAGAAGGTAAAGCATTTTGGAAACTAGACTAGTGAAGACTAGCTCCACAATGAGATAGGAAGTGGGTGTGTTCAGAGTACTTTAAGTTATTGCTCATTTTTGTGAAGGTTGACATTCCATCAGAGCTTATTTCCATCGTCCATTTTGGTGAGGTTCTTTTTGATTGATAGGGGCTCATAGGCGGAGGACACGATGGTGTAGACATCCTTCTTGCCAAGGATATTAATGCTATTCAAGTATTTGCAAAGATTAGTGTCACTCTAGCTTTCTATACACAACCACATCTCAAATCTCCTACAATCCAATTGCCTCAATCTTTGAGATTGGTGAAGAGGCAGCAACGAGGAGATTGGGTGAAGGGAATTGGGTGGACCTAGTAGGTAATGAATTTAATGAGTCTTTGTTGAGGAGCCCTTTAATGGGGATGTGGACCTCAAATATCTTGATTTCTGAGGATACATTCAGATTTGAGGGGCATGTGGACGTCAAGATGGACAATCATGATTGTGCTAATGATGATTAAGTTGTTGGAGGTGGGTTTGAGAGGATGATGATCTTGAGGCGAGTGAGGGGACACTTATTGCGGTTGCTCTTGGTGCAACCTCCTTTTGGTTTGGTCACATTTGGTTGTTGTTGTTTGGGGGAATGGAGATCTGTTGCGGAATCATATCTGTTGCTTGAGACTAGCTGTTGAGAGGTGAAGCAGGTGGAAGAGAGGAGGGAAGTGCATAGGAAGAAAGAACCACAAATGGAGGCCAGTGGCAAAGGTGTATTTCATGCTGGAAACCTTTTCTGAAATGGGAATAGGGAAGAAATCTTGTAATACCAAGATTTTTTTCTTCAGTTTAGAAAGAGAAATTGTATTAGATATAGTCTTGTTGCGTTCTTAGTAGTATTTTGATTGTATTAGAATCGGGAAGATGGCGTGCTGGTTACGTGGCGTCGATATTAACCGTGAGGAGACTTCAAGCAGCAGGGACCTGACACCGCGATCGAACCTGTGCATCAAGAGAAGAGCTAGAGGAAGAAAATGCGAGCCAGGGGGGTCCCCGGTGCTGATACTCCAATGCTCAAGTCAGGCAAACGGTAGTGGAGAAGATGAGGAACACTAACGATGAAGAATGAACTCTGATAGCAAAGCTTCGCGTACTTGCACTTGTAGGTGGAGATCCCCTTATATAGTGTTACTTTTCCCCTCTGCATGAATCTCGATGCTTTACTAAAATAGGGTCGATCAATATAACAGTCTGACACCTTTTCTGAAATAAGCCCGCAATTCCCGCACTTTGTAGGGTAGAAGCTTCTGAGTACAGCTTGCACGGGGAATATTCCCCTGATTCTCTTACAACGGTTACACAAAACACCAAAAAGGAATGTTGAGCTGATGGGCCATTAATGCGTTGTGATGATAGGTCGGTTGAGTCCCTTCCAACGTCCAATCGGACTTGCTCTCGGAGGGGGTCGATTCGGCTAAGGGATGTAAACCACTTTGAGGACTCAGGCTCCTTGAGGACTCGACTCAGCCTCCTTGAGGACTCGGCTCAGCCTCCTTGAGGACTTGACTCGACCTTTCCCCGAGCTAGGAGGACTCAGGCTCCAATTAGACCAAATGTCTGATCGGCTGTACTACTTGGCCGAGCCATGTGACTATGTTGGCCCCGATTGTCGACCACTCCTTGACTTTGATCACCACATCAACCAGCTTTCTTAACTCCGACCCCAACTTCAGGAGCCCTACCTTATTCGCCGTATCACTAATGATAGGGTATTTTCTAGACTTCTTATTGATCCTTTGTTGGTTTCAGTATAGTAAATATAGTTATTTTTTCCTCTCAATTAATGTTGTCTGTCTCATTGGTAGGACTTGGTTTCTCAGAAGCAAAAGATCGGATCAACTATCGTGCCAATTGTCTTGCTGCCTCCTTTCAAACATCTTGTGCTTTGCAAGTTTTTCCATTCTTTGCTGTCAACAGAACATCTTCCCCTGCCATGGATCCTACCATAATGAAGCTCCTTGAAGAGGATGAGGTATCGATTTTATCCACCTATACCTTGATTTGTTGATAATGTGCGTAGCTTGCTGCTGGAATTTGTGAGGCCATCTTTGCCTAATGAAGATAAGAGAGAAATTTATGATTGCATTTGCAGGATGAGAGCATGCACTCTGGTGCTGATGTAGATGCCTTGTCAGCAGCATTGAACCGTGATATTGGCGGTGATCAAGCTATGGTTGGCCCGCCCTTGGACCCTGATGCAGGTGGGCCCCTTTTCTCTTTTTTGGTATTGGCGTCTTGGCCTACATGACCAAATGCTTGATTCTATCCTGATGCTACTTGTATGTTCTTGTTTCAGTTCTCACATCTTGAGATGGACTTGTGTGCTACCACTTAAAGTAACATTTAGGAAATTTCTGTTGAATTTACTCACTCAGAACATAAGCTTTGTACTGTGTAAAGAGATACTCATATTAATACTTAAACTGGGTTTAGGTAGCAGCAGTGTTGATTTCCAAAATACTTATGTGGATATTTGTTGCAAAGTGATCTTTGGATGTAGTTCATTTACTAGGGGTAAAAGTTGTGAATAAGATGGTGGTACCAATAGTCTTTCAATTCTTTAAACTTTCTGTGTCAATAATGTTAGCCCTTGAGTTGCATGCTGCAGAGTAGTCTGTAATTCTTGTGGAGTGAGCACTAAGACCCACTTAAAAATGACTATCTATGATTTTCTGTTTTATAAAGATTCAATTTGGTCACAAGAAAAAAACCAACATCGTGAGAAATTTACTAAATATACACTTCATTCCTTATGGGTCTCACCCATTATTGGAAGCATTTGAATGTATGGCATTTCTCTGCATGGAGACCATTTGAGTTCAAGATAGATTTCCAGGTTGATAAGTGCTCTTCAGTAAACTGTAGGACATAATAGAGTTTGAGTGAATCATTTAACTATAAATTATTAGATTAAGAATTTACTGAGAAAGAACTGGCGCCACGTGATCGAATTTTTTTTATTGAATTAAGAGATTATAAACATTAGAGAATTTGATCTCTTTTATAGATCATAGCCTAAATAAATTAGGAGATGTTTGTGTAGCCATAAATCTGGCTTCTCTATTTTTGTCAGTTTTATTGAAGTATTTCAACGTGATCCCTTTTCTCCAATATATTGTTAGATCTAATTTTCAAGATCATACAGCAAATTTCCTATTTTTTTAACTTCTATCATTGTCATGTGTTCATCAGGTGCACCGATGCAAGCAGGCAGTTTACAATCTGAACAAGTAATTAGACAGTGGAAAACGTCCAGTGAAATAGGAAATGACCAGCATACTGAACAAAAAGAACAAGACCAACCTTTACAATCATCAGAGCAGCATTCATCTGGAGGTGAATTGGTTCAGACAAATTCTGCTCCTCAACCTCGAGTGGAGCAGTTCAATAATCTATCAGAACAAGACCAGATGACTCTTAAGCAAGAGCTTTCAGACTCAAATAACTGTCAGCAACACTCAGAAGCTAATTCACTTCAACCTGTTCAAAAGCAACTGGTAAAGAAACCTGAGCAAAGTAATATGCCAGTCTCAGATACAATTGAGGACACAAATCAAGATGTTGCCCAGCATTCTGAGAAACAACAACAGCAGCAGCACAGTGTCCAGCAGTCAAGCAATCAACAAACATCAAACACAGCAAATGCTGCTATTCAGCCTTCTGAGAACCAACAACACCACATAATGCAGCAGTCAAATAATCAGCAAACACCCAGTTCTAGTCAATCAAACATGGCATTAAGAAAGACTAAAGCTGCTTCCTCCATACCTTTCCATATGCTGATTCCAATTCTACGGCCTCACCTTGACAACGATAGGTCCATGCAGCTACAGTCTATTTTCGCTAAACTTAGGGTACGTGATTCTTTGAGCTATTCAAATGTCTTTATTCAATACAAAACCATAAAACAATTTGGTGTTATAGAACATGGAGATTTGTTGGGAATGCAATAGGATAGTTGACTTAGATTTTGGGGTGCGTGGGGTAGTGGTATGTAGCTAGTAGGAGAGGATACAATACTTGGCGAAATCCAACAAGATATGTTTTTCTTCTATCAATAAGTGCTGCTTAGTCTTTTGCTTTTCTCTTTTCATATTAACTTGTGTAATTCCATCTTTTTGGTAGATCATGGAATATGGCTAGTTAACTAAAACTACTTTTATGTTAACTTTAACTTCAAAACTTTCACTTGTATCCCAAATCTTTGTTTGACTGCCATTTTATATGTTCTTTTGTTATGCCCATAATAAATTACATGCTAGAACCAGATTCATACAATTTGATTCATTGTGGAAAATAGACCTAAATTTGCAACATATTTTCTAGAATAATGAAATCAGCAAAGAGGACTTCTTGAGAGTGATAAGGAATATAGTTGGTGATCAGATGCTTAGACAAGCAGCTCAAAAGGTACAAATGCAGGTAACTATCAGAGACATCTTTTCTTATCCTTTGATGCTGTGTGTAGAGAAATAGCTTTCTGTACATATTATTGCCTTTTAAAGTTTGTCTGTTTTCTTTTTGTTGACTTTCTCAGCAGCTTCAGGTGAAGACTGCTCAAAATCCACAGTCAAACACAAATCCATTTTCATTACCAGCTCAAACTTCCTCGCAGCAAGTTTCTCCTGGTGGTGTACAACAGATAACTGGAGCACGACCATTTCCTGCACTCCACTCCTTACCAGCACAGAATCTCAAAGTCCCTGCATCTTCTCCTGGTCAACCTCATGTTCCTGGCTTGCGTCCTAGCACAGGTCCTCAAGAAGTTGGGATTGGGTCAGATGGGAAAGGTTCCCATTCTGTTCAAAATTATACTACCAGCATGAATTTGTCCAATTCTGAGAGGGATGGGTCGATTGGTTCAACACTGCCAGTTAACAGGCCACAACAGTTGCAACCATCTATTTCAGTGCCTGGTAGCACTAGTAGTTATAATACCCATACCTATCCTAGGCCATCTATGAGCTCCTCGACTTCTCTCAGACCCAATCTAGATTCACATGCAAGAACAGTTTCACATACTCAGGGACTTGTTTCGACCCAAATAAGACCAACTCAGGCCATGAATATAGTAAAAATGCCAACATATGAATCAAGTTCTAATAGTGAAACCAAGAGACAGCAAACTGGTTCCTTGACAAACCATTCGACCTCCCTACATAACCCAATTACTTGGCAGATGTCAGCAAACAAAGATCAAAAAAGTACTGGATTGCAGTCAACTTCTTATGTAAAACAAGAGATGGTTGATCAAACATCTGAATCTGCAAATAAAATTCAATTTTCATCTTCAGAGACCACTTCATTCAGTACATCACATTTTAACCAAGGAAATTCTGCATTTGGTTCTTCAAGTATGATGGGAACAAATCAGGTTTCAGGCTCAGTACCTAACCAAGCAGATCAGAATATGCAGGTTAGTATTTGCAAGTTTATAGTTGTGGCAAATACCATTTTTTTTTCATAATCCAATCTCTATGCAGTTACTTTAAGAACCAAGAAAGAAAACAAATAACAACTCAAATAAAAATGATATTTCTTCTTTATAAAAAAATGAAGTTTATTGGAGAAAGTAATGGTTGGAGTCGCATTGTTAAAGAATTCCAATAATGTTTGACAAAATAAAAGTTTGAACTTGTGTCTCTCTGTGGCATATACTGTGCTCCGTTAATTCAACTGGGAACTGGTGTTATTAGAGGCTTTTCAAAAGTACTGCATGATATGCTAAAACCATGAGTATCAAACTAGAGAGTGTGCTACCAAGTTACCTTTGTGTAAGCTAGCCTCCTTTGTCCCTCAGGACTAGCAGAGAGTAGTATAGATATTAACATATTGTCCATTGATGACACTTTTCAATTTGATATTAGCCCTTGACTCACCCTTCTTGTATAAACCTTCAAAGGAATCTTAGGTTTTGGGGGGCATTGGATTCTCATCAATGGTTGCATTATCTCACATTCTCACTTCTGCTTCTGCCATATTTGCCTGCATCAGTGCTTCACTTTGAGATTGTGTTTCCTAGGAGGGTAGAAAGTGAGGGAGAATGAAATGTTGAAAGGGATGAAAAAGTATAAGAGAAATAATTGATTGCTTTCATGTCTCTTTAATTGAAAAAAAAAACATATATGGCTTTCTCCCCCATCATTTCCTTGGATGGGAAAAAGGTGAGTAACCATTATTTTGTTTTTTTAATAAAATAAATAATCCTAAGATAAATATTAAACAAATAAGTTTCTTTTAAAAATTATAAATACAATTGGCTATAGCTGGTTTATATGGACTCATTTAGGCAAGAAGCTAAATGGGCCCCTTTTCACTTTCTTCTCGAAGAAACAGAGGGAACCATTTACCTACCTCACCATGTGATTCCGGCAAAGGAAACATGACAAGTGGAACATTCATTCACTAATGCAATTTTTATGTCCCATAACTTCGACAGATCTTTTTTCTCATCCATCTTCAACACAATGGAATTTGATTGATAAACCATTACACTCTTCTGGGGGTGACCATTTATCTTCAGTCTGCTTAGCTGATTCTACACCCTTAACTCCTTTATCATTGGTGACCATTCAAGGGATTTAGCTGGTATTATTTCGTGCAAGGTCAACATCTACAGTTTGATTTGCTAGGATAAAGAAGAAAAAGGCTCATAAAAGATTTCCCGAAGTTGTCTTGTCCTCAAGTGCATGGTGAAATAAGAGTGTTAGCTTGGTGCTTGCAAGACAAAAACTTTCATTGAAAGAATAAAGTAATGGAAGTGATCAATACAGAAGGGCCTGGAAGCAGTGGGATTGTTTATAACCAAGACGGTATACCTCGTGAGCTAGGAAGGTAGCATATGGTCTTTCTTTCCCGGGCATACCTAGTTTCCTCCATTTTAAAGCGTTATGGATTCTGGATTTTTCCTTCCAAACCATCCCTTTCCAGGGGCGAGTTGAGGGAAGGAAGGTTATTCTAAGGGACGTGTGAAGGTGAGGTAGATTGCTTTCTAATGCAAGGGAGATGCAGAGAAGGAACAAGCGGGTATTCTTTGACATTGAAAGAGTTTAGGGAGGAAAAAATTAACCATCTTACAAGAATGTCCTGAAATGATCGTTTCCCTTAATTTATATATCATCTTCAATGACTCACTTGACAATTAGTTTTAGGTTGATTTAGGCTTATATATTATCCTTTCTATCACTGGACAAATGCCCGTTTTATTTGGAGGAATAGAATTAATTTCCCTTTCATGTTGTTGGCTTGTTGCTATAAAAGGAATGTCTGTTTTCTTTGTATATTATTTTGGAGTTGTTTATTCATAATGATGGAACCCTAGGCAAAATTTTCTCCTATAAGAGTCATCACTTATGGTACCCAAACAATCAATTATTATATACTTGAAATGGAACTGAACACTAGAATAAACCTAATCAGAGATGATACGAAGCGAGGGAGAAAGGACTACGATAGTAAGATTTACATGATTTGTTCTCATTTATCAAAAAGGTATCGTGAGCAAATAGAACACTTTTCAGTAGTATGAATGCAATTATGCAGATCATGAATATGATAGACCAAGAAGTCTGCAGTCAATAGAAAAACAAAACGACTTTTTTTTTTTGCCTACTGCTACTTACTCACTGTGTCTCATTTAAGTTGGTACCTGTTGCCAGTGAAGTACTAAAGTATGGCCGTCTTACACTGGCATGAAGCTACAGTGTTGCACTTTTTAAATTACATTTTCACCCCAGATAATGAATGAAATACAGTATCCTCATGTAAGACTATCTTACAATTTGGCATTTATATCGGGGGTATTCTATTCTACCCTCCAATGTTTCTCTTGAAAATGCCCCCCAACTTTGATTATTGTGAAAATGCCCCCCAATGTTTTGCATTTTGCAAATCCGAAGATTTCAATTTCATAAAATGTTCTCTAAAACTGACCTTCTGTAAAATGCACGAACCTCCTTTCACATGAAATTCTCTTTTTTATTTATGATTACTTTTTGCTGCTAGTATGTAAATGTAAATTCACTTGCAACAGGTGACTTCTGCAATTCCACCCCAATCTGGAGCAACCACAAAAACTCCCTTAAAGAAACCATCTGCTGGCCAGAAGAAACCACTTGATGCACTAGGTTCATCTCCACCCATGTCCAGGTTAACCTCGTACTCTTTTAAATGAGACATGGAGCGTGCCTAGAACTATATAAGTTGTAAATTCTTTGATTATGCCCTCAGCAAAAAACAGAAGACTGCTGGTGCTTTTCTTGATCAAAGCATCGAACAGCTAAATGATGTTACTGCTGTTAGTGGAGTTAATTTAAGGGTATGGACCTGGTTTTGTGCTTAATTTATGGATAGATAGTAGCTTTTGAAATATTTATAATGATATGATGCCACCAAATTTATATTTAGAGTATTTCTGATTATTCAATAGGAAGAGGAAGAGCAGTTATTATCAGGTCTGAAAGAGGATAGTCGAGCTTCAGAAGCAACTCGAAGGGTTGTACAAGAAGAAGAAGACAGGTTGATATTGCAGAAGGCCCCCCTTCAGAAAAAGCTATCAGATATCAGTTACTACCCTTTTCTACTTGATGAAATAAATGTTTCTTTCCCTTTATTTATTTATTTTTAAACCTTCGGAAGACATTTTGGTCTGACACTTCTAATCTGTGGTGTTTGTTGCAGTGTTGAAATGTGGTTTGAAGACTATTGGTGGTGATGTGGAGCGTTGTCTATCAATGGTAATATATATTTATATCATGTGCTTCATCTTGTCGGTAATTTATTTACTTAATAATCCACAATATTTGTCAGTGTGTCGAGGAGCGATTGAAAGGTTTGATATCTTATCTGATAAGACTGTCAAAACAGGTTAGTATAATAATGGACGTGTATGGTTTTATTTATGATTCCCACTACCCTTTGATTGTTATCCCTCTCCCAGAGGGTTGATATTGAAAAATCTAGGCATCAATTTGTCATCACATCGGATGTTCGACGCCAGATTTTTTCAATGAATCAGAAAGCCAAGGAAGAGTGGGACAAGAAGCAGGCTGAAGAGACTGAAAAACATAGGAAAGTAACTGAAGTGAGTATATAAATGGTTCCTCTTTGCTAGTAAATTATTGGTTTGCTTCTCAATTGTTGATACTATGTTATTGGTATATATCACCTCTAATTTAATGTACATGATTTCACTGCTCTGTTAATTCTTGTGTGTAGTGCTTGAAGGCTAAATTAGAATGAAATTTGATATAAGAATCAAGTTCACAGCCACATGGTTAAAATGTGAGTTCATATGTAGGTTAGAATAGAACATACCGAAAGGGGTGCCAATTCATGTTTATTAGGCTGATAAAGCTTGTGAGATGTACAATACCAAGATTAGTATGAGTTTACGAAGTGACTGAAAAGTGAGTGGGCAATTGTGATGAACTTGTGCAAGTGCCTGCTAGTGTCATATATGCTCTTTGAATATATCTTTATGTATATTTGTCATTCTTCATCGCATTTTGAAAAATTAAATAAAATAAAACAAGAATTTTCTCCTTCATTACTCATTCAAGACATCAAGGCAATTATATCCATCATTTACCATCGAAAGAAAAAAGACAATAGCACTCCTATTCATGGTTTTTCATTCAAATTTTAAAATGTTGAGCTAATTTTCTTATTCAAAGCATCATCCTAAAACTTGAATTAAATAAAATAATATTACAATTTTACATAAACGATACAAAATTTCAAGATAGCTGAAAACGGTGAGTTTGTATGTTGCAAGAAATTGAAATGTCAATTCATAAGTAGTAAGAGTAGAAGATACTTTTATTTATTAGCTGTACCAAGTAATAATAAGCCTAAAGATTATGCCACATGGCATTTTGAGAAAGGAAAAAAAATCATAAATTGCAAGTTTAGAGTAATTTGAAGATGATGAATGGATGGGCGTTTATTTTAGTATATAAAAGGACAATCACTTTCACGTAGATTGAAATGATGATCAGATGGTAATAGTTTGTGATATTCATTATTGTATCTAATCAAATTGTTAAAATGTTAGTAATCTTGAAAACATATTGGTATGCTTATGCACAATATTCACATGAACATATGCTAATCATCATGAAAACATTTGAGTAAATAAATTCAAGCTATTTGGGTTGCTTATTCTACTAGTATGCTCATCATAATGGAAACAATTTCTCTATGATTCCTTTAGTTTCTTATATAAGTTATACAAGGCTATGTTTGTCCATCTGTTGTGGTATGAATTTTGTTCATTTTGCATTCTTTTTAGTATTGAAATTTGATAATATTCATTTTTTAGGATATAGTCCATAGTTGTGAAAAGCACGAGCTTGGTTGCGCCTAGGCGCAAAGGCACAGCCAAGTGTGCCATTTGCGCCTAACCTCAAGCACAATACTTGAATGAACCACACTTAAGTGTGCACCTTTTGAGAGGTTAAAGCACACTTAAGGCACGATTTTCCTCGCTTTATTGAAGTTTTTTTTTTTTTTTTTTAAAGTCTAACTCATACCTTTAAATACCTTATAAATTAATTAGGATGCATTAACTTGCATGCATGCAACATATTTTTCTTACTAGACTCTTCCTTTCCCCTAGAAAATGAACATCAAGCTCTCTTGCAAACTTATTTCATTGATTTTCTCTTGCATGATTCTTCCTCTCCCTTAAAAAATCAGCATCAACCTCCCCTCCATTCCCTTTTCAAACGTGAACTCTTCTCTCGCCTACAACATGAACATCGGTCTTCTAGATTTGGCTACACTTTCTTGTTTTTCTCCTTTTGTTTCGTCAGAACGGTATGTTTTCTTCCTCACATATTGAAGTTCACAAGTTTTTTATCGGTTTTATTTTTTTTCTCTCACATAATCAAATTGTAAATTAGTTCAGAATTTACATTCTAATGATTTTGTTTTTCCGTTCCTCATAAATTTAAATTGTAAATTAGTTTAAAATTTTCATTCATTTGGATTTTTCTTTAATTTGAAATTTGATTTTGATTATGAAGATAAACTATTTTAATATTTGAATGTTAGTGAATTTTATATTTACATTATTGTTTAATAGTTTGTGAAATATTTGAATTTTGTTATATATGTTTGAATTATTAAAAATTTATGTCCAAAGTGTAAGGCGCGCATCTCATCTTGCATCTCAGGCCCCACAGCACCTATGCCCTTTTGGGCACCTCACGCCTAAAAGAACTATGATATAGTCTGATTATTTGACCTAAGATTTATTCATTAACCTTTCTTGTATCCTATTAGATAGGGCTATCACATGCAGCCATCTCAGCTATTTACACGTTGAAATATGTGAATCAAGCACTGCTACATGTATATAGCTATTGGCATCTGACTTTCTTCCTCAATTGTTTGGCCTGAGATGTAAATCTAAAGAGATTTCCTTAATCAATTTTCTGTTTGATTTGTTGAATTATCCGTTTAGCATATTTTGACATGATGCATGACTTGAGATGGAGACTACAAGTGTACAATAATTTCTAATATATGTAACTGCAGATGGATGGAAACACAGAAGCTGTTTGATGTAAATCTAAAGAGATTTCCTTAATCAATTTTCTGTTTGATTTGTTGAATTATCCGTTTAGCATATTTTGACATGATGCATGACTTGAGATGGAGACTACAAGTGTACAATAATTTCTAATATATGTAACTGCAGATGGATGGAAACACAGAAGCTGATGCAGACAAGGACAAAGGGGATCGTTCTAAAGCCACGAAGGTATCGTCAATCTTTTGTGGAATTATTGTCTTCTTTTCTTTTGCCCTGTAATTACTTTGTTGTATGGGCAGGTTAACAAAGAAGAAGATGATAAAATGAGAACCACAGCTGCAAATGTTGCAGCTCGAGCCGCTGTTGGTGGAGATGATATGCTGTCAAAGTGGCAACTCATGGCTGAGCGAGCTCGTCAAAAACATGATGGTCCTGATGGGGCTTCTGCTTCCCAGCTAGGTAAAAGTGCAAACAGTAAATCTTCACTGAACTCTGGAAGAGGTCCCAGAGAAAAGCATGAATCAGATAAGAAAGGCTCTTCCTTGTCAACATCTGGTAAGTCTGTTACCAACATATGACGCTTGATATCTCTGTGTGTGTTCAATCCCAAGTATAAAAATGGTATTAGCAGGTGAGTATGATCTTGTTAGGAACAAAAATGGTCACTTCTTATTCAGATGATTTAAATGGTTTATAAGGATTGGATTTGGACAGTCTGATCTAGTATTAGGCTAATTGGTTTCTCAGACTTAACAAGTCATAAGGTGTGATTATATTTGAGTGAATTTGTCTGATTCGATCTATTATCTGACTTGCGTAGAATTGAGACTTTTCGTGTCTGCTATCAACTAACCATTATAGTGATGCAGTTTACATATTTAGATTCAGTCCGATCCTTTGGTACTCTCCTTATCTGCTTTTGATCTAACACATAAAACAAGAGTTACTAGTAAAATTCATTGCAGTTCACTGCATCATATGCAAGAGTTAATATTATATTGAAGCCTGAAATAGCATGATTCATCCTGATCCTTTACTTAAAAATCTGATGTTGCAGGTGGTGCGAGGAGATTTGGGAGGAACAATGCCCTGGCCCATCCAAAAGTTGCACGTAACATCTCCGTTAAAGATGTGATAGCGGCCCTTGAGAGGGAGCCACAGATGTCGAAATCATCTTTGATTTACCGCCTGTATGAGAGATTGCCCAGCGATTCTCCGGCAGAATAGCTAAGGGTGAACTTCATCTCTATTAAACATGTGATCAGCCGTCCTTGAGAGGAAACCAGGATACCGAAATCATCGCCTGTACGATAGATCATCCAGTGATTCTGCAACCGAACAGTCTATGGAGAGCTTGATCTCTGTTCAATGATGTTTTAATGTATTTTCTGAGTACAAAAGTTTCTGCAACAATTAATTGTGGTTATTTAAATTATCGAACTCTGGACGATACACTGACACTGAAGGCCTGTATTTAATGGAAATTGAAGAGCAATTCTGCATTACAAGTGTAGTTAGAATTTGTATTGATGATTAAATTCTGTAATCTGCGGTTTTGTTGTATAGGTGCACTACCAACTTCTAGGAAACGTCGTTAATTGTTTCAGGGAGTAAATTTAAAAATGAGACATTAAATTTATTACGAAAGTATTTCTTGGATAGCTACTAAGCTCAATCAAAGACATTAATATCTCATAATTTAGTCAAAACAAGGATCCAATCAACAAAATTTGCTCTTTTACTATCAACAATATAAAATTATAGATTTTGAAGTACGAACCATGAACCATGTTCAAGAACTTATCTTGCCACATCGTGGCTGCAAAGTTCCTTTCCACAATGGCACAAAAGTCCAAAGTGAGCACTACAGGCATGATGAAGAAAAGCTACATTTTCTTATAATTAATGCCTCCATCTAGATTTCTAATCAACAATAAACAAAAAAAAATAATCATACATTCATATAATATTATAACGCCTCCATCTCTAATCAACAAAGGTCAAAAAAAAAAGATTCATACATAAATATAATATAATATATATATACATGCCTATGGCCATCCATTTCATATTTAAGAGAAAATTAATGATGGAAGGTACGTGATATATTTTAATTTAATCTTATTACAGTAGAAAAAGAGATGCCTTAAGTTAAGTGGCATTAATACGACAAAATATTACAGGCTTTTCTTTCTGAGCATGAATTGATTTCAGGTGGCCTCTCTTCAAGAAGATCATTTTATACCTTTAAGCATCCAACTGCAATATATATGTTAGGTTTGAAAAAGATAGATCAAATCTATACTTTCTAATTGAAATTATATGTATTTTTTGTAATGTTGGTTGATTAATCATATTTAGTCTTTTTTCTCTAAAGTTAGGCAGGAGGCTAAAGATTAAATCTTTAGTGCTTAATTATATCTTTATAGAACACTATATTTTTAAATGTATGTAGTGAACCACAATTGATCTCAATAATTGTTCAAACTTTCCAACACTTAGTACAAAGACACAAATAGTAGGATATTTACATATATATACATGGATACTACAATAAAAACAATCATTTTTTTGTCATTATTACTTATTTTTCGATCCTTTTATGAGTGTCCTTAAAATGGTGCTAAAAGGAGTTATTGAAGTGGCATCATGAATATGTTTTAAGTATTGAAATATAGTTGAAATGTAATAATAGATAGATAATGAATGATAGGACATCATATATTGTCATTAATATCAATGATATATATTAGATTATGAATAATATCATGTCCTATAATTAATTGAGGCTCTTAGATTATTAAAATATTGATTTCCGCGATTTGTACAATGAGATATGAATGAGATTCAAGTGTGGCAAAATTGAATGAGTAATTCATGGTAAATCTTTTGGAGACAAGCAACAAAGACTCATCTTCTTTCTATTCTTTCATGAGTTCATTAGAATTGAAGATTGGATTATTTTTTTTTTCTTTCAAAACATAGCCCAATTTCAATAAATTTCAACTAAATCTATTCTTAATTTGATGATATTTCAATTGGTGTCATCTAATTTTCCACTGAAATTTTAATTATTTCTAATTAATCTCTAAAACTCTAATCTTGTTAAACTTCTAATCAATTCAACCTATCTAAAAGATATTACAAATTGGTTAAAAATCTATTATTTAATTCAGATCTTCTCTCCACATCTACACTCTAAGAGTCATGAATTCAATCATGAGAAACTCAATAAGACAACCAACTCTTCTTAACTTAATTCTTCATTCATTGACAAGAAGCCAATATTTGACTGTATGATTAAACCCTAGATGCAAATATTAAGATCAGTTTCATTAATACGCCAAAAAGTTACATGCATTCAACTATATATTAATATGTTGTCAATGCACTCATCTCCTTTTCCCTTAATGCTTCCTCTCCTACCAAGCCATGCTTCCTCTTCAATGGTGAGCAAGCCTCTTCAGTCTTTATGCGTCTGACGTCTGTGTACCTATATATATCTCTCTTCATATTCGTGAGACCGGTATAGGATCTACATTTTATTATTGCAGCCTTTTAATTAAATTCAATATATTTCATTGATTAATTAACGTGATTATAGTTGCAAATTAATGGAATTATTATTGTACCTGATGTAGAGGAAGAAGGAGAAGGGGAAGGAGAAGGGCAGTTCATCGTCTTCTTCTTCTTGTTGGTGTCGTCGTCGGCTAATCCAGCAAAGAGACCGGCAGCGTTCATCTGCTTGTTGATCATGCGAGCTGCGTAGTAAGGGATGGTAATGGCGTTGCAGTCGTAATTCGATCTCCATTGTTGTTGTTGTTTTTTCTTCTTCTTCTCCGTCATCAGCACATTGACGAACATGATGGTGTCCAACAAGCTCTCCTTCGCCATGTGCTTCATGTCGTACGCCTGCGCCCTCCGCCACAGGCTCCTCGCGTGCCGGTTCGCCGGCCGAGCGAGCGCCAGCGCCCGAGTGGCGTCGCTGATGGCGGCGTCCGCCTCCCGCATCAGCACCCAGCACTGCGCCCTGTTGCTGTACAGCACCACCCTCTCCTTCCTGCTCCTCACCGGGCACACCTCCAGCGCTTCGCCGTACCGGATGACCGCCGCCTCCACGCTCCCGGACCGGAATTCCTCGTTGCCTCGGCGCTTCCTCGACGAGCTCAGCAGCGACCGCGCTGCGATCTCTTCTTCCGACATGCGCGATTCTCTGTTTTTCCTCTCCACTTTTAGTTCCCACAGGAACTTGATGGCGCGCTGGGCCGCCGTTTCTCCGGCCATCTTCGTCGCGTCGTAATCCAGAAGCAGCGTCTTCGTTATGGCGTCTCCGATTCTTTTCCTGGCGCCCAGGGTTTCCAGCTCCGCCAAATCGACGAGACAGGGGGCGGCGATCTCCAAGGCCACGCGTCGAGTCTTCCGGTCGTCCAGCAGCAAGAGGAGGCAATCGACGCCCATGTACTGCCAGTCGTCGGAGGACCTCGCGAGGTTGCACAAACTCTCCATCGCTTCCGCGCTTCGCGCCACCGCCGCCCGCCCCTCTGCACTGCGGCAGAGTATTCTCATCAGCCCGACTCCGGCAGGGGAGTCGCCGTTGGCCAGACCTCCCCACATCCCGCTCAACTCCCTCACGAATCCGGCTTCCCGGCGGAGGATCAAGTGCCTGCACGGCGTGTCCCTGTGCGCCAAGCAGCAGAGCAAATAGAGCGACCAGCACTGGAGCTGGCTCGCCCACTCCTCCGCTCGCCGGACCTCCGCCTCCGGCCCCCCGAGCCCCCGCGTCAGCAGATCGCGGTGGTACTCCACCCGGTCCCCAGGCTCCGCCGCCACTAACTCGCTGTGCACCCTCGCGAGGCAGGTGGAGGCGGCACGCATGGCCAGCTCCACCACCTCCTCGCGGCGGCGCGCCACGGCCGGGAAGGTGACGTCGTAGCTGGCCAGGTGGCCGAGTGCCCGGACGGCGACGCGCTGCTCGACCCAGGTGATGCTCCCGCGGAGGAGGTCGAGGAGCGGCTGCACGGCGCCGGCGTCGACGGCGAGGGCAGCGAGCTCAGGGAGGCGGATGGTGTAGGAGCCGAGGACGTGGGCGGCGTAGTAAGGGATATAAACGTTCTGGTGGCAGCGGAGCCACGCGGGGTCCGCGATGGCCTTGGCGATGAGGAGCGACATGCAGCGGAGGGCCCCGAGGGACGGCAGCTCGGGGTCGTCGGGCCGGGTCATGGCGATGTTCCACAAAGCACTGAGTACAAGAACGTCTGCCTCGTCGTCGCGGCGCGGCATGTTATCGAAGAAGCCGGCGAGAGCCGATCGCCGGCGGCAAGGATTACGCTCCTTCATGGCACAAAAAAAGCAGCAAATCGTACTCGAGACGTCGGCCGTCTCCTCCTCCTCCTCCTCCTCCTCCTTCATCAGCTTGTTGTTGTTACTCCTACTGCTACCTGTCATGATCTCCATGACAATCGATCGATCGAATTATATCGACAGGGAAGATTAATCGAGATGCGATCGATCGTACTAGATATAGAAATCAATCGACTGCAGGACGGTGAATTATATTGGAACTAGGTCAAGCGGGGCGGCGCATGACAAAGGTGACATGATTAATTAACTCGGTTGCTGCTTTTGATGAGATTAAGCAAAGTTAATTAGTGGCTTCAGCTTTGAAGAGATTAACTCAATTACAGTTATAATTAATTAGTTACTCCGGTCCTTGAACAGATACAATTGCATGTATTAATTAGTTAATTAGTTCGCGTATGTATGGTTAATTGCAGAGTGCAGGGAGAGGAGTCTAAAGTTGCGGCGGGTAATTACCGATGAAAACTGGCGTTAACTCTGAGTTATTAAGCTCCATCTGCATGGATTGTTTGTTTAATTAACGGTCGACATGAAGAGTAATTACTTTTGGTGATCTCATCGGGAATTAATGGCTGGAACAGGTGCATGAGCTCCCATCACGGCATTAAAGTTGAGGTTTAAGTAGTGATTATCATTTATTATATATTTTTGACTGAAAAAGGCATGAACTAATTATGCCGGCCGGCAAAAAGGAGGTGGTCCTTCCAGATGCCTATATATGCTCGCTTTGTCTTCCATCATCTTTATCGCATTGGGTGTTCTAGAGCATCCATATTAATTTTTTTTATTTAAAGTACATAATCTAGAGTAAAAAAATTATTTTATTAAATTTAAATATTTATTTTTTACTATATGATCCGGCGGTAAGAACAAGGGACCCCCGTTCTAGGGAGTCAACGCCACGAAAAAGTCAAAGGATCAGGTGGTCGATAGAAGAAGGATGAGCCGATAGAAGAAGGATGGGCCGACCGGAGAAGGATGAGTCGACCGTCCGGCCGGCCGACCGGTGACTAACAGATGACAAAAGGCGCCCCGGCAGGAGTCGGGGTTCCGGCGCTCATTGAATAGGATTGTAAGGCCGAGCGGATGACACGTTCGGCCGAAGACATAAGGTGGCATACTGCTAATGGTCTCCACAGAGCACCTTACCGGAAATCTCCCAAGTAGACCATGCTATGTGACCGGTAAGTAGAAAAGGACATCTGACAGCGGGCATGCTCTATAATCTGGCCATACTCCAAATCTTACGACAGAAGGATCCGCTGTCCCATCAGAGACGTGCTCAAACTGTTGCAGTATGGTGTTAGGTAAGCTCCTCTGACAAGCCCACACTACGGTATGGGGAAGGACACGTATACACCTCGGTATGTGTGCACTCACTCCTCCACAGCCCTATATAAAGGCCCTCACCCTTCGCCGGAGGTACGCGTTCTAGGAGATTTGGAGCCACTTTCTTGTTGTCGAGCTTTGCCTGACTTGAGCGTCGGAGGGTCGTCGCCGAGAACCCCTTCCCGGTCCAACTTCTGTGCAGGTTCACCGGAGGATCATACGACCAGTCGGAGATCCACATCAGCGACTCGGAGAGCGCCACGTGCCCAGCGTCCGTCGATTCAGCTTTCGGACAGGATCACTATACTATATATCAATTTTTCTATTAATTCTGTCTCATAGAATGAAATTCATTCCTTAAATTTATAGAAGCACTATTTATAAATATTAATACGGTGATAAAAGAGGGCCACTAAGTGTGGGTCAAAGGATGAAGATAACAATCTACGTAGAGGTCAAAGTCAAGGAGGCCAACGCCAGAAGACCGACGAATCCACCAAAAGGTGGCCGAACGGAGCCCTGCATCAAGGGTCAACCGGCATATGTTGCCCGACCGACAAAGAGATGGGCCAAGCGAAACGCCCGTGCAGCCAAGATCACCAGAAGTTCGTCATGGAGCAAAGAAACCTGGAGATGACTGAAACGTTATTCAAGTCAGGTAAGAACGTGCTATCGAAACTCATCACCATATGAAAGAGCAACCAAGTCCTTCCAAGCAGAGGAGTACTTGGCCGATCAGAGGAGTACTTAGCCGAGCGGCTATCCCACTCGGCCGATCAGCTGGAACGCTGACATGTTTTTATATATACTTTTGGGAGATAATGTCGCCAACATGAGATATGATCAACAGGTGAATCATACGACGGACAACTCAGAGGACGTGCCCATGGCCAATTGGAGAACGTGTCTATGACCACGTGTTTATGACCAATTGGGGAACGTGTCCGCTGTTGGCACAGCGGGGCCGACAAGAGAGGATTGAATCGCTGGAAAT
Organism: Zingiber officinale; assembly: GCF_018446385.1. NCBI lineage: Eukaryota > Viridiplantae > Streptophyta > Magnoliopsida > Zingiberales > Zingiberaceae > Zingiber > Zingiber officinale. The sequence goes on from NC_055990.1 coordinate 162,841,394, forward strand.
ACTAAAATACCCTTCTCGTTCTTTCAACTCTATTTAAAATGCAACAATAATAATAAAATAAAAGTGACAAAAAAAATAAGAAAGAGACTCGGGATTTACTTGATTACAACCTACGTGGTTGTTAATCCAAGGCAGTTGCAAAGCTTTCTAAGAATCTCCTTCTCTGAAGGCAGAGAAACCTTTTACATATAATGCAAGCTCAAACAGTTGCTAGGAAGTTAATATAAGAGTTGATATTTTATTTCCTACCTCCAGAAGCCTTTTTATAGCTCTTGAAAATCCTATCCATAGCTTGAGGGCGTCTCCAAGGGAAATGGAGGGTGCCTCCAGCAAGGCAGCAACCGATAAAGGTTTATCCGTTACTAACGACTACTTTGGCCAAGTCAAGGGCGCCTTCCATAGGCATGGAAGGTGCCTCCCTTGATATTATGGCGCCTTCCATGCCCATGGAAGGCACCCTCCGCTTGAAGGGAGCGAAGGCGCATGGGGCACCTCGGAGGCGTATGTGGCGCCTCGAAGGCAACTTCTATTCCTTTAGAAGGCGGCTTCAGCAGATTCTCCAGCCTCCATATGGTCTTGAGCTGCTACGATCGCCTGGGTGATTGCGACCAAGCGAAATAGGGTTCATCCGAATCTAATTTCTGATCTTCTCCTCGAGCAGGCTTCCACTTCGGTGTACTCTTCCACAATACTTTCGTCCCTCGGATGCACCGAGCCCGTCGACTCTCTTCCCGTGTCATCCTTCTCGCTAGCTGCGTCATTCGCTCGACTTCTTGTATTCCTAGGCTCCTGCGCACTTAGACACATGGATCAAACAAAACACAGGACCTAACCTAATTTGGTTGATCATATCAAAACAACCACGGAGTTCAACAATCTCTCCCTTTTTGATGTGCATCAACCCAAGTTCAAGTTAGGATAAAACAAACAGATAAAAAAAATTTGCAAAACATTAAATTGCAATATAAGAAATTGTAAAAACAAGTATAATGCCATTTGAGTTAGAAATATTCAAATTGAAAAAAAAAAATCCTCACTCCCCCTGAACTTGTATTTTTCCTCCCCCTTTGATCACATCAAAAAAATACTACGAAAAAATTTTAAAATTAAATCTTTGGGGGCACCTTAGTAAAATAAATAAATCTTGCTAGTTAACCAATTTTTAAGTCATGAAATTTTCAAATAATTGACAAATATTAAAAGCATTATTTATCTAATTTGATAACTTTATCAGTTTGTCAATTAAATATTTAATTCAGTAATTAGCTTCCAGACTGTGGTGAGACACTAGATCTTCTTGGTCATTGAATCATCAACCACTTCTAAATAAAGCCTTTTAAAGAATTTAAATATTAAAATTTTCTAAAATCTAAAAACAAACGTTTAATCTAAATAAGATTTTGGAACCCAATATAGGTTCCTTCCTACTGGGTTAATCAAAAATTTAGGGGGTATATAATTTTTTTAAAAAATTTCTAATTTAGCCTTGGTGATGTCTAATATACCAGTTTAACTTGTCATGAATTCTAACTTTGATTTTTTAAAGTTATTTAATTATGAGCATGCACCTTTTTTTAAACTGACGATTTGCATTTTCAAGTTATCATTTTTAACCTTTAAATTGCTTAATTTGTTGGTGCAATATTCCCTAGGTCAAGGTTGACCTGGTTGACTGAGCTTGAATTGGTTCAAGCTCGAGTCTTGATGTTTGAGTTTCAATGTTTGATAATACATGGAGACAAGACATGGAGATTTCAGGTGCAATTGTTCATGTGGTGAGATTGTGAAGGAGAGTCAAGTAGGTCAAGGTTGACTGGATACTTGACTGGAAAATCCTAGTGAGTGAAGCTAGGTGAAAGTCCTGGTGAGTGAAGCCAGGCAAATGGAAAGTCCTAGTGAGTGAAGCTAGGCAGGAGGAAAATCCTAGTGAGTGAAGCTAGGTGAAAGTCTCGGTGAGTGAAGCCGGGCAGCTGGAAAGTCCTAGTGAGTGAAGCTAGGCAGAAGGAAAATCCTAGTGAGTGAAGCTAGGTGAAAGTCCTGGTGAGTGAAGCCAGGCAAATGGAAAGTTCTAGTGAGTGAAGCTAGGCAGAAGGAAAATCCTAGTGAGTGAAGCTAGGTGAAAGTCCTGGTGAGTGAAGTCAGGCAAATGGAAAGACCTAGTGAGTGAAGTTAGGCAGAAGGAAAGTCCTGGTGAGTGAAGCCAGGCAAATGAGAAGTCCTAGTGAGTGAAGCTAGGCAGATGGAAAGTCCAGGTGAGTGAAGCCAAGCACAGGAAATCCAGAAGGATCAAGTTTGATCAGACATCTGGTGTTAGGAAGCCCAAGTAGGTCAAAGGAATTGACCGGATACTTGGCACGGGAAATCCAGGTGGATCAAGGTTGATCGGACACCTGGTGAAGATAAGTCCAAGTGGGTAAAGGATGACCGGACATTTGGCACGAGGAGAAAAGTCCAAGTGGGTCAAAGGGATTGACCGGAAACTTGGTGAGGGAGTCTTAGCAGGTCAAGGGTGACCGGATGCTAGGCATGATGTACCAACAGGTCATGGTTGACCAGATGTTGGTTTATGGGACTTTGGACTTGATTTTGGGCAAACTCAAGGAGCTGATCGATCAGCCGATCGATTGGCTCATGCCCAATCAATCGGCCGATCGATTGGGTGAGTCCCCGCGACAAGCTTCCTTCCAATCGATCGGTGGATCGATTGGGAGAGGCTCTCATTCGCACAGAACAGCGCTGGATCGATCAGCCGATCGATCCAGAGCTCCCAATCGATCGGGCGATCAATTGGGAGGTGCGATTCTGCGCAATAAGCCCTGGATCGATCGGTGAATTGATCCAGGCGTTTACCGAGAGCACAGAGGCGCTCTGGATCGATCGACCGATCGATCCAAAACCTCCCCGATCGATTGGGAGCAATCCAATCGATCTGGATCCGACCGTTGACGTCGTATTTAGCTGCTGGCGAGCTGTTCTCTCGGTAGAACTTACACGGCCTCGATTCTTCTCTTCAACGATCTTCACAGCTACTCCACAAAGTTCTCACCGCCAGATCTTGAGGGTTCTTGGAGGCATTTCCAAGTCAAGAGGCGGATCTACAGCAAGAAGAAGAAATCTAGGGTTAGGGTTTTCTTGTGCTAACTTGTAAGCTTTTAGCTTGTATTTTGTTCCCTTTCCCTTTCTTCTTGTAGTGTGAACTTGTAGGGCTTCTCCGCCTTTGGTAGTTACAATAAAGGAGTGTTTTCATAGTGGAGGGTGCGTGAGTGTGTGGATCCTTGGATTAGTCACCTCTTCTTGAGGTGAATACCAAGTAAATCCTTAGTGTTAGCGTTGTATGTATTGTTTCTTGTATTTTTCGCTGCATATCTTTGAAGAAACAAGCAACGACGAGCACGACGAGTGAACCGAGCTATTCACCCCCCCTCCTCTAGCTACATAATCGGTCCCAACAAGTGGTATCAGATCAAGGTTGCTCTTCACCGGAATCATCACTGGAAGGGGCAAAGAGCTAGAGGGTGAAGAAGTTGAAGCAATTCTACAAGTCGAAGACTTCATCACAAGAAGCTCAACTTCAAATGGAATTCCAAGACGGACTTTGATTCGATACAAGGGTGCCTCCATCATTTATTTCAACAAGCTTCGATCTTTGGAAATCAAAGATCGAGAATTTCTTGATGATGGAGATAGAGCAATGGTTTGCTCTCATGGAAGGATTTGAAGCTCCAACAAACTCCAAGGGCAAGTCTCTCAAGAAAAGCAAATGGAGTCAAGAGCAAGTTCAAAGGAGCAAGGCAAATGATAAAGTGACCAAGCTTTTGGTCAATTTATTGCCAAGCAATATTTTGGCTCAAGTTGGAGAATTCAAGGATGCCAAGGAGCTTTGGAGAAAATTGACATTGCTTCATGAAGAACCCTCCACTGTACCAAGTTAAGATAAATCCAAAGAGGGTGACTCATTGGAGCAAGACCAAGTGGAGGAAGACTCCGAGGTTGAGAGATGCTCAACTTCCCAAGAAGAAGTCCAAGAAGCTTCATCTTCAAAGGAATGCAATGAAGAGGGCAAGGAGAGGGCATACTCCTTGTTCCATGTACAAGATGAAGATGAAGTAGCCTCCACCTCTAGGATTGAGGGGGAGCAACCTTTGGTGACACCGGATCAAGAAGAAGGAGAAGCTTCTACATCCGGGTCAAATGGAGAAGAAGACGATGCATCCTCCAAAAGTCGAGAAACATCAAATGGAGGATCATGTGTCATCCCTACACATGAAAGTATAAACGTTTCAATTAAAAATAAAAATCAAATTATTTTCTTTGAGTGTAGGGAAAAAGGGCATTACAAGAGCAAGTGCCCCAAATTGGCCAAGGAGAAGAGCCAAGTAGCACTAAAGGGCAAGGTGAAGTCCAAGGAGACCGTCCCCGGAACAAAGAAGAGTAAGGAGCACATTGTGTGCTTCTCTTGCAATCAAAATGGACATTACCGAAGCCAATGTCCCAAGGGGAAGAAAGCGGTCAAGGCTCTTGGAAGAAGCACAAGTCAAGGGAGAGCCTCCAAGGTAAAAAAGAAAGGTATCATTTATTGAGCCTACCTTTTTAAATAATGGTAAAAAACATGTAGTTCTAACTTTTATCATTTTAATGCTATTTACCATAAGAATAGAAAGCATGATAGATTTAAGGAAAATCATGTAGCTTTTCATGCTAAGACTACCACACCTAGGGTTAGGAAGGTAGATGAAAATCTAGCAAGAAAACTAAGAGTTTTAGTTACAAGCCTAAAAATAAAATTGCTCATGGATTCATTGAAAAACAAAAAACTAAGGATTTAATGATAGAAAATCAAGTCTTGAGGTCGAGGCTTGATAAAATTGAAAAGACTCTAAAAAGGATGGAAAATATCCTAAAAGGGTAAAATGAAAAAAACCTAGGTCTAGGAGTACATAAGGGTCATCCAAGAGCCATAAAGGTTTGAGATACAAATCTAAGGCTAAGAAGGATGTAATTTCTTACCATAGAGTTTCATATAGCTATGGAACCGAGTCTAGGTCTAAGGGTCAAGTCAAAAATACTAAAGAGGTTATCCCTAAGAGTATTTTTGCAACAAATGTGACTAAGACTTCTAAGAAATCTAGGAAAGTCACTAGAAAGGTCACAAGGGAAGCAATCCCTAGAGTTGACCTAGAAAAAGTGACCAAGGCTTCTAAGAAGCCTAACAAGGTCACTAAGAAGGTATCTAGGGAAGTTATCCCTAGTGAATACCTAGAGCATCCAAGGAGCACCAATAGGTGTTGGGTTCCTAGAAGCATTTTCTCTATCCCATAGATGGGTTAGAGAGTGTCGACTCCGATTAGAAGGGTAGTTAACCCAACTTTGATGAAGTTGGCACTCGGGGAGCATTTTCAAGGTTATTGTTAACCTTTGAAAATGAAAAGAATTTTTATTTACTCTTATAAGAGTAAAAAGTGTCACAATTTGATAAATTGAATGATGTTTTAAGTGACACAAATTGAGAAAATCATAAGAACTACTAAGTTGAGATTTGGGTACGTTCTTAGGAAATTAAAGGCAATGTATGCCTTAACTCAATTGGTTACTCTTTAAAAGAGTAAATTGTGCCAAAATTTGAGGAATGTGTCTAATTTAAATTGGCACAAATTAGGAAAAGCAAAAGAAATGTCAAAATTAGATTATTGGCATTTTCTTGGGAAATAGTGGGCAATCTAGGTTTAAATCTTAATTTGGCTAAGGCTTAAGGATACTTAGGTAGACAACCTAGGTATTTTATTTATGCTAATTTGCCATGCTTTGTTTGCCCATAATATGCCATGACATCATATTTATTTTTACATTCACATTTTATTATGAAAAATATAAAAATATCATGTCATGTCATACATACATCATGTAGTCATAGAAAATTTTCTTTTGGAAATTATTTCATTTTGATGTATGCCATAACATATCATGCATTGTGCTTAAATTCCTTTAAATTAAGGACTAATGACATTTATTAACAAGTAACATCCATGGTGGATGTTCATAACCTCAAAATGCCTAGATAAATACGCATGATCCCTAGATTAGGGCAAAATCAAATTTTACATCTCACAAAAGAACTATAAGGTGACTTGTATGTGTTTTAGTACAAATTGGATACAAGTGAGATGTTAGAATGATGAACTAAACTCAAGATGTTGATTTAGTGCATTCTTTTGAGTTTTAAATTCATCAAAACACATAGTTATGTGTTTTCCAATCATTGGGAAAGTTAATGTACAAGTCATGTGCATTGAGCCCAAGGAACATGATTGGAAATTGGTTTTGAAAATGTTTTAAAATGCCTTTGGAAAACCTTGATGAAGACTATCTTTTGATAGTAATCATCATTGAATAGTTGAGCACAAAATTGGAAGAAAATACTAAACTTTTTACAAGTTTCCAAGTTTGTGTCAATCTTTGAAAATATGAAGTATTTTCTTAGAAAACTATTTTTCCATGTTAATATATACCCTAAATAATGTCTACAACAAATTTCATGATTTTTAGAATTTTGTAAGATTTTTGGGGAGTTTCTGAAGTTAACTGAAATGGAATTTCAGTAATTTCAGAGCTTCAATCAATCACCCGATCGATTGGAGTGCCTCAATCGATCGGACGATCGATTGAGAAAGCATTTCTCGGGAGCAGAAGCTCGCTGGATTGATCAACCGATCGATCCACGCAGTCTGAATCGATCAGTGGATCGATTCAGCAGGGTTCAATCGATTGGGACCCAACTCCAATCGATTGGGGATGCTGATTTCGGTTGGGAAAGCCTGATTTTAGCATTTTAAATCCCTTTTAGTCTAGGTAACCATTCCTTGCCCCTCAACACACATTTGTATACATTTAGGGGGAGTTTTCATGATGAAAACAAGGATGAATTGGTTAAGGGAGACTAAGTAGAAGTTTATGTTGAGGTTTGGTTCAATATTGGATTTTTGAACTTCAAAACTTCTAAATTTGGGTTTCATAAAGTTTTAGGGATTCCAAGTCATTGTTGGTGCAATGACAGAAGTTACGTGCATGTCTTGAGGGGGAGTTACTCTTTAAGGACATGAAAAATTATTTTCATACACCTTGGAAGGTGGTTTTACCCTCTTTAGTGAAAATGCTCAAGGTTGAGCATGGGAATACAATGGAGAGTGGATATCTTCATTGTTTAGTGGTATATGCTCAAGGATGAATTTTTGATGCAAATAAAGGGTATGGGACCTTTATTTGAATCGTGTTGTGAACAACGAGTGAAGTTGTGAACAATGATGAATAACTCTTCAGGGGGAGAGTTTCTTTTTGATGTGTGCCAATACGGGGAGAATGTAGAGTTAAGTAAGGCCTTCATTCCCTGAAATAGAGGGAGAATGTGTGCATCACCCTATGGGAAAAAGGGAAGGATGAAGGAAACCATCATTCTCATATTGGCATGAAGGAAGTTCAAGCTATGGGATTAGCCTAACTTACAAGTGGTATTGTCAAACATCAAAAAAGGGGAGATTGTTGGTGCAATATTCCCTAGGTCAAGGTTGACCTGGTTGACTGAGCTTGAATTGGTTCAAGCTCGAGTCTTGATGTTTGAGTTTCAATGTTTGACAATACATGGAGACAAGACATGGAGATTTCAGGTGTAATTGTTTATGTGGTGAGATTGTGAAGGAGAGTCAAGTAGGTCAAGGTTGACTGGATACTTGACTGGAAAATCCTAGTGAGTGAAGCTAGGTGAAAGTCCTGGTGAGTGAAGCCAGGCAAATGGAAAGTCCTAGTGAGTGAAGCTAGGCAGGAGGAAAATCCTAGTGAGTGAAGCTAGGTGAAAGTCTCGATGAGTGAAGTCGGGCAGCTAGAAAGTCCTAGTGAGTGAAGCTAGGCAGAAGGAAAATCCTAGTGAGTGAAGCTAGGTGAAAGTCTTGGTGAGTGAAGTCGGGCAGCTAGAAAGTCCTAGTGAGTGAAGCTAGGCAGAAGGAAAATCCTAGTGAGTGAAGCTAGGTGAAAGTCCTGGTGAGTGAAGTCAGGCAAATGAAAAGTTCTAGTGAGTGAAGCTAGGCAGAAGGAAAATCCTAGTGAGTGAAGCTAGGTGAAAGTCCTGGTGAGTGAAGTCAGGCAAATGGAAAGACCTAGTGAATGAAGCTAGGCAGAAGGAAAGTCTTGGTGAGTGAAGCCAGGCAAATGAGAAGTCCTAGTGAGTGAAGCTAGGCAGATGAAAAGTCCAGGTGAGTGAAGCCAGGCACAGGAAATCCAGAAGGATCAAGTTTGATCAGACATCTGGTGTTAGGAAGCCCAAGTAGGTCAAAGTGATTGACCGGATACTTGGCACGGGAAATCCAGGTGGATCAAGGTTGATCGGACACCTGGTGAAGATAAGTCCAAGTGGGTAAAGGATGACCGGACATTTGGCACGAGGAGAAAAGTCCAAGTGGGTCAAAGGGATTGACCGGAAACTTGGTGAGGGAGTCTTAGCAGGTCAAGGGTGACCGGATGCTAGGCATGATGTACCAACAGGTCATGGTTGACCAGATGTTGGTTTATGGGACTTTGGACTTGATTTTGGGCAAACTCAAGGAGCTGATCGATCAGCCGATCGATTGGCTCATGCCCAATCAATCGGCCGATCGATTGGGTGAGTCCCCGCGACAAGCTTCCTTCCAATCGATCGGTGGATCGATTGGGAGAGGCTCTCATTCGCACAGAACAACGCTGGATCGATCAGCCGATCGATCCAGAGCTCCCAATCGATCGGGCGATCAATTGGGAGGTGCGATTCTGCGCAATAAGCCCTGGATCGATCGGTGAATCGATCCAGGCGTTTCCCGAGAGCACAGAGGCGCTCTGGATCGATCGACCGATTGATCCAAAACCTCTCCGATCGATTGGGAGCAATCCAATCGATCGGGATCCGACCGTTGACGTCGTATTTAGCTGCTGGCGAGTTGTTCTCTCGGTAGAACTTACACAGCCTCGATTCTTCTCTTCAACGATCTTCACAGCTACTCCACAAAGTTCTCACCACCAGATCTTGAGGGTTCTTGGAGGCATTTCCAAGTTAAGAGGCGGATCTACAGCAAGAAGAAGAAATCTAGGGTTAGGGTTTTCTTGTGCTAACTTGTAAGCTTTTAGCTTGTATTTTGTTCCCTTTCCCTTTCTTCTTGTAGTGTGAACTTGTAGGGATTCTCCGCCTTTGGTAGTTACAATAAAGGAGTGTTTTCATAGTGGAGGGTGCGTGAGTGTGTGGATCCTTGGATTAGTCACCTCTTCTTGAGGTGGATACCAAGTAAATCCTTAGTGTTAGCGTTGTATGTATTGTTTCTTGTATTTTTCGCTGCATATCTTTGAAGAAACAAGCAACGACGAGCACGACGAGTGAACCGATCTATTCACCCCCTCTAGCTACATAATCGGTCCCAACATAATTGTCCTTTTAAATCATCATTCTCTTTTTCTAATTTTTCCAAATCTTTAGTAAGAAATTTAACAAACTGAAAGGACTACTTGGGGGATAGAACACGTACCTCACTTACCTTAAGTTCTGATGCTCCCCCTTCATCATTGCTTTCTTCTGATGATCCTCCCCCTTCATCTATGCTTATCTCTCAGCTGGTCTCATCTTCTTCTTGATGGATTGTCGTTAGCGCTAGTCCGGCGTATGCTTCGATTTCAGATTTGGAGGATGACAACTCGTCTCACGTGGCTTTGAGATTATGTTTGGGTCAAGCTGGCTTCTTATTCTTTTCATTGTCTTTGTTCTTCAGTTTCAGGCAATCATCTTTGATGTGCCCTTCTTCGTTGCAATTATAGCATCGAACGGTCCTTATATTTCGAAGATGTTTTCTCGTCTGTAATTTAAATTTATTATATTTAATAAATTTATTGAACTTTCTTATTATAAGAGTCACTTCGACTTCATTGATGGATGCTTTGGAGTCTTGATCTTCCGTCTTTGTTTTTAGGGCAACATTGAGATTTGTATTTTCTATTTCTTTAGGATATGCAATTTGAGATTCGTGAAGTTCAAAAGTGAAAAACAAATTCTCTAACGTACTTACCTCAAGATCCTTAGAGATGTAGTATGCATCTACTAAGGACGCTCATTCTGAAGTTCTCGGGAAGACGTTGAGCTCATATCGGATTGGATCTCGATTTGTTACTGATTCTCCGAGATTGTTTAACTGAGTAATCAATTCTTTGATTCGTGCTTGGAGTTGCGCTACCTTTTCTCCATTGTTCATCCTCAGGTTTGTTAGCTGGGTTCGGAGAATGTCTCGTCTTGCTAACTTTGCTTCCGAGGTGTCTTCGTGAAGTTCTAGAAACTTCTCCCAGAGATCTTTGGCAGAGTCGTAGCTATCGATTCGATTTGCCTCCTGGGGCGGAAGGACACTGAGCAAATGGAACTCTGCTTTACCTTTCGCCACGAAGTCCAATTGCTCCTTCTTCGTCCATTGATATTCTTCTTTCTTGGCTCCGTGCTGATCTGTAGGTGCTACAAAATTATATTTCATTATTAACAGAATTTTGAAATCTATTTTGAAGAATATCTCCATTCGGCGTTTCTATTGTGGGAAGTCTCTGTCGAATTTTGGGGGGTGCATGCTTGCACCAGCCATCGTCTTGATCTTGATACTTTAGTCGGCGATTAGTCCTTCTAAGGCAGTTGAGCTCTAATACCACTTGTTAGCACAGCGGGGCCGACAAGAGAGGGTCGAATGGCCTAAAATACTAAAATACCCTTCTCGTTCATTCAACTCTATTTAAAATGCAACAATAATAATAAAATAAAAGTGACAAAAAAAATAAGGAAGAGACTCAGGATTTACTTGGTTATAACCTAGGTGGTTGTTAATCTAAGGCAGTTGTAAAGCTTACTAAGAATATCCTTCTCTGAAGATGGAGAAGCCTTTTACATACAATGAAAACTCAAACAGTTGCTAGAAAGTTAATACAAGAGTTGATATCCTATTTCCTAGCTCCAGGAGTCTTTTTATAGCTCTTAGAAATCCTATCCGTAGCTTGAGGGCATCTCCAAGGGGAATGGAGGGAGTCTCCAGCGAGGCAGCAGCGGATAACGGTTTATCCACTACCAACAGCTACTTTGGCTAAGTCGAGGGCGCCTTCCATAGGCATGGAAGGTGCCTCCCTTGCTTATGGAGGGTGTCTTCCATGCCCATGGAAGGCGCCCTCCGCTTGAAGGAAGCACGCCTTTTATTCCTTTAGAAGGCACCTTCAGTAGATTCTCCAGCCTTCATATGGTCTTAAGCCGTTCCGATCGTTTGGGTGATTGAGGCCTACCGAAATAGGGCTCATCACCCGAACCCAATTTTTGACCTTCTCCTCGAGTAGGCTTCCGCTCTGGCTTCTTATCCCTTATACGTCGTGTATGTTCTTCTCTTCCACCGGTGTACTATTTCACAGTACTTTGTCCCTCAGATGCACCAAGCCCGTTGGCTCTCATCCCGTGGCATGCTTCTCGCTAACTGCGTCTTCCGCTCGACTTCCTGTGCTCCTAAGCTCCTGCACACTTAGACACAGGAATCAAACCAAAACAGGACCTAACCTAACTTGGTTGATCACATTAAAACAACCATGGAGTTCAACATCCGCAACCAATGGGAGAACTTGCCCATGCCTCAAAAAGTGCTCACGTCGCCCACCAGGGCATTATATAAAGGAGGTCTGTACACCGGCGCAGGTACGTGTAATTCACTTTTTGCGCTTGTGATACTGTTGTTCCACCTTATTCTTCGTGTCGGTGACTGACTTGAGCGTTAGAGAGCCAACACCGGGACCCTTTCCCTGGCTTGACACTGACGTTTCTTGTGCTTGCATATGGAGCATGATCTACATCCAGTCAACGCAGTAGCCACATCCTCAGCTTTTCATTTCTATGATTTTTGGACAGAATCAAATATACAATTTAATGAATGAATAAAGTAGCTGGTGAAAAGATTTTTTAGCTAATCTATCTAAAATTTAAGATAAAAATTTTAAATAGTATAACTGATATGGATATTTTAACAAACACTAAAGGAGTGAAATCAAATTTCTTCGGGACATCTCATATAACTCTATTGGAGTTCAATCAAAGTCTCACATTGGAAAGATTTGATAAAGATCATGAGTTTAAAAGGATGTAGGATATCTCTATTGACATGAGACCTTTTGGGTAGAGCCTAAGAACAAAGCTATGATGACCTATGTCTAAAGTGGACTCGAAATTAACTACAGAAAATGAAAGGAAGAACAAACTGATCGCACTGAATTAATATTATTATTCTGTCATCTTCTTCGTTCATCTTGCATGCACCATTGCTAGCTCATAGTAAATGATGTGATTGAAAATTGAAGTGATCTATGATTGAAGACAATATAGCTAGGCCTGGTGGTTTTAAAGCATTGCATGATCTTCATCACTTGGATCCCACAATTGTAGGAGTGATGGGAAACATGGTGAATTTCACCCTGCCCTACTTCTTGTTGCATGGCGTCTGTCAAGGGGGATCCCACTCCCAAGCCTGGTAAAAGCTTCAGCACACTTGATCTTGTTTGTCCCTAGAAGAACTAACTCAATTACATGTTAATATAAGAAAGGAGAGGAGATCGATCGAATTATGAGCATTTTCATAAATATTGTGATGGAAACAGGATGCATGCATGATGGTTTGGTATGGAGGAAGAGGACGATCGACGAGGGAAAAGCAAATGGAGAACAAAAAGGATCGTCTCAGCTAGCTAAAAGCTTTAATTGTCTTCTTCCATGGCGTCACCATTAGCTTGTTCGAATATTGCAATGCCATTTGTACAATTCTGAAAGCTCTCTGAGAACACTAACAATTGATCCATCTTCGATCGCCGGTGCACTGCTAAACCTCGACCCTCCAGACGATGGCGTCACTTGCGCGTTGGCGTTTTTGATCCGATGCCGGCAGCTTAGCGCGGTTGCTTGCTCTGCCCCGTTCGCAATGGGGTAGCTCGCGGGTTTCGCTGATGGAGCGGCGTCTTATGTCCGCCGGAGGAATGAAGCAGTCGGCCGATAGGCCGGCGACGTTGAAGGCCACCTCCTCGATGGTCCACGCCTCTTCCATCCGGGTTTTGGTGTGGCTCATCGCCATCTCGCCGAACCTGAAGAGAGTGACCACCGATCGGCCGGAATGGGCGATCATTACGCCTTCCACAGGACGGTAGTCGTCGAGGAAGGAGTCGATGGTGGTCTCCCAGTAGATGGAGTCGCCGGCGGCGTTGGATTGGATGCGCGTCAGGTGGGAATCTTCGATGCGGATCAGGAGTCCTGTTCGCTGGCTGAAGTAGCCGAAGAGGACGTGGCGGATGATCTCGGCGGGACCGTCGCTACGGGCATTTAGAGTCTGTGGATCCGCGCAGAGCTTCAGCACGAAGAGATCTTCCCCGTTGATAGTTCTCTCGCCGATGCAACGTGCGCCGGCGAACATGCTCGCAGTGGTCAGAGGATCGAGACCCTGGATGGAGCGCCGGAGGGGTCGGACGGGGCCCTTGGCGGCGTGGGTACCGAGCCAAGGGGTGTGCCGCCAGACGAGCTCGCCGTTCGAGCCGCCGCGGACCTTGCTTCCGCCAACGGCGAGCTCGACGTACCACATTTCGGGGGCCATCTGCCAGAGGATGAAACTGCCGGACTCTGCCGCACGAGCAAAGCCGCCGCTGTTCTTGACCACCTTGGTGACTGTTTCGAACTCCGTCGCCGCCATGCGCACCTTGCCCATGGCGTAAGCGTTCCTGATGGTGCTCTGCAACTTGACGCCGCCGGACGCGGCAGTGTACTGCTGCAGGATGTACTGCGCCGATGATGTTTCCTGAGAGAAATGAAACAATAAATGAGAGTAGTTATTGCAAAAACGCCATCTTTGAGGGAACCAACACGTCGATTGCGGCTTTTGCCCAAAAATGGAGGAACAGAGCAACCCGACCGGTGAAATTAACGGCATGGGAGAGAGGTCGAGGACGAGACTCACAACGGGAGTGTCCTTGATGCTTAGCTGCGGGAGTACTGAGTCGCCGGCGTTAACATAAACAGGGGCGAGTGGCGCCGCCATCACTCCGAGAAGTAGGCGAAGGTCGGAGCGGCGGAACGACGTGGCAGCGGCCGAGGACATAGCAGAAGGCGGCCGGCCGAGCTGGCCCCAGACCCAGCGGCCCCACCCTTCCCTCCTCGAGCCTCCGGTATCCTCCGGCTCGTCGCTTTGAGGACCCTCGGCGAGAGGCGCCAAGACCTTCCTCTCGGGACGAAAGCTCTCGGATCGCGCGATCAGCTGCAACTCCGGCAACTGCTGCTCCATAAGTTGCTGCCGGCCGCGTCCCTTCCACCTCCGAGGGAGGAGTCGCAGAGTGGCTGACGTAGGGCACTGGCTCCTCGCCGACGGACTCTTCGGGCGTGTCCTCGCCGGAGATAGGCCACGAACCACCTCCTCCAGCGCCGATAAGAATCCTTGTTTCTTCTCCATTGTCGACGGCGTTGGTCTTCGTCCCCTGATCACCGAAGCTTTTAACGAGTTACGGATGCATCGTCGCAAGACGAATAAAAATCCAAAATACAGTCGTTGAGGATGTAACAGTAATTACGAAAATTTTGAAGTTTGGACTGAAAACTCCAACGCTCGAGATAAAAATTAATCCAACAACGTCACCTTCTTCTTATTTTCTTCGATTCCTCCTATTTTTTTTTTTCCCCTCATTTTGTATCTTATTGCTTTGAATTCTTTGAAATTACAATTCCATCCTGTACAATTCTAAATCTCTTTAATTAAGTTATTTATATATAATTGTAGGCCCCACCACCTGAAGTCCTACGTGTCATCTGCCTCAGCAATCCATTCAATTCCTTTCAATAATTAGTTTTATGTATATTGTATGCCCCACCAACTGCAGTCCTACGTGTCATGAGGCTCACCAATCCAATCCGTTCCTTTCACTAATTTGTCATGATAAATGCCATGCCTGAGAATGAGATCCATGAGAATCAAGTAGAAAATAATATTACTAATATTTATAATGTTTTAAGTTTATTTAATGAATAAAATAAAAATAAAATTTAGGGGAGGTAGACCACCCCTTTCTTTAGATCAGTCTTCTTTCAAAGTTATTAGGCTGTTCTTTTTGGTATGTTTGTGGATATGTCCTAAAGACCATCCCTTGTTTGCTCCATTTTCTCTCACGGTCAAGGTATTGAGGACGAGCGCAGTCATCTTTTATCACCATTGTCTCTATCGGTCTAGTAAAGATGATTAATATAATGATTTCAAACAAGTGCGGAAACCCTACAGATTTCTTCACTCCTTCTGTATATACTACTATTGTTGAACAAAATCCTGTGATTTATCTACTTACATCTACATCTAGTCAAGGAACCAACAATACTAAACCAACATTATATCTTTTGCCACATTTTCTTCTAGCATGAGAAAGTAAAAAAGTCCTCTAAATGTAGCATTGAAAATGATGAGAGCGTACCAAAGGCCTAGATAAATGGCTTTATCCTTTCTATTTGTCCATGCCATTCTCTAAAAAAGTTTAAGTCACAGCTCAAAGATATTCTTCACGAGCAAGCAGAGTCTAACATGGTTTAGGTTCCTGCGACATGTGAAAGGATATTGAATGGAACTTCCTGGTCTCAGAATCGGAATCTTAAAACGGACAATGAATGACAGAAAGTTGAGCATTCCAATGAGACCTTTACTGCAAAATGTTTGTTCATGGCAAGCATGATACATAAAATAGGACAACGTGACTGTTGATTAAACCACGTTGAGTGTAGAGATAACCTGCCTATTAACTCTGTTGTAGTTCACTTTATGCTGAGTCACTGAATGAGCTTACATTTTTTAACAAAAGAAAAAATTAATCAGACAGAAAAATATGATGCCTCCTTATTTATGTACCCCGTCCTGTTAAAACATAAGAAAAACACGGATCATTGATGCCATTGCAGTATCTCTTCATGGCAATCTACCAGCTCTCTTTTGCTACTATATCATGTGAGCTTCTCTGATGACAGTTTGTTTTAGTGTTGGGAATGAAAATGGTACAGTGTTTGGTTGAATCGAGCTGCATGGTTTATAACGGCTGCAATTCTTGTTCAGGAACAGGTGCATCCACGGACCTATATGCATTGAATCCTTTCCTCTGCCTCCAGAAGTGCCATACGAAGAAGGTCGAAAAACTGAGCAAAATCACTAGTGATATTCCGGCAATAACAGCCACTGCATGCTTTCCCCACCATGTTCTGTATAGTGTAGAACCTCGAGTTAGGAATGACAAGTAAAAATCTATCTCCAGTTGATGTTCAAATTTTATAGCCAAATCCAAATTAGTTGGAAAAAGAGAGTAAGGGAGAATCCTCCAAAGCACCAACTACTTGCAGATGCATAAAACTAGACCTATGAGTGAGCATTTTTTTGTCGAATACCCCCAGAATAGATTTAACCTTCCAACATGGTGTGTTCAGATAATATTTAAACAAACAACCAAGATCCACTTATGACATGTCAACAATCAACCAACTATAATAGTAGACAGTGTACCTTATTATGGTAATACGATCCAATTTCCTGAACCTACTGGAGGTGATAAGAGAAATGATATATGAAAGTTGATGAACATTGTCAAATCATGCATTGCATGAAAACTGACAAGGGAAATCCTATCCTAATCCTTCAGCTAGAATCATGGAGTGGGGTGGTAAACCTAAAAAATTTTACAGACATACCAAATCTTTAATGTATCCTTAATTGGATCGCATGGTATCCTGCACAGCAACATGGTGGCCCAAGTCAAAAGGCCAAAGTTATTCTTTAGCATAACTATTCCTATCACTTTTAAGCATGTATATTGCAGTATTTAACAGTCAAATGTTTTGCCTAGAAAACAACAGGAACCTGGGTAGAAATTATAAGCAAAAAAGTTTTTTAGTTTAAGTTTTCTAGTATAATGGAAAACAAAAGGAAACAGAAACAGAAGAAAAACCAAGTAGAGTTATAAGCAAAAAAAAGTTCTTTAGTTTCAGTTTTCTAGTATAATGGACAACAGACGGAAACAAAAAACAGTAGAAAAACCAACTAAGTAGAAATGTTAGTACCTTCTTGAAGGAGGCTCAACGTTCCATCCAACCAACTGATAACTTCCAAAATTTTCAGGAAGGTGAACTTGATGCTCAGTTAACCGGGATATAATATTCTGCAATTTTGTAGTCCAATTCAGAGGCATCATGACATGTAAAACTCCAAAAAAATTTTAAAGAGAATTGTTACCGTTGCTGCTGAACTAGAAAAGTAATTAGAAGACCCATTTGGAAAAATTTCCCATCTTAGTCGCGTAGTGTTTCCCTCACTCATAATATTTACCAAATGAACCTGTAAAGCAATAAATTACTCCTTCAGCTGATACTTGGAATCAAGTACAATAATATCTAGAAAAATCCAATTCTTGATGTGCAGAAATATCAGGTCTCCAGTCGCCAAAATGTAGTAGCGTAGTCTTTCGTCTGCTAGACTAAATTGCCAACTTGTACAGACAAGTGAGGCCCTTAAGATGTCAATTAAAAGTTCATTCTTACCTGATTTGTATCAATCCCCAACTCATTCGCAATTAGCACTGCTAGTTCCATTGTGTGGGGCAATAGGTCAGCATATGTAATATTCAGAGACATTTCAAAGGCTATAAGCCCAATTTTGAATTGATCTGAGTGAAGCGAAAAATCAAGAGAAACCCATGTTATTTATTTGAAGGATAAATTACTTTGGCCTACAGAATATGCTTAAAGACATTATTCAACTACATAACAAATTTACAACTCTAAAAATGTATTGAGAATATTTGATTTATATAGAAATTTATATAAATCTTCAAGTAATAATCATTGCTGACTAGCCTGCAATCGGATAACTTTCTTACCTGGCAAAACACTAGGAGAAGGAGCAGGTGAATCGAATATGGTGGAATTTGCTGACTGTGAAGGTGCAGGTGATGGGGCTCCACCCGCATGTAATCTCTCCCATAATTCAGAACAATTGGTTTTCCAAAATCCAATTCTCTCATTCTGACGATCATAAGTCACCAGTGTATTCCTAACAACAATACCTGAAATAGGAACAAGAAAATACAAGTTTAAAATGAGATATTAATATTAGTATAGAAGTAACATGGTTGAATTTAAAGAGGAATGAAGCTAGCATAAATGGGTGTTATTAAACTAAAGGTCTTAGGAGAACAATTGTTGTACCTCCTAAAAGTGTCGTTTGGTCTCTTCCATTCTGAAAAACTCCTAGGCAATAACCACCGCTAACCTTTGAGTGCTTTAGGATGGCAAAACACAAAACAGATGCAGGGAAAAAAGTTATTTAAAAGAATTTATAACAACATACAAGCAAGCCACACTAAAAAGGCAATGTCCATCTGCTAAATTACTAACTCTGATATATATATATATATATATATATTGCCATACTTACCCGAAACAAGTAGTTCTCTGGTGAAAGTGTTAGCTTTTCTCCATTACCAAATACCATATCAACCTTTGGGAAGATGTTTGAAAGTTGAGAGACATCACTGGGAACAGTTTCAAGATCTTGAATATAATGCATAACTAACAGGATCACACATTTGTAAGCAGAATAAATTTCTAAAATGAATGGCTATGATACCTTCCCGCACCAGAAAAGCAAATATCTTTATAATTTGGATCAGGTCCAGGAATTTGCTTAAGAGATTGTAACTTGCCCAGGATCTGTGAGATGTGAGGTAATATTAATCCAAGAATATATCTAAGTTGTGTAGCTTAGCTTCAATTGTAAATATATGCATGGACAAATAGATGACACTCATGAGTAGGTAATTCAGAAAAGTTCAACTTCACTATTCTGTAGCCATATTATATCTGGATCGGATTTTAGTATTACTACTTATGAACCTTCAACAAATGCAATACTTCAGAATGGCATAGAAAAGGTAGAGTTTTTACCAATCTCTAATTAGTAAAAACTTAGCCATTTATTGGGGGTGGATGCATCCACAATCAAAGCTCAGCATTATTTTTAAGTATCTGAAAACCAATTGGAATTAACATCCCAGGATAGGTTTCAAGTAGGCACCAAAGATAAGCCAATAGAGATAGAGTGCAAATGATGAAAATGAAACAACAAACAATGATATTAAATTTAAATGAAAAACTATAAAGATTTCCAGTCTCCTCTTATTTCTTCTCTAAAATCTCTACTCTTTTTACCTTAAATTTCACTCTCTCTCTCTCCCTTCTTTTGTTTCCTTTACATCAGGTAGATTCAAGATCCACATATAGAAAAGTATACATAATTGAATCATTTACTGCTAGAATTACCTGGGTTTGATTCCCATTAGAAAAAAACAAATGTAATTTTCAACTGGGGTAGCACTGAACCCCAAATTTAGAAGAAAAAAAAAATACTTCTCAGTTTGTTTCCTACTCTAAAACTACCAGGAAGCCAAACCTGAATCCGCTAATAAAGCATATAACTGACGTGTACAAATATAGAGGATTCAGGATTCTTTTGACTTCTTAGCCATTACCAACAACAGAAAGTTTAGTTTTGACTGGGATACCACTGAACCCCAAATTAAAATAAAAAATAAAAAAATACTTTTCAGTTTGTTCCCTACTCTAGAACAACTAGAAAACCAAACCTGAATCCACTAAATAAAGTATATAACAGATGTGTACAGATATAGAGGATTCAGAAATCTTTTGATTTCTTAGTCATCATTACCAACAACAGAAAGTTTCGTTTTGGTTAACATTTTGTTTAAACTTCTAGCGTATTTTGTTACGCGTTTCTTGTTTAAACTAGTACTATAAGTGGTAGAGTCCTTTAGACATTGACATAATCTATTGGTATTGGCCCTACTAACAAGCTAGATAAAAGAAAACATGATTAAATAAGGTAACTGCATTATTCCATTCCAACAGGCCATAAAGCCAGGCTTCTGTTCCATATTAAGAGGGTAGACTTGAATTCCATAACCTAAGAACTACAAGTTTGGCCTACAAGATGGATGAATTCCGAGTTTTTGTATGGGAAACTGAGTCACCAAAACATTACTACCCTGCCCATAGTGCAGTAACATCAAATTAAAAAATTTTCAATTTTATCCTAGCAATGAAATTGGAAATTGGAAATTGGAAAATATTAAAGAATCTTCGTAGCTAATATAACATTCACAAACAATCATCAGCTACTCTAAACGGGAAAGCAGCATTAGCAGTGTGCTTCCAGGTGCCAATTAAAAGTACTATCAAATAAAAGATTAATCAAATTGAATATTAATTGTCAAAATAAGCCAAAAATATTAGATAAAATTGAGAAGTGAAGAAAGCCATTGTATATTGCATGGGAAGATTTTTATTTATGGGAGTTGAATGGTATAGTCAATATTGTTTTCCCACCATCAAATATTTTCAGCAGTTAGTCCAGCTTTTAAGTTTCGTTGTCGATCCCAACCCCAACTGTTAAATAAGATTTTTCTACCATTAAATCCCCAAGTTCAACATAGTTGCATATGGTAATGTCCACTAAGATATTTCAACTTGCAAACAGAAACATTATTATATAATGAAAATAGATTATTAAACTATGAATGTTCCTATAGGTTCACTGATGCCAACTGTATTTCAAGTATGTTACAGTTGTCATCAGTTGCCGCCACTGATACCAACTGTAACATACTTGAAATACAATACCTGTTACTTGTGCAAATAAAGCATGTTAAAACAGAAAGTAAACAGATACTTACAGCGTCTTGAAAAGCTAAAAATGCTTCCTCTGGTAGATATGCATATGTGGTTCCGCTATCCAAGACTGTGCCATGCCTGCCATCAAATACTCTTGAATCTATTTGCAGTGGCCTACCATCCACATATATTCCCTTGAGCTCGATATTGTAGTATGCACTGTTGCCATCCGGAGATAAAAAAAAAATCTGGGAGATGCATTAAACGTATATGGAGAGAAAATCTAGTGTTCTTTATTCATATAAATGCAGATATGGCATACCTTCGAACAGGATCTGATCGGGAAAACACCATGTCAGTAGGTGGGGTTATCTCCCCAAGAACCATTGTACCTCCACCAATATCCATCCCTCCATAGCATAAAGAAAATGAATCACCAATAACACCCTTTTCAACAAGCTGGTCCATTAAACTGAGCGGTCCACGGCCCAGACCAATTATGCCATCAGCATGTTGACTAAATAAATCACCAGTTTCAGAATTTTCACACCCAAAAGTAGCACGCTGAGGTTTAAGTTCACTTTCTGTTCCAAATGATATAAGGTCCTCGCCGAGCACACCAGTACTAGAGCTCATTTCAGCATATTGCCTCTCATAAGTACACTGCTTTTGATCCTGGTCACAGGTACAAGCAACATTGCATTTTACAGGTTCATATGTGCTTGATAAATCAGGTTGAAATCTTGGGTCCTGCAGAACAAGATTAAATATAGATGAGAAGAAACATTGACCAAATCTGCTAGGTGTAGGCTAAGATAATCATAAAAGGTAATGAATAAAGCCAGGTTAAATAGTATTTACGTCATCTAGTTAATGAGCTAGGAAAATAACACTCCACTGTGTGAAGCAAAGGAAGTGTGCGCTAACTACAGAGTTCCTACTTTACTACAGTCTTTTTTGAAGTGTAAATACCACCTGAAATAGAAAAGACTGCACAACGGCTGTATGCGTGCTAAGCGCATGGATAGGAAATCTAACAGCTCAGAATCTCAAAAAAATTGTAACACAAAAGGACGCAGTTCATTTGTTGAAGGAGAATGGAATGCCTAAAAATTAACGGATGTATCATATAAGAGGCTTTTCTGATGAATAGAAGAATTCACTTGATAAAAGAAGAAACGGGAATAAAATAATTACACGTGAGTTTGCTACAGAAAAACCAGAATACTTCAGATTAAGATACATTTCACTAGCGGAACTTCGAAGAATCCAACTCAAAAAGAAAAATCTAATTTTCAATAAGAAACCATCTCCAAATACTCAAATAGGCTCAAGCATAGCTAAAGTTCCAAACCATTCAAGGATTGAGATGAAAGACCAGAAAATGCAGGCAAGGTTCTATTTGTCTATTCTGGGTAGAGGCCTACTAGACTATCAAACTTATCTAGAATAAACAAATTTTTAAATGGCACCTAGCCACTACCATTTGGCTTGTACTGTTGCATGATTTGTGCAATAGAAAATTTTTCTAATGTTTTGCACTCTAAAAGTTGGTTCGTTGTGAAAGAAAAAACATCACAATATAAAAATGGTAAGTTCTTTGTGAAATGTATATTATGACATGAAGTTGGATCCTCCCTAATCTTTAGAAAAGTTTTAACCATTTAGGAAGTTTAGCACGTAAATCCAACTTTCAGTTAGTTTTCACCATGATTATGAACATGTGCATAGTTCATGGTTTGGCAAAATAGTACCCCCGGAGCAGGGTTGAGTTGGTTAGTGCAGGGCAGAGTTGCTACTATAGGACAAGGGTTCGAATCTCGACAAAGCCGAGGAAACAAACCCTCCTCTACATTGGCCAACTACAGTTTTCCGATTTACCTTTTCACAGATGATCGTGGGGCCGACCGTGTGGGGCCGCTAGGGTGGCGGATTCCACCTTTTGCTACCATGGTCTGGCAAAATAGTAACTTGTTAATTCCACAAGGTAACCTAAATAAAGTGGTGCCACATACTATTATTTGGTAGATGTGATAATTAAAATTGTCTAAGCTGATTTCATTAGCTGATGCTAAACTTACAATTCAGTCTACTTGGCAAGCATTCCAAGAAGGAAATAGGTTTTAAATTTTTGGTATATCGTTTTACATTTCTACATCAATTCAGGAATTTAGACACAATAAAGGAAAGGAAGGGAACTTCGAGGAACCTGAAATAATGTCGGAAAAGCTGTCTCTCGTCGTATTTCATAAAGAAACATAAATGCGATGTAAAGAAGAGATCTAAGACGGAAAAACACCTGATGATTCCCACATTGCTCGCATGTGGAGCAAGGAACATATGTGACCGTACTCCCTGAATCGACAATCAAAGCAAATTTTTGAGGCGGCGAGCCGATAAAGAGCCTCGTAGTGTAATACCTAAACAAGAAAACAAACGGAAAGAAAATAATTATCAAACAGAGGCTCAATTGTGTATTCCCTAACGAGATCTACGATACATTAATCGGAATTATCCGATTTTATTTTATTTATTTTTTAAAAAAAAACTTAAATGTAAAGCGCAGCGGACGAGGAAAGGACGCTAGGGAGAGAGGCGCACCCGTTGGTGAGGAGATCATCGTAGAGCCTCATCCGAGCGTTGGCTGAAAGTTGACGGGAAAGAAAGCGCCTCGAACCGGGGGATCGGCGAGTTGAGTTCGCGCGGGAGAGGACTAGCGGCAGGACCAAGTGAGGTGACCCAGCGAGGGAGTGGAGCGGAGTTCCCGGCGCCGGTCCGGCGGCATCCACGGAGATGGAGAGGACGAAGAGGAAGAAGGAGACGGCGGCGGAGGCCCGATCCCTCGCGCGGTCCATCGAGGCGATTGCAAAAACGGGATCCGGCCACGGCGGAGGGAGGGGTTGGTCGTTCTGCGACGGGATCGATTTACGTTGTGCGCCTCCCCGTTGACGACCATCCCCATTGGCTCCTCACCGGCGGGCCCCGGCGAAACTGCCCACGTGGACCGTGAATAGCCGCGAACGGCTACGATCGATTGACTGAGAAATAGCGGACGAGATCTGAGGGAAGCAGATCGGTATGCATCCCAATCAAGATGTGGTCATAGGATTTAGGGTTGGGCCGACAAGGCCCATTAATAGTCCAAGATCTTGAGCCCAACAATGGCTGAAAGTTCCTCTTCTAATTAATTGTAAACAAACAAAGCAATTAACGCTTAAGATTCATTATATTAATATGATCTCAGCGATGCTAAAACCTTAATCGCATCCCCAGAAAGTAGAAAAAAAAATCCAGTGAAAGTCAAAGATTTAGTTGTCCTTCTCTCTCTCTCTCTGGACGACACGTCAGCCGTTGAGCTTCTTCGCTCTTCAGTTGCTGGGGTGCGGCGACCACCGGGGAAGGGCGGGGCTGAAGTGGGCGGAGACGAGGCGGGAATCGAGCAGCTCGAGGATTGGCGGGAAGGTGACGCAGCGCGGCACCTTGAACTGGTTGATGGATGCGCCCCTTGAGATGGCGTAGTCCATGAGCTCCTCGAACGTGCCCCCGCGGACCAGCCGTATCTCCAGCGGACCGATGGAGCCGTCGGCCGCGCGGCTCTGCCGGTACACCGAGTTCAGCGCTTCCTCCATCGCCAGGCAGCACCGCTCCATCACCCCTTCGCGCGTTAGCGCCTCCATTAGCGCCTCCGCCGACCTGCCCGCCTTGGTCAGAAGCTCCCAGTAGACGACGTAATGCCCCGGGATGGACTTGGTGCAGGCGTGGCTCGTGTACTCCACCACGCTGCCGCCGTACGGTCGAAGCAGCGCCGACGCGCTGTCCACCGCCTTCTGCAGCTCCGCCTCGTTGGTCTTGTCGGAGTCGATGCTCAGCAGCACGTTCTTGCGGCGGATGAAGCGGAACTGCGGCGCCGCGTTGTGGAAGCCGGTCACCCGCAGGATGTCGCCCACACGGTACCGGTTCAGGCCGGCGTAGGTGGTGATCACCAGCTCGTACTCCTTCCCGATCTCCACTTGGGCCAAATCCACCAGCTGCTCCGGCGCCGAGTGGCCGTGGGGCAGGAACTCGAAGTATGCCATGTTGGGCATGATGGTGTAGGAGACCTCGGAGGGGTTGCACATAGGCTTCAGGTTGAGGCCGAAGTAGCATTCGGAGGAAGCATACATGGTGCAGGCCATGGGGAGGCCGCCGCTGTAGTACTCCAGGGTGGGGATGTACTGCGCCATGGCCCCCGTCACGATCACGTCCAGGTACTTGGTGTTGGGCCAGATCCGGGTGATGATCCCCGCCCAATCCCCCTTGGCGCACTCGCCCGTCACGAATCGGGCCAGCTCCGGGTCCGGCAGGACCAGGAGCTCGCCGACAGCGGCCCGGATCGAAGGGTCGGTGACCTTGGCAGACAGCGCCCCGCTCGCGATGTCGTGGGACAGCTCCGGCCAGTGGAGCTGGAGGAAGCGGATGGCACGGAGTAGGCCGGAGGCGAAGACCGCGCCCACGCGGAGCACGTCGAGGCGCTGGAGCAGGCCGCAGAGCATCTGCGCGTACATGCTCTGGAACGCGTCGGTGCAGAGGATCGCTGCGGTCGGGCTGGTGTAGACGTTGTAGGGGTCGTAAGGGCGGCCCTTGAAGTGATCGCTTTTGTAGTAGCTCGTCAGCACCGGACGCGCCGTCAGCCCGCCGGGCGTCTTGGTCTCCGACTTCACGAATAGGAAATAGAGCCCCTTCCCTTTGTCCAGCCCCGGCATGTAACTGCCATCAAATGGAGGAGGATTAATTAAGAGGTGGTTTTCAAGCTTAATTATCCCTTTAAACAAATTAAAAAAAAAAAAACACTCACAGGTTCATCACCGGCATGAGAAGGCTGTAAAGGAGCTGCCTCCGATCGAGCTCCTCTTTGATGGTGGGCATCAGCTTCCGTTCTCCGGCAGACGTCCCCGAGCTTAAAGATTTTGGTTCCAATAATCGATGACAACGTGCTCCTTGAACAAGTTAAGAAGAGAATTTGGATGTACCTGGTGAGGAACTCGGATATGGGATGGGCGGAGAGGATGGCGGAGCGGTCGCCATTGGCAATCCTCTGAATCTCCGGCTGCAGGTCCTCGTAGGTGACCACGGGGACCTTGGCCTTGAAGGTGTCGCGGTCGGTGGCGCCGCCGAGCCTGTACCTCCGGAGGTACTCTGTCTCAGCGTTGCGCGTCAGTATCTTGGCGAGCACCTTCTCCTGCACCGCGTCGGCGTTGGCGGTCATTTCCTCTATGAACCTCAGCTTCTCGGCGTGTTTCTCGTTGGCCGCCGACCCAAGCTTACCCCCGTTCGCGGCAGCAGGCACCACGGTCTCCACTGCCATTGTCAACACTAATTCACTTCGATTCCGGCGAGAGCAGAAGAAATGGAGAAAGCAAGAGAAAACCCCGGGAAGCTCCGGAAAGAAGAGGATGATGGACGCCATGGCCACTGCGAGCCTTTTATAGGCGAACCCCGGGATGCCAGGTCGGCCGACGTCCACCAGAAAGCGAGGGCGGTGGAGCCACGCCAGGGCGTGTGACTCCCAGCCGCGACAGTGTGGTCCTTGCGGTCTCGTCGGCTTCCCGACATCTACCCGACAGGCGGACCCCCGCCAGCGCTCGCCAGGTCAGCACCCGTCAGAATCATATCCACGAATCCCGTCTCGACTGGCCTATCGGAGCCTACCGCTGTTACCCTGCCGGCGGCTGCTGCTGCTACTGCTTCGATACCGAGAGTTTGCGTCTCAAAATCTCCGTTGTTTCATTTGCTATCCAAATGATTCTCAACGCACGTCTGCTATCGAATTTAGATTCTGCTCGCAGAATACTGAATTCTGGTAGTAAACTGTGTTTTCTTTGAATCTCTGTACGGGTAATACCTCTAAGATTCTGCAGAGGAAACAATTACCATGAACTCCTGCCGATCGCGAGACTTGCAGAGAAGGTTCATACATATTATCCATTGAAGAAACTCCATGCTTCTGGGCGCAACTCTAGGGAATGCTTACAAGGCCGAAGAATATATGTGCAGACTGATATCTTTCTTTTGATCTGATGTTCCAAACCAGAACGAATTCATTTCTAAATCTTGTTTTCTCTAGAGGTGCAACAGCTCGACTGATGTACTTCTCTGTGTCCCCTCATTCCAAACCATGAGCCTAATGCTCCATGTCGTCGGAGATGCCTGTCATGGCCGTTGGTAGATCATACATGCTCGACCTCAAATTCATATACAATTAGTTGTAATTGTTTGATCATTCTTGATTTCTTTCTCGTCTCCACAGGTGCTGACCACTACAGTTTGCGACATATGTTGCAGTGGCTGCCTCCGGAAAGGGGGCTCAAAATGAGAGCGCACGCACGGGGAACCATGCGAGGCTGCTTTTGTACGCTTCTAACTATACACTTTCAGGTTTATCATTGAAGACCTTTTTTTGTCTCATCAGGAGTCTTTTCTTGCCGGAGGTCGCTAATCGTGATAATCAATCCCCACGAACTAATAAATATAAAAATTGATGCGGTGCGTGGATCGACAAGCCATGCAAAGTGAACGAGCGAACCTGGTCTCATTATTTTATCAGCACATGTGAGAATCGACTAATGAATGAGTCCGAATAAGTATACGGATATTGAGGAGAAAATAATGAGCGGAAACATGGAAATTTTCCGATGAGGTGATTGATAGATAGGGAATTCATTATGGCAGTCGATGGAAAATTAATGGTGGAGTCCGGTAAAAGTCATCTCAGAAAAGTGGTTTTTGTGTTGGAGTGGAGCTGTGTCTCCCCACGTGTCGAAGAATGAACTCCATGTGCAAGGGAGAGACAAAACCAAAGAGCAGGAACGAACTGCTGTGAATGGTGTGAGTGCGTGAGTTCCTCTGCTGCTACAGCAAGATAAGCACTAGCAAGCATCAGTGGTAGTATCTGATGCTTTGGGTTTCCAGGACAACACCAACACTGGCAATTGGATTAGGATGGACTTTAATCAGAAAAGGTGACGATCGAGATGAAGGAGGTGTCGGTGAACATGTCAATTTCATTTGCTTTTGCTGTTGCTGCAACTGCTGCTGATACTGCTACAGGATGATCGTGTGGAATGACAGGAGGTAGTTATCAGCGAATTAAAGAATAGCATCATACTTGCTCTGCTTTTTCCTCCATCAGTCGCTACAATTGTGTTTATTGCAGTCACACGTGTTGAATTTGACATGCTCCTCTAAATCCTCACCTTGTAGTTGGTGTATATCTGTCGCAATGAATACAAAATGACATTGTTCTTTAGCATAAATTTATTTACAACCACCAAGAAATGTGCGCTATTAATTTCTTGTCTATCGGAAATGTCTTTAACAAATGTAGAGTAAAGAAAACAACTACGTGGTGAGGGCAAATGATGAAATCCCATTGGGAGGCTCAGTTTGGATGCCCAAGGAGAGAACAGAAACGTAGTCAGGCACATAAGAATATATTTTCAGGTGTTCCTCAGAACAGAGACTTCATGGGCATTTATAATACGGCTCATCAATGCAATCTGATTCAGCAAATCTCGTATCCTCTGTAATATGAAAAGATGGATTAGCATGGTCTTTTGGCACCAAAGAGATGAAATGAATATCATTTATACATCAAACATAATCCTTCTAGAGAACTCTGTATATATTGTTGTTAGTAGTGGTAAAGAAGCACAACTATACAAATTAAAAGAGTGAAAGAAAGAGTTCATCAGGCCAGAATGAAAAGAAACAGGAAATCATCAATGAGTTTTGTGTATCAGATGGAGTTCCAATGTTAAAATGTTTCCTCATCATGCAAGCGAATTTTATTAGAAATACTAACAAGGTAGAGTGATTGCAGTAGATTTATATAGTTACTAATTCAGTAGACAACTAGGTAATTCATGATTTCATTTTTTTTTTTTGAAACATTCCCTTGTAATTATATCACAAACTGTTTCATATCCTAATATGCTTAAACATTTGCTATGCTCATGTTATTAAAAGTTAAAAATAATAACATTAGAAGTGCCTTGCCATTTTGCTAAACCCAGAGTGAGGAGAAATTCATTTATTCTATACCAAATTGCTATAACATATTACATAAGGCTATTTTCAGATAACTGAAATGAATTAGCTATTTTAAGAGAGCAAATACAAAGAATATAAATGTCACAAAATCAACAATGAAATATAAGTTCATGAAAAAGAGATTGAGCTTTAATGGCAAGGTTGGGAATATTTGTTCCCAGCCTGACAGGGATAACTAAATATATATACTCCATAACAAACCTTCAGACTTCTGACAGGTAATAGATTGAACAATTTAACTCAAGCTAACCTACATTTTCCATGATTTTTCAGCTGACAATTGTTAATATGATTAAAGTATCACTCCATCAGTTGATTTCTCACGTGATGGCACTATTACCTTGATTTGATTTATTTTCTCCCCTGATGGTTCTGGGATAACAAATTAAGCCATAACATGTTATTTTCATTTCATAACTTTGATAAACTTTAAACAATATTAATGTCTATGCTAATGAGGCATTTTGGTCTTTGACATAATATTATAAATCACTTCTAGTGCAATTCTTCTTAGCCAAATGACAAATCACTATTCTTTAATAATTCTCATTTTAGATTAAACAATTGAATTACTCATTATTTTATTTCTCATCTATCCCAATTCCCTAAAGAACATTAATAGATAGTGAATAGGTGTCCAATTATTTGATTATATACCTTTTTAATCAACAAAAGTGTATGGATATGTTTTGTTTCTCATCTCCACCACCATATAAGGCAAGAAGAGGAAAAGATTTCAAAGTCCAAACCCTTTTCCTTTCTTGTGCCCCCATTGCCATGGGCTTCGCCACCATGAAATCCTACCATCAGC
Organism: Zingiber officinale; assembly: GCF_018446385.1. Taxonomy (NCBI): domain Eukaryota; kingdom Viridiplantae; phylum Streptophyta; class Magnoliopsida; order Zingiberales; family Zingiberaceae; genus Zingiber; species Zingiber officinale. The sequence continues at coordinate 162,871,039 of NC_055990.1, forward strand.
CCCTCATTCTCTTCCTCCTCAAATGAGTAGGGCCAGGGAGTCCTCGTCAACATACCCCGCCACCACCCTTCTCCTCCTCTTTTAATTCCTTATCATAATTGTCAATTGTAGTTACTTAAGTAGCATCTTCCACCTCTTTCACTTAACCTTCCCGCCGCCCCCCGCCCCCCGCCCCCTCGAATTTGAGGTTCTGTTGCTTCTCGGCGTCAGGGAATAAGAACCTCAAGTGAATTTTCCATCTAGAACATGGCTGTGCAGCTTATTGTACTTGAAAAATGGCATGATAGAGGATGAGAGAAAAGAAGGAAAAGAGGTAGTGGTAGATGGATTGACTGAGGGAAAAGAGGAGCTTGTGGGTGACAAGGTAGCTGGATTGAAGTTGGCAGAGAAACCACAAGTCGTGTAGGTGAAGGAGGATCTTGGATGGATAAGGTGTCAAAGGTGAATGAGCTGGTGGAAGAATTCCAATAAATATTTGGTTGTTTATTTCAGCCCAAGAAAAGCGAAAGAAAATGATTCCTAGGTATTCTAATCCCTCTCTGGAAATGCATAATTGATTCTTTCCGATGAAACTTTTTCACAATAAAATCAAAGAAGAAGGTAAACTTTTAAGGCCTTTATCTTCAGTCCCAACTAAACAGATACAATTTATTCTTCAAGGCATAGCGAAACAGAGGTTCTGAGAAATCCCGAAACAATGCAGGAAACCATATCCTCAATCAGAGAAAACCAAAATGTAGCAACATCACGTATGGATTGACTTGAGCGAAAATTGACATCAAGGTAAATTATCAGGGAGCAAAGATTTGTTTAATTGTATAAAGGAGAAGACAAACTCACCTGATCTTTCTCTTGATACAAGAGGAAGAGCAGCTCCTTCTCTCGTCTGTGCCCCCGTCTCATAAAAATCAGAGCACCGACGAGTCCAGCCACAACTGCAAACGACCAAACTCCGACGGACAAACAACCTGACCCACCTCCTTCGTTTTCCCTGAAAAGAGTAATTCTTGCATGTATCGCCTCGAGACCCGACCTAATCAACCGCCACGCGGATTCCGAGAGCGGCCCCCATCGAGCAGGAACGATCTGACTGACCACCTCGTCCCCCGCGGAATCAGATGGCGACTCCTCGACAACGCAATCCTGGTCTTGGACAGGAGGGGAAGGGGCTAGGGTCGGAAGGGGGGCAGGGAGGAAGTGGAGTCCCTCATGGAGGATCGGGGGGAAGACGGAGCTGGGGCCCTCCGCCACCGTATCCCACCCTCTTGGGTGCTCCACGAATCGGGAATGCGCAACCGACTCCAAACTGTCAGCCTCTCCAGCAGGGCCGAGGGTCTCGTTGAAGGGTAAAAGCGTCGCCTCAGTCGAGGCGTCCATCGCGACCGCGGCCGGTGTGGTTTGGCCAAGGCAGGCAGGATGACAATCCTGGTCTTGGACAGGAGGTGAAGGGACTAGGGTTGGAAGGGGGTCAGGGAGGAAGCGGAGTCCCTCATGGAGGCTCGGCGGGAAAATGGAGCGATCGCCGTCCGAAGAGGGGCCGGTCGCCACCATCTCCCACCCTTGCCGGTGCTCCACGAATCGGGAATGCGCGACAGCCTCCCAGCCGTCGGCCTCTCCGGCACGGCCGCGGGTCTCGTCGAAGGGGAAAGGCGTCGCCTCAGTCAAGGCGTCCATCGCTGCTGCGGCGTATGTGGTTTGGCTTGGGCAGGATGAATCGCTACATTAGATTCAACCAAAAATTTATTCGAAAATAAATTATTTGATTTATATATTTATTCAATTTCTACCAAAGCTAATACGCCGAACATGTCATCACATGGAAAGGGTGTTTCCGAATGGACCAATCCATTTCTACACACAGGAAATAATACCTTGATCCCTTTATTTTCAATATAAATAGAATTTTACTCCTATGATCCTGTTTAAAAAAAAAAAACAAGACTAGCTGAAGATATGACTTCTCAGTTGATCATGTGAATACTCTCTTTTGATTTTTAATACAAGAAATGTCAGTGTTAGAGCAAGGAAAGAGTCTCAGTGTTAGTCCTCCGATGTTCAAATCAGTCATCGGAACAGTAGAAGAAGGCGGAGCAACGTAATAACAGTGATAGCCCAAGCATGAATAATGAATAGCACATGTCTTTGTCGGTGCATAGACCCCCTTTATATAGTGCTATAGTAGACAACGTGCACACTCCCCAAGGCATAGACACACTTTCTTAACGCTCTATGAAAAGACATGTCGGAAAAATATCTCTGACACCATACCTTAACAGGACATGCAAATCTCTAACAAGACAGTAGAAGATTCTGTCGTACGATTTACCTGTTGGTCATGTCTTGCTGTTAGGGGCATTACCTCCCAGAGAGATATTAAGAGATATGGGAGGGGTCCCACTATTTGGAAGGGCGGGGTAGCCGCTCGGCCTGGATTCCTGACCCGATCGACCTCGGTTGCTTTTCTTCGTAATGACGTGGTTTGACAGATTGTTTCTGGTCCGACCGGACATGAGCTCCGATCGGCCTGACACTCGCTTAGTCAATTGCGAGCATTTGATGTTCTGGCTATACTAATCCCATTCGGACGAACAATCTATCCCAATGAACCTGCAGGCCGATCGAACACTTCTAGACCGATCGGCAGTTGGCATCGAATATTGCGCGACCCACTTTTGGTGAACCTGTTGGTCCTCTGGCTTTGACTTTCCTAACTTTGATATCTACGTCGATTGTTGTCTTCGCCCTTGACTCATGCTCAGTGACCTCCCTTTATTACTGCATCATAAGTTTTCCCCTCAAGTTTAGTCAAAGGAGACTATAAGTCTGACTGACTGGACGAACAGTCTTCAATGACGTCCCTGTGACCGGACATTCTCTGTTATAGGGTTGTTGATCTGCTGACATCATCTTCATAGTAGTTGTTCTACTTTACCTTGTTGACTTGAGTTTAGAGTCACCGCTCGACTTTCAATTACTGACCTGAGTTTAGAGCCACTGCTCAGCTTTCAATTACTGATCTAGGTTTAGAGCCGACACTCGGCTCCATAAGTGTGTCTGGTTTCCCATCTTATAGTCTTGTAATCCTCGTAGAAATATTTTAAGTGTGAATCGTTGTGCTTTCGCTCTTCTATGTAACTAGTCGCTAAGATGTCCGACCGACCATTTCAGCGTAGGTCGAACGACCTCTTTGCCTTTCCAATTTAAAATCTTATCTGTCAATCGACAGTAAAATTGGGGTTTACCGTCGTCACTCAATTGTCCAATAACTTTCTTCTTATGTTTATACCTGTCGCTTGGTTATTGTCGTTGACTCTCAGGTTTATAGTCGTCGCTCGACTTTCTAACATACTCTCAGGTTTATAGCCGCCGCTCGGCTATTGATTTCGTCAACTCTTGGGTTTATAGTCGCCGCTCAACTTTAGTTGGCGTAGACTCTCGAGGTTATAACTGCCCTCGGCTGTTGATTTTCTTTGACTCAAGGGTTTATAGTCGCCGCTCAATTGTTGATTCAGGGTTTATAGTCATCGTTCGACTGTGAATTTCGTCAACTCTTGGGTTTATTGTCGTCACTCGACTGATGGTCTGAGGTTTATAGTCGCCGCTCGACTGTTGATTCATCAACTCCCGAGTTTATAGTCGTCGCTCGATTTTTGTTTGCAAAGACTCTTGGGTTTATAGAAGCCGCTCGACTGTTGAACTTTTCTTCAATAATTTCATATCAAGGGTTTATAGTCGCTGCTCAACTTTTAACTTGGCCGGTCGGTGCAAGAGTCTGGGACACTTGGAATTTTCATTCATCATTCCCTTGCAATTATAAAATAGATTTTTTTTTACAATTGTAGGTATTCGATTACGCACTTATCACCAGTCCAGGGTCACTCAAGATCTCTTCCGTTATCATCTTGTAAATAATAAGCTCCCAAGTGGAGCTTTCAAATAACTTTGTAGGGTCCTCCCTACGGGGCTTCTAATTTAGTGACATCGCCAACCAACTTAACTCTTTTCCATACCAAATCGCTGACCTGAAATAATCTTGGGATCACCCTTCGATTGTAGCTCTATTTCATGCGTTGCCGATATGTCATAAGCCGGATGGCTACCTTATCTCGTACTTCATCTACCAAGTCAAGTTTCATGAGCCTCCAATTGGCGTTTCCTTCATCGTAGAGCTGCACTCGGTCGGACTCTACTCCAACATCCACCAGAACAACTACTTCACCGCCGTACACCAGATGAAACGGGGTTATGTCAGTCGACACTCAGGGTGTGTTGCGATAAGGCCACAATATGCTCGGGAGTTCATCGACCCAGCTGCCCCTGGCCTGATCGAATCGAACTCATAACCCTCTAAGGATCTCCCTGTTAGTGACTTCTGCCTGATCATTACTTTGGGGGTAGGCCATTGAGGTGAAGGCCTGCAATATGACATAGCCCTCACGCCACTCCTTAAGCTTCCGTCCTACGAACTGCCTTTCATTGTCCAAGATAAATCAGTGAAGGATGCCGAACCAACATAGGATGTTTTACCATATGAACTTGACAACCATATGCTCGGTTATCTTGGCGAGCGGCTCGACCTTCACCTATTTTAAGAAATAATCTACCGCAATGAGTAGAAATCTTCTTTGCCCTGTCTTAATAGGAAATGGTCCAACAATGTCCATGCACCACTGGTCGAACGGACAAGACATGGTGGATGCTTTTGTTGGGACCCATTGGCTGACTAGAACGAGGATTGAATAGCCCTGCACAAAATCAAAGAAAAATGAACCTTTCTCGGACCTAAAAGAATACTTGCATAAAAATAATTGAATAAACAAAAAGACAGAGGCTCAAAGGATTTACTTAGTTACAACTGGGGAGGTTGTTAATCCAAGGAATAGAGTAGTACTAATTTCTCCTTCAGACGGAGAAGCCTCTTTACAACAGTGTAAAAAAACCTCTTTACAGCAGTGTAAGCACAGAAAATGAGAAGTTAAATGAAAACTAAGGTGTGTACAAGTGTTGATACAAGAATGCTTGTTATTTTTTAGCTTCTGAATCAAGGCTATATTTATAGCCTTGGTTGGGGCGCTTGGAAGGATTCCAGGCGCCTGTAGTGGGATAGAATTCTATCCTCGACAAGTCGGTCAACATCCACGTCGAACATGATAAAAATCAGGTTCCGAGCCTTTTGCTCCAGTTCTGCTCACCTTGGCCCGGGTCTTCCGCTCCGGCTCTACTCACTTGGGTAATTTCGGTCATCCAAAATAGGGCTCACCCGAACCCAACTTCTTACTTTCTCGAGCAACCTTCCGCTCCGGCTTCTTGCCCCTCGGAAACGTTGTGCGCCTCCTTCTTATCCGCTCACGTACTCTTCCGCATCACCTCATCCCTCAGATGCATCGAACCCATTGGCTCTCTCCCGTGTTGTCCTTCTCGCTAGCTGCGCCTTTTGTTCGACTTCTTGTGCTCCTAAGCTCTTGCACACTTAGACACAAGGTTAAACACAGCAGGACCTAACTTAACTTGTTTGATCACATCAAAACAACCTTGGGTACCAACAATCTCCCCCTTTTTGATGTGAGCAACCCAAGTTAAGTTAGGGTAAACCAACATAAAGTACTATAAAGTAAAAAATAATAAATTTTACAATAATGTGCAAGAAGTTAAAAAATTTAAGTCACCTCCCCTAGACTTAATTTTCTCTTCTGCCCCTTTGATCACATAAAAAATGGGATACCATAAAATCTAAGGGTACTTCTGAGTTTAAAATAATTTTGAAAAAACTTATAAAAAAAATTTAAGAAGAAAATTTTAAGCAGAAAAATTTTCTAAAATTAAAAACAAGTTTGTGCAATGTATAAAATTTTGGTAAAGCAAAGTTTATAAAATAACTTAAAAACTTTAAGTTAAACAGATTAAAAAAATGAGAAATTTTTCTAAGTTAAATAAATTTTTCAAAACCTAATTTTGTAGAAATTTATCAAAACTAAAGCTAATACTTAAAAAAAACCTTAAGCCTTTTTTTTTATTTATAAGTAAAAATTTTCTAAGAAGAAAAAAAAATCTAAATTAAGGGTACTGTAAAATATTTAATTAACTATTAGAGCATTCTCGAATTTCAATTTTAATACTCTATCAGTTAGTCAATTAAATATTTATCTCAATATTTAGCTTCTAAGTTGTAACGAGGCACTAGACCTTAAAAAAATTCAAACGTTTAATTTTTTTCACTGAAAGTGATAAGTCTAATTAAAGTTCAGGTTAAACAAGACTTTAAAACCCAATATAGGTTCCAACCAACTGGGTTAATTATGAATTTCTTAGGGGCATATTTCTTTGAAATGTTTCTAATTTATCCTTTATGATATTTAAAATACCAGTTTAAATTATATCTTCTTGTACTATATGTACATGTATGACTTTTCAAGTTTTTTATTTCTTTTTGTAAATTATCATTTTCTAGCTTTAATTTATCAAACTCTTCTAATGGACAAGATTTTGCTAGAATTACTTTTAATTTTTTAATTTCTTTTTTTAATTTACAACAATCTTTAGTAACAATTTAACAAACTTAAACAACTTGTCAAGTAGGAGAGATCGTACCTGACTTACCTTATCGATCTCGTTGTCCATAGCTCTCCCTGAACTGTTGTTTTCTTCCGATGTAGATCCCCCTTCATCGATGCTCTCGATGCTCATTTCGGACGAGCTTGCTTCGTGTTCATCTTCTTGATGACTTGCCATTAATGCAAGTCCGTAGAAAGCTTCAACTTCCGATTCGGACGACGTTTCTGTTGGTGCAGCGTAGACCGGCAAGAGTGGGGTGAATTGCTGAAAACAAAAACGAAAATACCCTCCTCGGATTTCAACTCAGAATAAACGCAGTAGTAAAATAATAAAGATAGAAACTAAAAGCAGAAACAGGAATTTAACCTGGTTACAACCAAGGAGGTTGTTAATCCAGGGCAGTGAAAAACGCACTAAGAAAATTCTCCTTCTCTGAAGGCGGAGAAGCCTTTTACACTCTAATTGCTCAGAACTACTGTTAGGAATTGCTTACAGATTGATTGCTTGAGTTGTTCTTTAATTCCTAGCTCCAGGGGCCTTTAAATAGCCTCTGGAAATTCTATCCCGAGGGTCCAAGGCGCCTCCACAGCTCGGTCAGCGGAAAGAACTCTATCCGAACGCAAACGGTCATTTTGACCTGTTGAAGGCGCCTCCAATCAGGCTGAAGGCGCCTCCAGCCTGGCTGAAGGCGCCTTCAAGCTGGAGGCGCCTCCAGCCAGGTTGGAGGCACCTCCAAGCTGGCAGCTGAGCTCTTTTGACTTCGTTTCCAGCTTGTTGCGACTTCCGATGCTCCGATCTTTTGGGTGATTGTGGCCAACCGAAATAGGGCTCACCCGAACCCAATTTCCGGCCTTCCTCGAGCAGCCTTCCGTCCCGGCTTAACATCCCTCGAACGCCGCGCACGCTCTTCACACCCACCGGAGTACTCTTCCGCAGCTCTCTCGTCCTTCGGACGCACCAAGCCCGTCGGCTCCCTTCCCGTGCCGTCCTTCTCGCTAGCTGCGTCTTCCGCTCGACTTCCTGTGCTCCTAAGCTCCTGCACACTCAGACACAGGAATCAAATACAACGCAGGACCTAACCAACTTGGTTGATCACATCAAAACTACCATGGGGTCCAACAGTTTCATCCTATGTCGCTTTTAAAGTCTTGTACTTGTTCGTTTGGATAGACTTCTTTCCTTTATCCTTGTTCCTTAGCTTAGAGCAGTTATCCTTAACGTGCTATTCTTCATTACAGTGGTAGCATCTGATTGTCCTTTTCTTTCTACCCTACGGATAGTTAGTTTTTCTTGATTTAAATAACTTTTAAAATGCCTTACCATCGTTACCATTTTTTCATCATCAAGAGAAAATTCTGACTCATGTTTGTTTCTCGTTGCCTTGAAGGCGATGTTGTGCTTCGGCTCCTTCGTACCTGCACATCTCGATTCATGCACTTCAAAAGTTGAAAATAATTCTTCTAACGTAATAGATTCTAAGTCCTTAGAGATATAGAAGGCACCTACTAGTGATGCTCATTTTATATTTCTAGAAAATGCATTAAGAGAGTACCTTAGTGAACCTCGGTTGCTTACCTTTTCTCCGAGATTCGAAAGGCCAATGATGAGCTCCTTTATCCTCGAGTGAAGGTGTGCAATCATTTCGTCTTCTTTAAATCGTAGGTTGGTGAGCTAGTTGCAAAGTAAGTCCCGTTTCGCGAGCTTGGCTTCAGACGTCCCTTCGTGTAGCTTAAGGAACTTCTCCCAAAGCTCCTTTACTGAGTTGTAGGTGCCGATCTGGTTGACTTCTTATCACAGAAGGACGCTCAGCAGATAGAATTCTGCTTTATCGATTGCCACGTAGTCAGCCTGCTCCTTCTTCATCCACTGGTATTCTTCCTTACCCTCGGGTGCTACAAACCCGAACTTCATTATTAAAAGTAATTCAAAGTCGATTTTAAAGAATGCCTGCATTCGCTTTTTCCAACTAACGAACTTCCCCTCGAATTTCGGTGGGTATATGGTCGGCCCGGACATTGATTCGGTGCTTCGATCGACGATGAGTCCTCTAAAAGCATCCTGGCTCTGATACCACTTGTTGGGATCCGTTGGTCGGCTAGAAGGGGGGTTGAATAGCCCTGCATAAAATCAAACAAAAATGAACCCTTCTCGAACTTAAAAGAACACTTGCATAAAAATAATTGAATAGACAAAAAGGCAGAAGCTCAGATGATTTACTTGGTTACAATCGGGGAGGTTGTTAATCCAAGGAATAGAGTAGCACTAATTTCTCCTTCAGACAGAGAAGTCTCTTTACAGCAATGTAAGCACAGAAAATGAGAAGCTAAATGAAAACTAAGGTGTGTACAAGTGTTGATACAAGAATGCTTGTTATTTTTTAGCTTCTGAACCAATGTTGTATTTATAGTTGACTTTTTCTGTCCGGACCCTTTGCTCCAGTTCTGCTCGGCTAGGTCTGGGTCTTCAGCTCCGGCTCTGCTTGCTTGGGTGATTTCGGCCATTCAGAATAGGGCTCACCCGAACCCAACTTCCGACCTTCTCGAGTAACCTTTCGCTCCGGCTTCTCGTCCCTTGGAAACGTCATGCACCTTCTTCTTGTCCGCTCGCGTACTCTTCCATAGCACCTTGTCCCTCAGACGCACCGAGCCCGTCGGCTCTCTCCCGTGCCGTCCTTCTCGCTAGCTGCGTCTTTTTCTCGACTTTTTATGCTCCTAAGCTCCTGCACACTTACACACAAGGTTAAATACAACAGGACTTAACTTAACTTGTTTGATCGTATCAAAACAACCTTGGGGTACCAATAGCTTTCAACTCTTCTGTAGGTCAGTGCGGGATATTCTGGTACTTTTGGCAGGACAAATAAGTGACAACCGTCCGAGCGGTGTCTTCTTGTAATGTTGGCTAGAAATATTCGGACAACAAGATCTTGAGGGCCAGTTATCTGCCGCCTGGATGACTACCGCAGGAGTTTTGATGAACCTCCTGCAAGATGTATTCAAGGTCCTCTGATCCGACGCACTTGATGTAACGCCCCAGATTTTTTTTATCCATAACTTTTAAGAAAATACATAAACTGCGGACGTCACTTGCTCATACTTCCATAGCAGGTTTTCAGTTCAAATAAAATTACATACACGGCTCGAAGAAAATAAACATAGCTAAATGCGGAAATTAAACTGGAAGGTCTTTGGGTTGTACTGTCATTGTTCCGAGCTGGCTCACTGGTCAACGCCACCTGTCTGAAAAAAAAGGTTAAAGTCTGGGAGTCGAGAGACTCAGCAAGTTCAAAACTATGTTATGCAATAATTAGCATCTATGACCTAGTATACTAAGGAAAAACATATGCTAGGTAACTTAGGACCTGATCACTGGCATATCCTAGATGTGAACACAAACATATGGGTCGATATAAGCATAAGAACATATAATAAACATAGACCTGATCATGTACATAGGCATATACATAAGTATAAATATGAACATAAACATAAACATAATAAGAAACATGAGCATAAATATAAGCATGAAAATGGATCTATGTATAATGATAGACTTTGATCATGAGCATGTACATAGGCATAGGTGTAAATGTTTGAACCTCAAGGTTGTTTTGGTGTGATCAACAAGTTAAATTAGATCCTGTGTGTCTCTAACCTTGTGTCTAAGTGTGCAGGAGCTTAGGAGCACAGGTACTCGAGCGGAAGACGCAGCTAGTGAGAAGGACGGCATGCGGTGCGACCGAGGGACGAAGACTACGGAAGAGTACGCCGGCGGACGAGAAGGAAGCGTGCGGTGGTTCCGAGGGACGAGAAGCCGGAGCGGAAGATTGCTCGGGGAGCAAGAGACGCAGCTAGCGAGAAGGTCGGCACGGGGTGCGATCGAGGGACGAAGACTGCGAATGAGTACGCTGGTGGACGAGAAGGAAGCACGCGACGATTCCGAGGGACGAGAAGTCGGAGGGAAGTCTGCTCGAGAAGACCGGAAGTTGGGTTCGGGTGAGCCCTTTTCCGGATGGCAGAGATCACCCAAGCGAGCGGATCCGGAGTAGAAGACCCGGACCGAGCCGAACCGAACTAGAGCAGTGGTCCCGGATGAAAAAGTCAACACGGGTTGACTTTACTAGTCCGGCCCCCGGACCATTGATTTTGACCAGATCGAGAGTTATCTCGACCTAAACGTTGGGGGATAAATTTTATCCCCCCATAGGGCGCCTGGAACCCTCAGGGCACTCCGACCAAGGCTATAAATATAGCTTTGGTCCAGAAGCT